>NC_072410.2:26586818-26889848 GCF_028858775.2 Pan troglodytes | reverse complement strand
TATTTGGTTCTCCTGTTCATAGAACACTCAGTGCTGCTGTCTCACAACATGTCTACACAAACCACACAACAAAAACTGCAAGGCCTATAGAGAAATGGGTTTAGGTGTGCAATACTCAAATCTTTGTGACACATAAAAAGGTACCAGTTTCAAATATGTCAATGGTTAAGAAATAAAGCAGTCTACCTTGACCTGCAATTTGCAGGCAGAAACACACTGGACAGCCCACCCAACTCCCACGCGTACCACCCGGCATGAAGAGGAAGAGAACAAAAGTTAAGACAAAGTGAGAGAAAACATAGAGAAAAAGAAGAAAGATTGGGCTGGGCGCAGTGGCTTACGCCTGTAATCCCAGCACTTTGGGAGGCCAAGATGGGCAGATCACAAGGTCAGGAGATCAAGACCATCCTGGCTAACACGGTGAAACCCCAACTCTACTAAAAATACAAAAAATTAGCCAAGCGTGGTGGCAGGCGCCTGTAGTCCCAGCTACTTGGGAGGCTGAGGCAGGAGAATGGCGTGAACCCGGGAGGTGGAGCTTGCAGTGAGCTGAGATTGCGACACTGCACTCCAGCCTGGGCAACAGAGCAAGACACTCCATCTAAAAAAAAAAAAGAGCTATAAAATTTGCCAGGCACGGTGGCTCACACCTGTAATCCCAGCACTTTGGGAGGCCAAGGCAGGTGTATCACCTGAGGTTGGGAGTTCAAGACCAGCCTGACCAACATGGAGAAACCCGGCTCTACTAAAAATACAAAATTAGCCAGGGTGGTGGCGCATGCCTGTAATCCCAGCTACTCAGGAGTCTGAGGCAGGAGAATCGCTTGAACCCGGGAGGCGGAAGTTGTGGTGAGCCGAGATTGTGCCATTGTACTTCAGCTTGGACAACAACAGCAAAACTCTGTCTCAAAAAAAAAAAAAAAAAGCTATAAAATTTTAGCCGGGCACAGTGGCTCATGCCTGTAATCCCAGCACTTTGGGAGGCTCAGGCGGGCAGATCACGAGGTCAGGAGTTTGAGACTGGCCAACATAGTAAAAACCCACCTCTACTAAAAATACAAAGAATTGGCAGGGCGTGGTGGCAGGCACCTGTAATCCAAACCACTTGGGAGGCTGAGGCAGAATAGCTTGAACCCAGGAGGCAGAGGTTGCAGTGAGCTGAGATCGAGCCACTGTACTCCAGCCCGGTCAACAGTCCGAGACTCCGTCTTGGGGGAAAAAAAAAAAAGCTTTAAAATTTTATCACCAGTGTAGTTTTGTGTATCTAACACCACAGTTGACTGTGGTGGTAGACCAGCATCGCAAGGGATCCCTGGTGTTGCTCTGGTTTGTTGTTTGGTTTTTCGAGTTTCGCTCGTTGCCCAGGCTGGAGTGCAATGGTGTGATCTTGGCTCACTGAAACCTCTGCCTCCCGGGTTCAAGCAAATCTCTCGCCTCAGCCTCCTGAGTCCTGAGTAGCTGGGATTACAGGTACCCACCACTGTGTCCAGCTAATTTTTTTGTATTTTTAGTAGAGACGGGGTTTCACCATATTGCCCTGGTTGGTCTCAACCTCCTGACCTCAGGCGATCCGCCTGCCTCGGCTTCCCAAAGTGTCAGGATTACAGGTGTGAGCCACCCTGCCTGGTCTATGTGGTTTTTTTTTTCTTTAAGACAGAGTCGTGCTCTGTCACCTGGGCTGGAGTGCAGTGTCGTGATCTCGGCTCACCGCAACCTCTGCCTCCTGGGTTCAAGTGATTCTCCTGCCTCAGCCTCCTAAGTAGCTGGGATTACAGGCATGCACAACCACACCCAGCTAATTTTGTATTTTTAGAAGAGACAGGGTTTCTCTATGTTGGTCAGGCTGGTCTTGAACTCCCGATCTCAGGTGATCCACCAGCCTTGGCCCCCGAAAGTTACAGGCATGAGTCACTGCACCCGGCCATTTCTAAATCAATCTTCCATTTCTAAAATTTTGTCACTTAAAAATGTTATAGGCCAGGCGCGGTGGCTCACGCCTGTAATCCCAACACTTTGGGAGGCCAAGGTGGGTGGATCACTTAAGGCCAGGAGTTCGAGACCAGCCTGGCTAACATGGTGAAAGCCCATCTCTACTAAAAATACAAAAATTAGCCAGGTTTGGTGGCACACACCTGTAGTCCCAGATACTAGGGAGGCTGAGACAGGAGAATTGCTCGAACCCGGGAGGTAGAGGTTGCAGTGAGCCGAGGTCTCGTCACTGGACTCCAGCCTGGGCGAGAGTGAGACTCCGTCTCAAAAAAAAAAAAATTAGAGAGGTAAAACACAAATGAGGTTGAAAGAGAATAAAGAGCGGAGTGTGAGGCAGAGCCAGGATGGCCGATGGAAGGGCTGCGGCTTGCAAGCATGAGATGAGGCGTGCGGTTCTCTGGAATCAGATGGTACACCACACAGGGACGTGTGCCTTGTGTGTTCCTATGCAGCTCAGTTCAACTGGGTGTGCTTTTGTGTTCACCTAGTGCTTCCCACAGGCAAAATTACACATAAACTCATGTTATGCTCAGAGCATGCCAGCAGGACTGCCCCTCCGCCAAGGGCGCTGACTTGACCCTCTCCTCAACCTCAACCCTAGACCTCAGGCCTGCTTCTGTCCCTCCTGATTTCTACCGTCTGCTAAGCTCTAGCACTGCTCCCTCCAAAGTGATCTTTTTTTAAAGGGAAAGGATATGGGTCAGTATATCAAGCTAGGGAAATGGACATAGGTGGTTTATTTTCAGTTGCCAAGCAGGTCACTTGGAAAGGGCTCGTGGTCTAGGCAAACTGTGTCAGCCACTATCTACCAAGAATGAACAAGCCCTGCCACTTCCACCTCCCAACTCTCAGAGTAAAATTCTTTTCAACTTTGTGATCAGAAAGAAATGGTAAGTCCAATATGCAAGATTTTTCCACCACCATTTGTCCAAAGACAAACACTTTTTTTGTACCAATCTTTATGTATTTATTCACACATTTGATAAAAATGTCACAGTTAGGAGTGAAATCATTACAATGACATGAGTAACTGTACAGACAGACCCCAAGTGCAGAATCAAATTGCCCTAAGTCAGAACATGGAGCAACCGCAACTCCTTCGCACTTGTGCATGTGTGTGCGCTCGCAGACACACACACACACACACACACATATTCTCTCTCTCTCTTATGCACACATCCATCCACATCCCAACAATTGCAGGTGCTAAGTTTGGACATAACCCAGGGACTCTTCCCTGACTTCTGTCAGGTCCTGGAAAGAAGAGAGAAGTAATAAATGAAAAGCAGCTGGGACTGCTCGATGCATCTCTCCTCTTCCAACAATGACGCGGAGAAGGCAAGACATACACTGGGGCAGCTACTTCCTTGGCACAAAAATGAACAGGCAACAAGAAGGTCAAGGAAGTGTTTAAGTTAGTCTCAGGTTTAAACCACTTTTCAACACCACAAAACAGTAGCAAGCAGGAAAAAAAAAACAAAAACAAAAACAAAAACTCTGGCCCTCAAGACTCCAGAAAAAAGGGAAGGAGGAGGATTTAAAACTTGATCCCTATTATTCTAACAAATTGCAGCATGACCATAAGCAAAACCAGCTCGGTCAAACTGACAGCATCAGATTGTGACCTTATCTGAACAGTGTAGTTCACTTTTATTTTGGCTCTGAAGAGAGGAAGAAAAACTTTTGAGAGGAACTTAATGGTAACATAAACCAAATCTCCACTGTATTAGTATTTGAGACAAGATTACATCTATGCATTCACACAGCTTGTCTGTAGATCTGAGAGCTCCAAGGGAGTGGCCCAGCCCCCATTCCTCTCTGCCTTTAGCCTTCTGAAAGAACAAGTCAAACCTGAAATATGAAAAATAATACCTGAATCAAAATGGTGTTTTCTATACAATCGGACTAGGGTAGAATCCTGCTCAATTCCTCAACTCCTATTTGACACAAAAGTTAAAAAATGTTTAAACTAAATTTAAATGTGATGTTTTGAGCATCAAAAAGCTACTATCTAAAAGGATTAGTCTCCCAGTGTTCTTGGTAAATGGGGAAGGTTAGGAAGGAGGCAATGATCCAATGAATATAGAAGAACTGGCCGATTCACAGGAAACTTGCTTTGGATAAGGTGAATCAATGGGTGATATTGTGCAGGCAGGGAGGGAAATTTCTTTGTACAAATTCATGTCCCTGGCCAGGCATGGCCCAGGAGTTCAAGACCAGCCTGGGAAACAGAGTGAAACTCCATCTCTACTTAAAAAAAAAAAAAAAAATTAATAATAACTTCATGTCCCTAGAGATAAAAGCAAGGTGCGGACAAGGCACTTAACATAGCCAAGTATCGTTCACACCCATTCACATCATGATTGTTACCAAGAGCACTCCCAGTAGCCCCTCATTTGAGAGACTCAACTGGCCAACTATACTTTCCAGGTGGACCTGGAGAACTGAAGGAAATCCAAAGCGCTGCACAATCGATGGTGGGATTTGGAATGTCAGCAGAGGAAACTACTCAGAGAAGCAAATGGAGGTCATCCCCTTCTGGCCTGAGGTGAGAGGTTTGTTCCAGATTAGCTCAGTGAGATACCGAATTTCAAAATAGTTGGCCTGAGAATATGACAACACTCCCACAAATGTAGCCTTCTTCTGTTTTGATAAGAGCAATAAGGGCTCTGAATGAAATGGGACATCAGTTATTGAATTATCTTGCACTGGAAGTTACAGCAGATGCCTTCTAATACATGTGGCATGTCCCCCTTCTACAGCAGAGTGATAACAGACTGAGACAGGGCTAGAAGCACCTGTCCCTTCTTATCCCAAAGCCTGTCAAGCATACTCAATCCGAGCAGGGCCACAGCTGCCCTCGTTCTTTCGCTCAGAGGACTGGCTGGTGGCCTTGGCTTCACTACTCATTTCCAGAGGCTTAGCTGAGATGTAGTCCTTTACTTTAATCTCCATATTCTTGGCTTTCAGAGTGGCCATGTGCAGCTTCTCCAGGAAATCTGGCATGCCTGTCAGGAGACGAGAATCAGGTTAAGCTGACATACAAACCAACAGTAGGCTCAAAATGAGAAGACCCTATTTCTTTGATGGTAGGGAACTAGTTCTTCCTTATAAAGATCACAACCTGACTGATAGCCTGTGAATAAGAGCTGCCTCCCAGAATGTGTTCCCAAAGCATGGGTTGTGAAAACTCTGTCTCAGAAAAAAAAAAAAAGAAGAACCAGAAGAGACGTTTTATTTCCCCATTAGGAAATAGAGAAAAACAAAATGCTCAACCCAGGTTCCAGGCCCTGTATACTTGCCCTTACTTACCACTGGAAACCATCCAACTAACACAGTAGCGAGGAAACACCGTTTGGGGATTGTCACTGTATGTCAGTAAGTAGTCAAAGCCATTCTGGAAAAGAAAAACAGCAAAAATGAAGATCCCTGAATCATCAACCACAACCTCCATATCCAGTACCATAGAATAACTATGATCTGATTCTGGAGCAGGGAGTGTCATTTCTTTTTTCACCCTGTGCAGAAAAGAGTTAACACTGAAGGCCTGAGAGACTACTATCCATAGAAAGGTCTCCTTGCAATGTTGACCCTTGGCCAACTTCGCTCCCAGTCAACAGTTAGCTGATATGGGTGGCTCCCTGTGCATAGACTATGCAAACAACGTGGTTTATGCTGAACACAGGCTTTGCTTCGCAGGGTTTGGAATTCTGGTATGTGCTAAGCAGACGGTACTAAGTGACCAGCTCCCAGTAAAAATTTTGGGTGTTAGGCCAGGCATGGTGGCTCATGCCTACAATCCCAGCACTTTGGGAGGCCGAGGCAGGCGGATCACCTGAGGTCAAGAGTTCAAGACAAGCCTGGCCAACATGGTGAAACCCCATCTCTACCAAAAATACAAAAATTAACCGGCCATACTGGCACACACCTGTAGTCCCAGCTACTCGGGAGGCTGAGGCACAAGAATTGCTTGAACCCGGGAGGCAGAGGTTGCAGTGAGCCAAGATCTAGCCACTGCATTCCAGCCTGGGAAACAGAGCGAGACTCCGTCTCAAAAAAATAAATAAATAAATAAATAAATTGGGTGTTGGCTGGGCGTGGTGGCTCATGCCTTATAATCCCAGCACTTTGGGAGCCCAAGGCAGGCAGATTACTTGAGGACCGGAGTTCGAGACCAGCCTGGCCAACATGGTGAAATCCCATCTCTACTGAAAGTTAAAAAATTAGCTGGGCGTGGTGGTACACGCCTGTAATCCCAGTTACTTGGGAGTCTGAGGCAGGAGAATCGTTTGAACCGGGAGGCGGAGGTTGCAGTGAGCACAGATTGAGCCACTGTACTCCAGCATGGGTGACAGACCGAGACTTTTTTTTTTTTGAGACAGAGTTTCGTTCTTGTTGCCCAGGATGGAGGGCAATGGCACAATCTCGGCTCACCACAACCTCCACCTCCTGAGTTCAAGTGATTCTCCTGCCTCAGCCTCCCCAGTAGCTGAGATTACAGGCATGCGCCACCATGCCCAGCTAATTTTGTATTTTCAGTAGAAACGGGGCTTCTCCATCTTGGTCAGGCTGGTCTCGAACTCCCGACCTCAAGTGATCCACCCACCTTGGCCTCCCAAAGTCCTGGGATTACAAGCGTGTGCCACTGCACCCAGCCAAGACTCCGTCTTTAAAAAACACTTTGGGCTGGATGTGGTGGCTCACGTCTGTAATCCCAGCACTTTGGGAGGCTGAGGCAGATGGATCACCTGAGGTCAGGAGTTCAAGACCACCCTGGCCAACATGGCAAAACCCTGTCTCTACTGAAAATACAAAGAAAAAAAAAACTAGCCGGGTGTGGTGGCACACACCAGTAATCCCAGCTACTCGGGAGGCTGAGGCAAGAGAACTGCTTGAACCCGGGAGGCGGAGGTTGCAGTGAGCCAAGATCACGCCATCGCACCCCAGCCTGGGCAACAAGAGCGAAACTCATCTCAGAAAAACAAAACAAAACAAACAAAAACAAAAAAAACAAAAAAAAAACACTTTGGGTGTTTTTTTTTTTTCTTTTTTTTGAGACAAGGTCTCACTCTGTTGCACAGTCTGGAGTGCAGTGATGCAATCTCGGCTCAGTACAGCCTCCACCTCCTGGGCTCAAGCAGTCATCCCACCTCAACCTCCTGTGTAGCAGGGACTACAGGCATGCACTACCACCACAACTAATTTTTTATTTTTTGTAGAGACTGGGTCTTCCCTGTGTTGCCCAGGCTGATCTCAAACTCCTTGGCTAAAGAGATCCTCCTACCTCAGCCTCCCAAACTGCTGGGATTACAGGCATGAGCTACCGTGCTCAGCCAGAGTGTTAAATTTCTAATGGCCTTCCTAAACAGAAACATTGCACACATATTGCTACATTTCATTGCTGGGGAAGGAAGCTTCACATGGACTCCTCCAGACTCCTCCTGTGCCTTTTTCTCTTATGATCCAGCTGCATATCTTTACTCTGACACTGTCATAAATCTTAGCTGGGGGCTGGGCACGGTGGCTCATGCCTGTAATCCCAGCACTCAGAAAGGCCGAGGCGGGCGGATCACTTGAAGTCAGGAGTTCGAGACCAGCCTGGCCAACATGGTGAAGCCCTGTCTCTAATAAAAATACAAAAATTAGCCAGGCGTGGTGGTGCACATCTGTAATCCCAGCTACTTGGGAGGCTGAAGCAGGAGAATTGCTTGAACCTGGCAGGTGGAGGTTGCAAGTGAGCCAAGATCGCACCACTGCACTCCAGCCTGCACAACAGAACAAGACTCCGTCTCCAAAAAAAAAAAAAAAAAAAAAACACAATATTTTGTACACAGTATGCACATCCTGAAGACAAAAAGACCACAAAATTTTATTCTTCATATTATTGGTGATCTTACTGTATTGTTATTCTGAGGCTGTGTATTTCAACAAATTAGTAGTTAGTTGTGTTAGAGTTCCTGGGAATTGAGTTCTACAGTACAGGGAAAGACAAAAGATAGAAGATAGAAATAAAAACTCCATAGTCCTGAATTTGAATTAAAAGTATTAGTATATACTTAGGATTTATTTTATCTTAAAAATATACCAGTAAAATGTATTACTTGGTTCTGTCTTCTGAAAAGGCCTACAAACAATAAACGACCCAATAGCTATGAATATTCTTAGCAGCCAAATTGTGGTATTTAAATGCCATTTTCCACTAAAAGGAACCAGGACTCCCTAAAGAAATGTTAATTTCCAGGTGTAAAACTAAAAATATACAAGATGAATCTACAACATCTTGTAACACCAGAAAGCAAGACAGCTTCTGGGGTCATGTCAAAGGGGCTTGAGCCAACAAGAAGACTCCCAATGACCAAAACTGGAATCAATTTGAGCATCAATAAGGATAATATATTTAAAAACTAAGTACATTTAAGTCTGTGTCTTTTTTTTTTTTTTTTTTTTGAGACGAGTCTCACTGTGTCGCCCACGCTGGGGTGCAGCAGCACGATCTTGGCTCACTGCAACCTCTGCCTCCCAGGTTCAAGCCATTCTCTCCTGCCTCAGCCTCCCAAGTGGCTGGGATTACAGACACGTGCCACAATGCCTGGATAATTTTTGTACTTTTAGTAGAGACAGGGTTTCACCATGTTGGCCAGGCTGGTCTCAAAATCCTGACCTCAAGTTATCTACATGCCTCGGCCTCCCAAAGTGCTGGGATTACAGGCGTGAGCCACTGCGCCTGGCTTTTTTATTTATTTTTTTTGAGAAGGGTCTCAAACTGTTGCCCAGGCTGGCATGCAGTGGCACAAACACGGCTTAATGCAGCCTTGACCTCCTGGACTCAAGTGATTCTCCCAACCTCAGCTTCCCAAGCAGCTGGGACTACAGGCACATATCACCATGCCTGGCTAATTTTTATTTTTTGTAGAGACCGGGTCTCTCCATGCTGCCCGGCCCAGAGCTGTTTTACAAATTTCTTACTTGGGCTGGGCACAGTGGCTCACGCCTCTAATCCCAGCATTTTGGGAGGCTGAGGTGGGAGGATTGCTTGAGTCCAGGAGTTTGAGACCAGCCTGCGCAGCATGGTGAGACCCCATCTCTGCAAAAAATACACAAAATTAGCCAGACATGTTGGCACACGCCTATAATCCCAGCTCCTCAGCAGGCTGAGGCAGGAGGATCACCTGAGCCCAGGAAGTCAAGGCTGCAGTGAGTTGTGATTGTACCACTGCACACTAGCCTGGGTAACAGTGGGAGACCCTGTTTCCAAAAAAACCCAAAATCCTTATTTGAGATAAATACTGAAATATATAATAGAAGAATTGGGTTCTCCTACAGTAAAGCTAGAATTTGCTTCAAAATAATCAGGGGAGTGAGAAAGGAAATGGGAAAGGGTATAGATAAAACAATTTTGGCCATAAGTTGGTAACTGGAGCTGGGGATGGATACATGGGGTTCATTATACTCTTCTACTTCTGTATCTTTTGTATCTATTTCAAATTTTCCATGATAAAAACCCCCTACCTTGGCTCAAAGATCTAATTCCTATTTGGCAAATCCAAACTCAGCTACATGGTTTTCGAGTACCCTCTGTACACAGTCAATGCAATTTATCACTTCTCCCTAACCTCTACTTTCCTTTCTAAGCATGTGAGTCTCTCAGTGCATACCTGGCTCATTCTTATCTTTGTCTTTGCTTGAATCATGTCTTCTAACCCTAGTGCCCTGCCTGCTTTCCTCTCTATCCAGTGTACTTTTTTTTTTTTGTTTTTTTTACAAGGACCAACTCAAGTCCTTGAGATGGTATAAATAAAACAACTTGATGAGAATAAGAAAACTACACTAAAGAACACTGTCCATATAGCCCTAAATCGAACACAAGCAATAGGGAGAAACAAAGCCATTATAAGGTGAAGTGGAACTAAAACCAGCAGCCACTAGCATCAATATCTATACTCTCAGTGGAGATTTAGCTTAAAAAGATCTAAAATAAACACAAAACACCTCATTAGGCTGAAATAAATATTCTTTTCAAAGAAAGGTCACAGAATT
Organism: Pan troglodytes; assembly: GCF_028858775.2. Lineage (NCBI taxonomy): Eukaryota > Metazoa > Chordata > Mammalia > Primates > Hominidae > Pan > Pan troglodytes. Next base: position 26,879,822 of record NC_072410.2, on the reverse strand, counting down.
TTAAAGAAGGCAGACAGCATGAGTCCAATCTTCCCATTACTCTGGCAAGGAAGCAGAAATCCAGAAAAGTTTCCATCCAGTGCTCTGCCCACTGTAGTAAAATGTTGACAGGAGGTACTCGCTCTAGTTCCTGAAGAATGCTACTGATACAGGCTAATGCGTCAGTGGCTATGATTCTTTTAACTATCTCTCAGATAAGAGGGAACCAATGGATTGCCACTACTTTGTCCTTGGGGATCTTCCAGGTACATCACCTACGTCAGGAGTTCCCAAAAAATGGTTCCCAGACCAGTAGCACCAGACTCCCCCGAGCGAGAACTGTTCCTGCGCCACACCCCCTCCTCCCTAGTTCAGGTAAGACATCCCTTGAGAAAATTCCACAGCCATGACATATTATCTCTTGGATGAGGTAAAACTCACCTCATCAAATGACTTGTGGGGACGGATAACCATTTGGGATTCATATGATCTGACCCTGACGAATTCTGGAGACTCTGGCACACTCGGATGCTCCACAGCACTGGTAAGGAGGAAAGGAGAAGCAAACTCTTAGTAATGTCTATATATAAAACAACAGGAGAGCTAAGTTAAGGGGAAGGCCTAAAAAGCTGGCTCTGATATTTTTAAATACACAAAACAAAGGAGTCACTAAGATGAATAAATACAAACTAAGTTCTAAAAATGAAGTGAAGGCCAGACGTGGTGGCTCATGCCTGTAATCTCAACACTGGGAAGCCAAGGAAGGAAGATCACTTGAGGCCAGGAGTCCAAGACCAGCCTGGACCACACTGTGAAACCCTGCGTCTACAACAAACAAATGAATTAATTAAAAATGAAGTGAGTTCCTTTGGTAATTTATGGCTCACTAGGCTGTGGGTCAAAAACAACAGCACTTCTTTTGATTACCAACATTAAAGAACCCAAAAAAACAGTTTAACTAAAAGCTTGTATCTCTCCATTCTTTCTAGACAGTCAGAGTCCCTCATCTTCTAGCTGGATGGAAGGGGCACTGGCTGCAGGGAAGCCTGTGAGAGACTCACAGGACACTAAGAATATACAAACTCAGGTACGTAGGAATGAAGGCCACAGCTAAAGGAACTCAGCAACAGCCACAGGCAGCCATACATACCGCGACACCAACACCATCATGTTGTTTTCCTGATCCACACTATACCGCCGAACATAAACATAATCCCGTGAGTACATTGGATACTAAAGAAATGGAGGGGCAGGATTAGTGTTCTGCATCACACAAACCTGGACAGAAATAAAATCAGAAGTAAAAATACTCACAGGAAAATGGGTTACCCAGTGAAGAACCTCGGAACCACTAACCACGTCCCTCTCAATCACCTCCAGCTTGATCACCAGGGCATCCCATTTTTTTCTATACTCTGTGTCCAGCTGCAGAAAGAGAAAAGACCATGAATACCCAAGAAGACCCAAAACAAAAATACAGAAAGCTTTCCAGATGCTTTGGTCTCTGATCCAAGAATCTTATTACAAGGAGAGAGTAATCTGACCTAACAGACAGTGCCAGAGTGTGAGAGACATGGCTGTGTTTACTACAGATGATTCTTTCAAAATCACCTTATACAGGCTAATGTCATTACACTGAATGTGAATCTTCATTAGACAAACCAAGGAAAAGTGTAACAAAATATTTTAATAGACACATCTGGGGAAAAATAATATATAGTGATATGAATGTGTAAGGGTAAGACAATTCTAAAAAGTTTTAAACAACAAAAAGTCCAAAAGTATTAAGTAGACACCTCACACACAAAAATGCAAGCAGCATATTTTTTTAAATTTCTGGCATCACTAGTAACTGAAGATTTTCAAGTTAAGACAGATATACCATATACATAAAACCAACAAAAATTCACTACAAATTAACAAGATCCAGTACCTCAGGGAAAGTGCACTTGCACGTTAGAGTGAGTGTTATAACCAACGAAGTAGTTATCGGAAGTCAGCAAAACAAATGAAAAATCCAGAAAGAAAAAAATTTTGTTCTAGAACTCTGGGCGATCCCACCTCCCTGTTTCATTTTTTAAACCATCTTCCCCTACAAGGAGGAAAGCAGTCTTTGAACAGATACTCTTCATCTTTATGAAATAAACATTGGGCCAACACAGTGACTCACACCTGTAATCCCGGCACTTTGGGAGGCAAAGGCAGGAGGAGCACTAGAGCCCAGGGAGTTCAAGACCAGCCTAGGAGACATAGGGAGACCCTGTCTCTAAGAAAAAAAAATTTTAATTAGCCAAGTGTGGTGGCGCATGCCTGTAGGCCTGGAAGCTGAGGTGGGAGGATCACTTGAGTCCAGGAAACAAAGGCTGCAGCAAGACATGATCACACCACTGTACTCCAGCCTGGGTAACACAGCAGGACCCTGTCTCAGGGAGAGGAAAGAAAAAAAAAAAACCCTCCACTATGGAAATGTTCTTGATTTGAGGTTAAACAGATGTGACAACTAAATATAATCCTATCTGTACTGAAGTGGAAAATGCTGTAAAGGACATTGAGTCAACTGATAAAACTGATAAATACAAACAGAGGACTACATGAAAGTGTTCCATTAGTGTTAAATTTACTAATTTCAATAATGGTATCATGATTAGTTAAGAAATACGGCATATGGCTAGTTTTAGGAAATACACACTGGAAGAATTTAGGAGTAAAGGACTATGATGTATGTAACTTACTCTTAAGTTGTTTGGGGAAAAAAACAATAAAGCCTCATAAAATACATTAAAGTATTCATATCCATTCCTCTATCTGATATTCCCAACAGTCCTGTGGGAGGGCAAAACTGATCTCATCCCCATGGGACAGATAAAGAAATTCTAAGTCAAATGTTTACCTAAATGCTATGCAATGTGGATGACAGGTAGATAGATGGATGTACTTAAGCCAATGTCACCTGAGTCAGATAAATGATTCATGTAGACAGTAGCAATTGATATGCTATGAGGCTCCAAATCTGGAGAGAAAAATTAACTCACCTGAACATTGAAGAACTGCCGAGGTGTCACATCTGTGTAGGTTCCAAAAACTAGAATGAAAAGAAAGAATAAGGGATGCTGGCCATACTCCAGTCACTCGCCTTGTTTCTTTCACCTAGCGGCGTTTCAGATCTAAAGTACTAAGAGATCTTAAAGGCAGGTTCAGAAACTAGAAGTCTTAGTGGAGCAACAAAGAAAGACAAAGAGGATGTAAGCAAAGACAACACTGAGACATTTGTCATCTGGGAGAAGAAAAACAATAAACAAAAAACTACGGCAAATTTTCTGAGAAACAACCAGAACAGTTTAGAGAAGTATGAAGAACAGAAATCCCATGCACCTGTGCAACTATGGAACCCAAAAGATAGCCACACTGGGCTCACCTCGGTACTGGTAAAGGTGGGTGCCTGTAATTGGGCGCCGCCACAGCTTAAAGTGTTTCTTATCCATCACCATTTCCCAAGGTTGCTCTTTGCCCTCTGAATCTTCATTCCCTTCTGTTTGGGCTTTTGGTTCTGGAGGGTGGTGCTGGACTCCAGAGCTCTGAAACATATTTGACATTTCTTCCAACCGCTTCATCTCATTAATAGATCTGTAAAGGGGAAAAAGAGCCATGGTGAGGTGGTTAGTCAGCCCTGTGAAATGAAGTGTCCACACAAAGGTCTGTGCAAGAAGGTTATACAGTAAACCACAGTATGTAGTATATAAACAGGACACAGTATAGTGAATAAAAACTGAGTTCCTGAGTTTGAATCTTAGTCCAACACTCACTAACTAGATTATTATTTAACCAGTTCCTATTTCTAAATCTATAAAATGGAAATAATAATAGTACCTATCTCGAGGTTGGCTATAAAGATTACAAAGTGTCAAGTGCTGCAGGGCGTGGTGGCTCATGACTGTAATCTCAACACTGGGAGGCAGAGGAGGGTGGATCACGAGGTCAGGAGCTCAAAACCAGCCTGATCAACATGGTGAAACCCTGTCTCTACTACAAACACAAAAATTAGCCCGGCATGGTGGCGCGCGACTGTAATCCCAGCTACTCAGGAGGCTGAGGCAGGAGAATGACTTGAACCTGGGAGGCAGAGATTGCAGTGAGCCGAGATCACGCCACTGCACTCTAGCCTGGGCGACAGAGTGAGACTCTGTCTCAAAAAAAAAAACAAAACAACGAAAAAAAAGTAAGTGTCAAGTGCTTAATATCTATGGCCAGGCACAGAGGCTCACTCCTGTAGTCCCAGCACTTTGGGAGGCCAAGGCAGGAGGACTCCTTGAGGCCAGGTTCAAGACTAACCTGGGAAACACAGTGAGACCCTACCTCTAAGAAAAAATTTAAAAAATTAGCCAGGCATAGTGGCACATGCCTGTACTCCAAGCTATAGGCTGAGATGGGAACATCACTTGAGCCCAGGAGTTGGAGGCTGTAGTGAGCTACAATTCTGCCACTGTAATCCAGTCTGGGCAATACAGTAAGACTCTGTCTCTTTTTTTTGTTTGTTTTTTTGAAACAGAGTCTCACTCTGTCACCCAGGCTAGAATAGAGTGCCATGATCTGGGCTCACTGCAACTTCCGCCTCCTGGGTTCAAGTATTTCTCCTGCCTCAGCCTCCCCAGTAGCTGGGACTACAGGCACGCGCTATCATGCCTGGCTGATTTTTTGTATTTTTAGCAGAGACAGGGTTTCACCGTGTTACCCAGGACGGTCTCAATCTCCTGACCTCATGATCTGCCCGCCTCGGCCTCCCAAAGTTCTGGGATTACAGGCATAAACCACCATGCCCAGCTACACTGTCTCTTAAAAAATAAAATAGGCTAGGCGCAGTGGCTCACGCCTGTAATCCCAATACTTTGGGAGGCTGAGGCAGGCGATCACCTGAGGTCAGGAGTTTGAGACCAGCCTAACCAACGTGGAGAAACCCTGTCTCTACTAAAAATACAAAATTAGCTGGGCACGGTGGCACATACCTGTAATCCCAGCTACTCGGGAGACTGAGGCAAGAGAATCGCTTGAACACAGGAGGCGGAGGTTGCAGTGAGCCAAGATCGTGCCGTTGCACTCTAGCCTGGGCAACAAGAGCAAAACTCCGTCTCAAAATAAAATAAAATAAAATAAAATAAAATAAAATAAAATAAAATAAAATAAAATAAAATAAAGCCAAGCACAACGGCTCACGTGCTTGGCTCACGCCTGTAATCCCAGACTTTGGGAGGCCGAGGTGGGCGGATCACCTGAGGTCAGGAGTTCGAGGCCGGCCTGGGAAACATGGTGAAACTCCATCTCTACTAAAAATACAAAAATTAGCTGGGCATGGTGGTGGACGCCTGTAATCCCAGCTACTCGGGAGGCTGAGGCAGAAGAATCACTTGAACCCAGGAGGCTGAGGGTGCAGTGAGCCAAGATCGCACCATTGCACTCCAGCCTGGGCAACAGAGTGAGACTCCATCTCTAAAATAAATAAAAAATAAAATAAAATAAAGTGTTTGTTATCTGGCACGTAAGTAGCCCTCAAATGTTAACTATGAAGGTTTATGGTTTTAAAATGTCAATTGATATCTTTTGTCCGTTTTTTATTGGGTTGTCTTATTATAAGTATGTATGTATTTTTCCCCTTTGTTTTTAAATTGATAAATTCACATACCATAAGATTCATTCTTTTACAGTGTACAATTCTGTACTTGTTAGTATATTCACAAGGTTGTGCAACCATCACCCCTAATTCCAGAACATTTTTATCACCCCCAAAAGAAACCTCTATCTATCATTAGTCACTTCCCATTCCTGCCTCCTCCCAGTCCTAGGCAGCCACTATTCTACTTTCTGTCTCTATGGAGTTGCCAATTCTGGACATTTCAAGTAAATGGAATCATATGATATGTAGCTTTTGTGTTGAGCTTCTTTCACTTAGCATACTTTCAAGTTCAACCATGCTGTACTTTATTCCTTTTTATAGCTGAATAATATTCCATTGTATGGATAGATCCCATTTTGTTTATCCATTCATCAAATAAAATGTTTCCACTATTTTATTATAGTGCTATTATAATAGCACTATATTATATTACTGCTATTATAATACTGCTATTATAATACTGCTGGCCGGACGTAGTGACTCATGCCTATAATCCTAGCACTTCGGGAGGCCAAGGTGGGTGGATCACTCTGAGGTTGAGTTCGAGACCCAGCCTGGCCAACATGGCAAAACCCCATTTCTACTAAAAATACAAAAATTAGCCAGGTGTGATGGCAGGAGCCTGGAATCCCAACTACTTGGGAGGCTGAGACAGGAGAATTGCTTGAACCCAGGAGGTGGAGGTTGCAGTGAGCCAAGATTGCACCACTTCACTCCAGCCTGGGCGAAAAGACAAAACTGTCTCAAAAAAAAAAAAAAAAAAAGAATACTGCTATGGACATTTGTGTACAAATCTTCATATAGACATGTTTTCAATTCTCTTGGGTAGATTCCTAGGAGCAGATTTGATGGATCATGGTAACTATGCTTAACTTTTTAAGCAACTGCCAAAATGTTTTCCAAACAATTGCACTATTTTATATTCACATCAGCAATGTTTGAGGATTCTAACTGCTCCACATCCTTGGTTCCAATTGCCCCACTTGTTATTGTCCATCTTTGTTATTCCAGCCAACTTAGTGGGTGTGAAATGGTATCTCATTGCGTCTTGACTGGTATTTCCCTAACCTTTTCATGTGCTTATACTAGTCTTGATAGTATCCTTTCATGCATAGAAGTTTTTAATTTTGATGTTTATTTTTTCTTTGATTGCTTGTTTTTGGTGTTATAGCTAAGAAACCACTGCCTAATCCAAGGTCATAAGAACTTATGCCTATATTTTCTTCTAAGAGTTTTAGAATTTTAGCTTACATTAGGTCTTTACCCCATTTCGAGTTAATGTTTGTGTATGATAATGAGGTAGGAGTCTAAACTCATTCTTTTGCATCTGCTTCTCCAGGTGACCCAGTGTCATTTGTCGAAAAGCCTATTCCTTCCCCAGTGAACTATCCTGGCATCCTTGTTGAAAACTGACCAAAAATGTAAAGGTTTATTTCTAGACTCTCAATTTTATTCTAACAATCTAGATGTCTATCCTTATGCCAGTACCACAATGTCATTACTGTAGCTTTGTAATAAGTTTTGAAATTGGGAACAGTGAGTCCTCCAAACTTTGTTCTCTTTTTTCAAGACTGTTTTGGCTATTCTGAGTTCCTTTCATTTCCATATGACTATCAGAAGTGGCTTGCCAATTTCTGCAAAACTGCCTAGGATTTTGATAAAGACTACACTGAATTTGTAGATCACTTTAAGTGGTATTGCCATCTTAGCAATATTAAGTGTTCTAATCTAATCCATGAACACGGGATGTCTTTCACTTATGTCTTTTTAAATTTCTTCCAATGATGTTTTGTTGTTTTTAGTGTTACAGTTTTAGTTGTACACTTGTTAAATTTATTCGTATGTATTTATTCCTTTTATGCTACTGTAAATGAAATTGTTATTTTCAGATTGTTCATTGTTAGTGTACATCAACATGACTTCCGTGTATTGATCCTGTATCCTGCAAACTTGATGAACTCATTTATCAGCTCTAATTGCTTTCTGTAGATTCCTTACTATTTTCTAAATATAAGATCATGTCAGCTGCAAATAGAGATAGTTTTATTTCTTCCTTTCCAATCTAAATGACTTTCATTTCCTTATGTTGCCTAATTTCATTGGTTATGACCTCCAGTACAATGTTGAACAGAAATGGTGAGAGCAGAATCCTCATCTTGTTCCTGATCTTAGGAGAAAAGCACTAAGTCTTTTGCCATTAACTACACTGTTAGCTATGTTTTTTGTAGATACCTTTTATCAGCTGCAAGAAATTTCCTTCTATTCCCAGTCTGCTGAGTGTTTTCTTTTTTAATCACAAAAGGAGGCTGGAATTTGTCAAATACTTTTTGTGTTTATTCAGATGATCACGCAGTTTTTGTCCTTTTTTCTATTAATATGGTGTAATAAATTGATTTTTGTATGAAGAACCGAGCTTGCCGTTCCTTAAATAAATCCTACTTTTCATGGCATATAATCCATTTCATATATTGCTGAGTTCAGTTTGTTAGTATTTTGTTCAGGACTGCGAAAAGTTGTGTGGTTTTTTTTTTTTGTTTGTTCTGAGCCCAGGCTAGAGTGCAGTGGCATAATCACAGCTCACTACAGCCTTAACTCCCCAAGCTCAGGTGATTCTCCCACTTCAGCTTCCCAAGTAGCTGGGACTACAGACAAGCACCACCACATGCAGCTAATTTGTTTTCTGTATTTTTAGTAGAGATGGGGTTGCACCATGTTGCCCAGGCTGGTGTTGAACTCCTGGCCTCAAGTGATCCACTAGCCTGGGCCTCCCAAAGTGCTGGGATTCCAGGCGGGACTCACCGGCTGCAAAAAGTTTTAAAACATGAAAAACACCACCATATATTGTACTATGTATCACTATGTATCATTCAGGGGTATATACATATGTATAAAAACATAGGGAATTATATACAACAAATTGGGATAATGGTGACATCTTGGGGAAAAATAAGAATACAACTGGAAAAAGGTACAGAGGAACCCTAAGTATACTTGTAATATCTTATTTCTTAACATAGCTGTACTTGCAACGCTCGTGTTATTAAACCTTTTTTATATATCTGAAACATTTTATAATAAAAATTTTTTAAAACTTGGCTTGTATTTTTCCCATAACCTCTTCTTTTTTGAGACAAAGTCTCACTATGTCGCCGAAACTGGCCTCAAATTCCTGGGCTTAAGAGATCCTTTCACTTCAGCTTCCCAAGTAGCTGGCACAATAGGCGTGTGCTACCATACCCAGCTTCTCCATGCCCTCCACCTCACCCTACCCCCTGCAACCTTTAAAGAAAGGTTACAGATAAGAAACAAAAATTGCTGGCTGGCTGTCTTATACACTCTATTGCAATTCAAGACTGAAGAAGACCCAAATTACTGCTACACTGTCTGAAATGCCTTTTCACCCTTCAAGCTTCAAAAAAACCACAAGGGTAACTGCTAGGCAGAGTTAACCATACACACTGATTTTTATTCCTTTACACAGGCATATTACACTATAATTAATCTATCTTTATATCTGCTTTCCTTACTAAACTATAAATTCCTTAATAGCCCAGAATCAGTCTTTTTCATATTTGTAGTTCCAGCTCCTAGCATGTCCTGGTAAACATTACATGTCCTGGTAAACATTACATACATTACATGAATAAATTTAGTAAATCAAGAAATAATAAAATGAAAATAGGCCTCAGTAATCCAAATTTTTATTAAAAGATTGCATTAAGGCCTGGGGCAGTGGTTCACGCCTATAATTCTCAGCATTTTGGGAGGCTAAGGTGAGCAGATCACTTGAGCCCAGGACTTCAAGACCAGCCTGGGCAACATGCAAAACTCCACCTCTAAAAAAAAAAAAAAAAAAAAAATTACACAACAAATAGCTGGGCGTAGTGGCATGCAGCTGTAGTCCCAGCGACTGAGGAGGGAGAGGTGGGAGAATCACCTGAGCCCTGGAGGTCGGGGCTGTAGCGAGCCAAAATCATGCCACTGCACTCCAGCCTGGCAACAGAGTAAGACTCTTAAAAAAAAAAAAATTGGCCAGGTGCAACGGCTCACACCTGTAATCCCAGCACTACAAAAAAAAATTAGCCAGGCATGGTGGCCTGCGCCTGTAATCCCAGCTACTCAGCAGGCTGAGGCACGAGAATCTGTTGAACCCAGGAGATGGAGGTTGCAGTGAGTTGAGATCGTGCCACTGCACTCCAGCCTGGGTGAGAGTGAAATTGTCTCAAAAATATATATGTATTGCATTAATATATTGCTGCAAAAGCCAAAAATTCAAAGTTATAGTGTCAATCCAAGATTAAAAGTTTAGAGCAATTCAAAATAATGGTAAGTCTAAAGATTTGTGTTCTAGTCCTGGCTCTACAGCTGACCAGCTGTGTGATCTTATTTTATTTCACCTTTAAAGTGAGGACGTTATTTCTTGAAGTCCTATTAGTTCTAAAATTGAATTTGCTGAATTTTAAGCTTTGGACTTGGATGAAAATATTTATATAGGGGAATATTTGTCATTTTGACTGCCTGAAATCCCTTTCTATTTGGAAAGAACCCAAATAGGTGAATGCAGCCCCCCTCCCGCCCACAAGCAGTTAAAGCACAGCTCCTAATTTAAGTGAGGTTAGAGACTTCTAGAAGGGGCTTTGAATCTTGAAGATAACACAAAGGCACAGGATCTTGAGGGAGCTGGGAGTCCAGGAGTACAACCAATCTGGGGGAAAGAATGCCAGCAACACTGCTCTAAGTAGATTATTCCTGCTGCAGGCCTTGGTCAACCTGTACCCTGGCCTTGTCAATACTGAGTGACCTAATACCGTTTTGATTAATTCCTTTTTGGCTTAAATTAACCAAGACCAGTTTCTTTGTTACAACCAAGAACCCTGATCAGCTGCAAAACCATAGAGAAACAGAGAAGGAACCTTAGGATAGGCATTTAGATGTTGCAGAAGAGAAAGCAAAAGCAAAACCATAGCTAGATTTGCTCAGAGAACAATCAGGCACCATAGGGCATCGATTACAGCATTTTTGAGGTCTATAAAGCATCCTTCAACAATAACTAAGCACAACTCTTGAGTGTCATTCTTTAAAAAAAAATTTTTTTTTCATTGCCCAAGCTGGCCTCAAATTCCTGGGCTCAAGTGATCCTCCAGCCTCCCAAGTACAGGCACATGCCACAACACCTGGCCCGAATTATCATTCTTGCCACATAATAAAGGGGAGCATGTTTCCACTGGTGGAATGTCGTACTAAAACATCAGAGGCTCATAAAATAATTACATAGTTAATAAAGTTTTAAGAAAATTATTAACTATAGGCAACATTTTTTCATGACCTTCTAAGAATCAAGGTGGTTCAGAGCATCTGACCCACTGCTTAATCAAGCTCTCCTATATAATTAAAGGTTACTAGGTGGCTTTGACTAAAATTATGAAAAGGGACGGAAATGTCTTGTGGAGACACAGTATGAATGATAGAGCAAGACTGCTTCACGAAAATGTAAATGATCAAGTTATTTTTTCCCAAGGTTTAGGAATCCCTGAAGGGTCTGAACTTCTAAATGCTAACATGACCAGTTAACATACAGGAGCACAAAGTCATTCACTATCATATATGTGGAGAAAAGGAAAACCTCTCATGATACATCTCTTTAGGCTGCTGTGCCAAATCTTGTTTGGATGGGATGGGTGGCTAAACCTTCACATCTTAAGAGACTTAAGAGAGGACAGAAGGACAAAAGAGATTATTCCCAAAATAGTAAAATCAGCAGATTAGAAAAAGGATCAAGAAAAGAGAGACCATGCCTTTCTTTCTCCAAAACGAAAATCATTTCAATATCTGAAAAAGGCTGGACCGAAAGCTATAGAAACTGAAAGCAAACAAACCATGAAAACAAAGTAAGTGAAACAACATTTGGTTCATCTAGGGGTCCTGCCCTCAGCATGGAGCTTGGTGTAAGGCTCCAAAATTACTTAAATGAAACCATCCCTACAATTAGGAATTTCAGTCAGACAACAGCCTCACTTCACATAATCCTCCTCCTCTTCAAATTCCAAGTTATTGTCAAAGTCAGGTTCTACTGATACGGGACACACCTAGAAATAAAAGACATAGGAGTCAGGCGCAGTGGCTTATGCCTGTAATCCCAGCACTTTGGGAGGCCAAGGCAGGCGGATCACTTGAGATCAGGAGTTGGAGATCAGCCTGGCCAACACGGTGAAACCTTCTCTTCTAAAAATAAACACACAAAATTAGGTGGGCGTGGTGGGGCATGCCTGTAGTCCCAGCTACTTGAGAGGCTGAGGCAGGAGAACTGCTTGAAACCAGGAGGTGGATGCTTCAGTGAGCCCAGATCACGCCGCTGCATTCCAGCCTAGGCAACAGAGCAAGACTCCATACCCCCCAAAAAAAGACATAGGGCCAGGCGCCTGGCTCTCAGCACTTTGGAAGGCCAAGGCATGAGGACTGTTTGAGGTCAGGAGCAGGAGTTCGAGACCAGCCTGGCCAACATGGTGAATCCCCGTCTCCACTAAAAATATAAAAATTAAACAGGCGTGGTGGCACCCCCGCTGTAGACCCAGCCACTGGCAAGGCTGAGGCACGAGAATAGCTGGAACCAGGGAGGCGGAGGCTGCGGTGAGGTGAGATCACACCACTGCACTCCAGCCTGGGCGACAGAGTGAGATTATGTCTTAAGAAAAAAAAGAAAGAGTCCGGGCGTGATGTCTCACGCGTGTAATCCCAACTCTTTGGGAGGCCGAGACAGGCGGATCACGAGGTCAAGAGCTGGAGACCAGCCTGTCCAACATGGTGAAACCCCATCTCTACTAAGGATACAAAATTAGCCAGGTGTGGTGGCAAGCACCTGTAATCAGTGGAGGCTGAGGCAGGAGAATCGCTTGAACCTGGGAGGCGGAGGTTGCAGTGAGCCGAGATCATGCCAATGCATTCCAGCCTGGGCGACAGGGTGAGACTCTGTCCCAGAAGGGGGTGGGAGGGAAGGGGAGGGCAGGACAGGACAGGACATCAATTAGCTCATTGCAGTTCTAGGGCAACTAGTTAATGGTAAAATAATGAAGACAACCTCAAAAAACTGAGGTCTAATTTTATGTAGCTCTGAAGACCTAACAAGGGGTTTAAGGGTTTACCAGTAAGATACCCTGAAGTGACAATGGCCAAAAAAAAAAAAAAAAGTTCCTTTAAGGCAAAAGGACTTTATGCGGATCATTTATCTAGTCAATAACACACTGAAGTTTAACGTATCCCGAATGCCCTGAAAGACAGAAAAGAGAAAATGGCCAATTTTCTTTATGCAACTTTAATGGCACTTATTTACTCAAATTTCTGGAGCAATGAACTGTAACTTTTAAAAAACTATGAGGAGGTTAATGGAACATTTTCCCCTAGCCTTTCATTTCTTAACATCCTTCCTCTCTTTGTTCCTGTAACTTTTCTTTTTAACTGTTCCAAAGCAATCAAAAACATGACTACTGTATTTTTCCATTAGATTTGCCCTGGAATCACAGAATGCCAGCTAGCACCAAAAACAGCAATCCCAAGATATTTTCGTTGTTTAATTTAAGACAACTGGGTACTAGAGCAAGTATTAAAAGATCTGATTTCTACATCTGGCCACAGCAGCCAGTCAAAATCACTTCTCAAATTTTCTTGCTGTTGCTTGATTAATAAGACGCTATTTGGTAAGATGTTCTTAAGCACAAAAGACGAGAAGACAAGTTATGCTTTGTCATTCTGAATAGGACTCAAATAACATAAGGAAAACACATGCCACTTTAAGGCACACATTCAAAAAGACACCCTGCACATTCCACCCGCTTAACCAAAACAGCTATGTTAGAATTAGTTTGTGCCAGGACAAGTTGGTACAGAATCAGCACAGATGAGCCAAAGGCTGTGATTTAGGGGCCATGTGACAATCATGCTCTTTTTCCATTAACAATGAAAGAAATGCACTTGAGACACACTCCAACTGTGCTCTATTATGGAAGCTACCCAAAAATCATCTCACTAGAACAAACGAAATCCAAGATGTTCTAAGCTAGCTATGACAACCTCAGCAGTGCCTACTTTCAAGCAAATAGAATACTTAAACACAAAGCAAATAAGTTAATCTGTACCCAGAATATTTTAATAAAATATAAACATGACAAGCTATCAAAACAAAGACCTAAGGAACCACTGTGCAACCAAGATGTAGTTGTTGAATAGCATATTTGCCTTCCTATCACATTAACAAATATTTTAAAAAGAAAAAAAATCCTCAAGATGAACAACATGATCAAATTTTAATTACATGAAAAACCAAATTCAAGCATGAACCAAACAATGAAATGTTAAATGAGGGCCTTTACTATAACAACCCTAAGGAGGGTCAAAGTGCAGCTTGAAAGTGTTCTGGAGTTCATCTGAACTCCTGAAATTCCAAAGCTGGTTAACTCAGAGCAGTCCCTCTTGAGGAGTTGGATTAGAACCAAGAGTATTTCAATTGCCTCCAGGTTTCAGGGACAGTCTGACCAGAGGCTCAGTCATGAACTGGTCTGATCTCTCTGCCATGGTAAATACTGACTAACTCAAATGCTTACTATGTTCATTTCCTATCTTTTTTCCCCACTAACTCCCCACTAACTCTGTTTAGCACTGCTAAACAGAGGCTCCAGGATCTATTAATATCATCCATAAAAATGCATAAAATAAGCCAAAGAGTGTCATCTACTACGTAAGCCCCAACACTATTCAACTCCCACCCCCAAACTCTCCTTTCCTCTCTTTTGTACCCAGTAGCCCTTTTCCTGGTCTTTCTCCTCTTACCCCAACAATTCCAACTGGAGATTTTCCTCTCAAACTTAACTATGGAACAAGGATATTTCATCATCAAAACTGAAAATTCAAAGTTAATGATAATTTTTCAACTTAAAAGTGGAACACGGACATTTCATCATCAAAAATGAAAATTAAAAGTTAATGATAATTTTTCAACTTAGAAGTTTTCTTCCTATTCCTTTATTTCCCACACCCAAGAGACTGTGATTATAACCAACGGCCAAGTAGCAAAAGAATACTAATAGGAACTAGGCAAAATACCTATCACGCTTTGATAGCTTAACTTTTTTGTGAATAAGGTTGTTTGTGGTTATTATTTTAAGTTGCATTTATAAAAGTTATCTTTCCTGCTAGGAAAAGTATTCCCAGTTCTTAAGATAGACTTGCATTTACCCACAATTCATAGTGTGGCACAAATAGCTGCCTGGCATCTGGGTGTTACACCTCCCACACAGGCCATGGTATAAACTTTATTGGGGTATTTCCATTTTTAACCTAAAAAAAAATGTGGAATAACAGGTTGTTTCCCTGTGGAGGAAATATCAAGAATAAACAGGCGAGTGTGGAATCTGCGGAGGGAGGGGATTGTCTCTGGTTCCCGAAATCACGGCAAAGTACTTTCTGTGCAGGGAGGGCACAGTTTAAGAATATCTGTTGCAAAGAAAATACAGACACAAGGTAAACCAAAAACCAAAGCAAAGTTTCCCCATGACATTACCTGGAAACTACAGTCTCAGAACTACAGATTAACAAACGTAATCAACGGTACTGGGCTTTTCACAGTTTTGATGACGACAGCATGACTTCAGAGTCTAATGGGACACTATTCCCAAAGTTCTAGTTAACGTCGCAAAAATCTGACCTAATTCTTACAGGTTCAAATGTCTGGGCTGCTGGTTTGTGTAGCCTGGACAAAATCCCTTCCAGGCTCTCAATTTTGCCACGAGTCACGATGACAGAGGGCTCTCCTGGCTTTTCTCACAGGCCTGAGTCCCATCTGGATTGAAGTCATTTTGCAAATAGCAGCCCACCACCCTTAGGCCAAATTTAAAATTTGTTTTGAATTTGCACCTTTCTGGTTGTGTTAAAGATTACAGATTACGTGAACAAGGGCCTCCATGCCTTCGCTATCTAATTGATTTCTACAGTGTTGTTTCTTTACTGTCTTGCTCGCCCCACTCAAAGTCTCTCTCCTACACACCAGCCTACACACTTTCAGTTCTATTTTATAACCCGACAAATGCAAATTGACACACAGAGACAAATAACAACGCGGTTTGCTGAAGCAGGTTCAATCGACTGTATTGCCAATTAAAAGACCACCGGGTGAACAAGGGCCAACGACCACAGGGCAGGCCCCAGGGTTCACAAGCCCCCCCACCCCACGGCCCAGAAAGAGCTCGCCGCAGCGCCCACCTCTGCAACTCCTCCTCCTGGATCCTCTCCTCGTCCCAAACGAAGACGCCGGCTAACGCCGCCATCAAGGCAGAGGCATGGCCAGGACGGCCGTGCAGCCGGCGCCAGAGGCGGCCGAGGAGGACGCGGCGTGAGCTCTCGGAGTAGAGGCGGCCGTAGAGCTGCGCGATCTGCTGCGCGCGCCGCACGCGCAGGCCCGTGACGAAGCGGCACTGATTGGCCAGAAGCGCCAGCAGGCCCCCACCCCGCGTCCCCGCCAGCCAGGCGGCCAGCAGCCTCCGCGGGAGCATGCCGCCTCCCGCAGGGCCCGCCGCGAGCTTCCGGGGCCCAAGGAACCAGTCCGGAGGGGCGCAGGCGGTGGTCGCAGCGTCCCCCTAAATGGCCGGCCACGAACCCGTCTCACGGTCCCGCGGCCAGGAGCCGCCGCTCATCTCTCTCTGCAGCCACCGCTGAGGAAGAGTCTCCTCTGAGGGGAGAGTCGGTCATGGCAGCAGACGCCGGGATGGCTCCGCGACTGCTACACCAGGCACTCCTGGGCCCGGGCAGCAGACCAGTCAGCCCTGTGGCTCCTCGGCGACCTCCGGCGGGCGCCCGGGGCCGGGAAGCAGGGCGCGCGGACAGAAACGAGACAGACAGCTCAGGCCCAGCAGCACGCAAGCTCCCGCGCCTTCCGCGACTGCCACACGCGCGGCGCGCGCGCACCCTACCCTTTCTCCGCCACCTGGGCCGTGATTGGGCGCGACCTGGGCTCCTGGGTGCTTATTGGCGCCGTCAAGTGCTCGTCACCGCCCCTTCCCGCCCCTTCATGCAAGCGCGGAGGCCGCCTGCTAGCAAGGTAGGTGGCTCGGCGGCGAGAGCCGTCAAGGGCGCATTGGAGAGTGACCCTCGGACCCTGCTGCCGCCGTCGCCGCCATCTTCCGGCCGTCCCAGCCCCGCCCCGCGGAGAAACCTGGCCAGGTTCCTGTTAGAATCCTGCCAGGTGTTAACTTGTTTTAAGAGGCCGGCACGCTGGCCCCCTTCTTTATTAGAGTGCAGGGTGGGGGCGGGGCTCCGCATGTCTCTGCAGGGGCTGGGGGCTCCCAGTGATAACCGCCGTTGCAGAATTACAACTGAGACAGTGAAAGAGATCTGACCTAACCAATTCCATCTTGCTTCTGTCCTTGTTCATTCCTGAGCTTAGGTGAACTAATTTTGGGAGGAACTTAGTTTATAGTTTAAAATAAAGAGGATAACAGCCCTTTCCCAAAACAAATCTTCTTATCTGGAAACTAGACTGCTTTTGTAGGACTAATAAGTTAGCCATAAGATTGGAAATTATGGTTTAGGAGTCATGCAGCTGGAGGCTACGAGATTATGATCCCCCTAAACTGCTCTTAAGATCAGTGCTTGAGATATTTTGCTGACCCCGCACTGGATGGATCCTGGCACCACCCAGATGGATAAACTGGCTCATCTGACCTTGTGGCCCCCACCCAGGAACCAACTCAGTGCAAGAGGACAGCTTCAATTCCCTATTATTTCATCTCGACCCAACCAGTCAACACTCTGGACTCACTGGGCTTCCCCCACCCACCAAATTATCCTTAAACACACTGATCCCGGAATGCTAAGGGAGACTGATTGAGTAATGTTGAAACAAACTCCAGTCTCATAGTGGGCTCTGCGTGAATTACTCTTTATTGCAGTTCCCCTGTCTTGATAAATCGGCTCTGTCTAGGCAGTGGGCAAGGTGAACCCATTGTACGGTTACAAGTTTGGGGGTTCGTCTGGGATACCCCTTGTGGCTACCTGTCCATGGTTCGGTAGCCCCACCTCTGGTGACAGATCCAGAGGCCAGCCTAAGCGGCCACATAGTTCTCTTGGACTAGGGGCTAACTCTGGCACCGTCTCTGCCAGTGGGGCACTGCTAGCCCAATATGCATGGACTTAATCGCAATGGAGAAATAGTCCTGGGGAGACATCCCGTAACTGTAGCCCTGTCACAGGGTATCTGTAGCTCCATGGCGGGGCGCTGTAGCCAGGTCATGGAGTGTCTGTAGCTATAGCCCCATCATGGGGTGTCAGGTTGGTGAGTATCCTAGGTGCTGCCAGTGCCTCCTTCCTTCTCCGGACTGATTCTGTAGCCACATGGTGGGTGTCTGTAGCTCCACCATGGGGTGTCTGTCTCAGTTTGGCTCCTGGGGCATCTCAGTTGGCTCTCCCTAACTAGGAAGAGTCTTGGTTCGGGAGACTTCTCAATCAGGAATATTTCAGGGAGATTTGTCAGGTGGAGAATAGGAGGATAGTTTGGAAGGGGTACTCTTGGAGTTCTTGGTTAGGACCTTAATTTGGAAGGCCTTCTGTCTGTCTTGTCTTCGTGTGTGTGTTTGTATATATGGACGGGATCTCTGAAGGAATTGCTGATGAAAATCCAGCAGGCCTAACTTGGAGAACACTCCTTATTTATCTAGTCACATTCAGTGAGCCCTGAAAGAAGTTTAACAGGCCTGATTCAGGGTGACTGCTCAGAGACCACCCATTGAATTCACGATTCAATGACCCACTGTGCCTGGCCTTAAAAGGATTTTTTCTTAGAAAAAAGAGCTCTAGGCCGGGCATGGTGGCTCACACTTTTAATCCCAGCACTTTGGGAGGCCGAGGCGGGCGGATCACGAGGTCAGAAGATCCAGACCATCCTGGCTAACATGGTGAAACCTCGTCTTTACTAAAAATACAAAAAATTAGCCGGGCGTGGTAGTGGGCACCTGTAATCCCAGCTACTCGGGAGGCTGAGGCAGGAGAATGGCGTGAACCCGGGAGGTGGAGCTTGCAGCAGTGAGCCGAGATCGCGCCACTACACTCCACCCTGGGTGACAGAGCGAGACTCCGTCTCAAAAAAAAAAAAACAAAGTTGACTTATAGAGCCAATAAGCCAAAAAATTGACTTATAGAGCCCCTTGGGAAATCTGGCCTCATACTATGTCAACACAGTCCCTGTACGAGGTTCCTGACCTGTGGTAAGTAAAGAATGTCACTTTCTAACAGGCTCAGGAGACCTAAGTTATCTTGACACCTCAAGAGGAGAGGAATTTACCCAACTCATAGGTATTCGAGGGTACAAACCCATGGCTGGGCTTGGCTTTAAAAAGGTCTTATCTAAGATTTCTTATGGAACAGAGTTCCATCAAAGCCAATTTTAAAAGCCTATGTGAAGACCAGGCGCAGTGGCTCACACCTGTTATCCCAGCACTTTGGGAGGCCAAGGCAGGCAGATCACAATGTTAGGAGTTTGAGACTAGCCTGGCCAACATGGTGAAACCCTGTCTCTACTGAAAATACAAAAAGTTAGCTGGGCGTGGTGGCAGATACCTGTAATCCCAGATACTTGGAAGACTGAGGCAGGAGAATCGCCTGAGCCTGGGAGGCGGAGGTTGCAGTAAGCCAAGATCGCACCACCACACTCTAGCCTGGGCCACAGAGCAAGACTTCATCTCAAAAAAAAACAAAGCCTATGTGAAAAATAATTATTCTTGCTTCACTTTATGCAAATCATCAGGCCAAGTACAATAAGACTGCGGTTTATTTTGTAAACAAATCAGTTCTGTCATGATTTGTTTTTAATAAAAATGGGAACTGGAGAGAGAAAAATTATGCTTCAGAAGAAAAACTGTGGTACACCTTTTGTTAACTGTTCTTAAGTTTTTTTCTGCAGTTTGAACTAAATCCTAAATTCTTTGTGGGCTACAAGTTCCCAGGCTAATGCTTTTAAATCTTTACTTTTAAAACTGGGAACTGCACTCCTTACCCTAGTACTCATTATTTCCCTTATAGTACACGGTTCCCTTAAACACAGTACGAAAACTATAGGTGGCAATACTAATGCCTTTGCCATGCAAGCCTTGGAACCCCAGTCAGGCCTGCAGGAGTACACTCAGACAGTTGCAAAGTGGTTCCACTCCTCTCACCTTGGAGTCAACACCTACCCCTCACTACACCCCTGGTTAGTAGGAAGAAGTTAAAGTCTTTGCCCTTTTTCCATCTTCATTAACAACACCTTAAGATAAAGGTGTTATAAACCCAAAGGGAGGGATTGAAACCACCATTGCAAAATTATAACTGAGACAGAGAGATCTGACCTAACCAACTCCATCTTGCTTCTAACCTCCAAGTTGTCCTTATTCATTCCTGGGCATAGGCTGAACTAACTTTGGGAGGGACGTAATTTATAGTTTAAAACAAAGAGGATAACAGCCATTTCTCAAAACAAAGGTCCTTCTTGCCTGGAGACTAGACTGCCTTTGTAGGACTAACAAATTAGCCACAAGGTTAGAAGTTAAGGTTTAAGAGGCTACAAGATTCTGACCCTCCCTGAACTGCTCCTAAGATCAGTGCTTGAGATATTTTGCTGACCTTGCACTTGATGGATCGGCTGGCACCACCCAGATGGATAAAATGGCTCATTTGATCTGTGGCCCCCAACCGGGAAACAACTCAGTGCAAGATGACAGCTTCAATTCCCTATGATTTCATCTCGGACCCAACCAATCAGCACTCTGGACTCACTGACCTTCCCCCACCCACCAAAGTCTCCTTTAAAACTCTGGGTTGGGGCCTGGCACAGTGGCTCATGCCTTTAATCCCAGCACTTTGGGAAGCTGAGGTGGGCGGATCACCTGAGGTCAGGAGTTTGAGACCAGCCTAACCAACGTGGCGAAACCTCGTCTCTACAAAAAATACAAAAATTAGGCATGGTGGTGGGCGCCTATAATCCCAACTATTTGGGAGGCTGAGGCAGGAGAATCGCCTGAACCCAGGAGGCCAAGGTTGCAGTGAGCCACAATAGCGCTATTGCACTCTAGCCTGGGTAACAGAGCGAGACTGTGTCTCACAAAAAAAAAAAAAAAAAAAAAAAAGTCTCTGGGCCAGGTGCAGTGCAGTGGCTCACACCTGTTATCCCAGCACTTTGCTGGGAGGCCATGGCAGGCAGATCACTTGAGGTCAGGAATTCAAGACCAGCCTGGCCAGCATAGCAAAATCCCGTCTCTACTAAAAATACAAAAGTTACCTGGGCATGGTAGTGCACCCCTGTAATCCCAGCTATTAGGGAGGCTGAGTGAAGCAGGAGAATTGCTTGCACCTAGTAGGCAGAGGTTGCAGTGAGCTGAGATCATGCCACTGCACTCCAGCCTGGTCAACTGAGTGAGACTCCATCTCAAAAAAAAAAAAAAAATTGATCCCCAAATGCTCAGGGACACTGATTTGAGTAATGATGAAACTCTGGTCTCCCGCACAGTGGGCTCTGCGTGAGTTACTCTTTCTCTATTGCAATTCTCTTGTCTTGATAAATCAGCTCTGTCTATGCAGCAGGCAAGGTGAACCCATTGGGTGGTTACACCAGGTTGGGGTAGGGGGCAGTAAAGACACCACTGGTGAAGGGGGACTCCTCAGGCCTTCGACGCCTGCCATCAAAACCTTCCTTCGACGCCTGCCATCAAAACCTTCCCCGGCCTCCCCTCCTGGCTCTCCCAGAAGCACCCCAAACATTCCTCTCTGCTAACTCCTCGGTCCAAGAATGGACCCGTGTCACAGCCTGAGCGCCCAGGACAGTCCAGAGGGAGTCACATGGGCAGGTGGCCCGTCGCAGTCTGCAAATATGTCAGCCTTTTGGTAAAAGAGCAACAGAAGAGAGTTTGTTGGGGCAGATGCCCTAGGTCAAGTAGTAGCTGTCCCTCTCTTTTTGACCCAAAGGTGACAGTGTTGGAAGGTAAACAGATTTACTCACCTGTGAGCAACCTGGCTAAATGATCTCAAAGTGTATTAAATTACTATTCTGTATCCAGCCTCATTAAAACAAAGCTGCTAAGTTGTTTCCTTACCCTTTTAAATCTTATATTTAAGCGCCTTATTGACAGAAGAAAAAATATTATAAACTGTCTTGGTGTGAAATGGACTGCTGGTTCCAAGGCATTTAGGAATTTTACTGTAGCTAAAGAGTTATGCGATTTTAGACGTTCTTAATAAAAGTAACTGTTTCTCCAAAGAGAGATTATGCTTTCCTGGGAACCGAAATTTAGGTCTTTCCTATCCAGCCTGTCCGATTTTAGGTTGGATTAATGAGGTTTTATTTCATCTGGAAAGCAGTGAAGAAGAAATGTGTATGTAACAGAAAGTAGTATTTGACACCGTGTTTAGCCAGGGGTGTTTTGTTTTGTTTTGTTTTGTTTTGAGACGGAGTCTCACTGTGTTGCCTAGGCTGGATCTCGGCTCCCTGCAACCTCTGCCTCCTGGGTTCAAGCAATTCCCATGCCTCAGCCTCCCAAGTAGCTGGGATTACAGGCCCATGCCACCATGCCCAGCAAATTTTTTGTATTTTAGTAGAGACGGAGTTTCACCATGTTGCCCAGGCTGGTCTCGAACTCCTGACCTCAGGCGATCTGCCTGCCTCGGCCTCCCAAAGTGCTGGGTTTGCAAACCCTCTCTCTAAAAACATTTTTAAAAGGAGCCAATGAGGCCTGCGCAAGCCCCAACCCATTGGTGGTTTGTTGTTGCTATCTGCCTCATAAAGCAGAGTGGAGGGTTTGTCTTTTGGGAAGACGAAGTGTCTTCTCTAAAAAAGCCTCCTACATAGTTGGCCTTGGCATCTGCCAGGAATAGAAGGGCAGGGCTTGAGGCTTCCTGAGTCTGGGTTTTCAGTTGAGGTGGAGAGTGAATACAGTGATTGTAACCAGAAAACCCGGAGTGGGGTGGAGTTACCTCCGGAACTCATCACTGTTAACTCAGCCTGGACTTTGTGACAGTTAGAGAAGTGGATTTCTTAATAATAATAATTTTTTTAAAGGAGCACTTTGGCCGGGTGCGGTGGCTCACGCCTGTAATCCCAGCACTTTGGGAGGCCAAGGCGGGCGAATCACCTGAGGTCAGGAGTTCGAGACCAGCCTGGCCAACATGGTGAAACCCCATCTCTACTAAAAATACAAAAGTAAGCCAGGTGTGGTGGTGCATGCCTGTAATCCCAGCTACTTGGGAAGCTGAGGCAGGAGAATTGCTTGAACCTGGGAGGCGGACGTTGCAGTGAGCCGAGATCATGCCATTGCACTCCAGCCTGGGCTACAGAGGGAGACTCTGTCTCAAAAAAAAAAAAAAAAAAAAAAGGAGTACTTTGTGGGTTTGATTTTATATGTATGCATAAGTTTTCTACCAATATCCTATAAACCAAACGAATCCTCAGAAACTCCCGCTGAGCCTCTCTAATGCAGCCATTTTCTCCATCCTACTGCCTGTTTCCCATCAGTACATAAACATAATCGAGTTCATCTTCAAAAAAGGCTTTGGGGATAAAAGTCTTTAAAAAGAGGCTTTAACTCTTCCCCTTTCTAGATACCACTTCTCTTTCCACTGCTAAGTTTTTTTTTTTTTTTTTTTTTTTTGAGACGAAGTCTTGCTCTGTTGCCCAGGCTGGAGTGCGGTGGCTTGATCTTGCCTCACTGCAACCTCTGGCACCCGGGTTTAAGCGATTCTCCTGCCTCAGCCTCTGAAGTAGCTGGGATTACAGGCGCGTGCCACCACGCCCAGCTAATTTTTGTATATTTAGTAGAGACGGGGTTTCAGCATCTTGGCCAGGCTGGTCTTGAACTCCTGACCTCGTGATCCACCCGCCTCGGCCTCCCAAAGTACTAGGATTACAGGCGTGAGCCACCGCGCCCGGCCTATATTTTTTTAAAAACAATGGCATATACAGGTGGCCCTTTGTATTTACGGGTTCTGCATCCAGGGATTCAACTAATTGTGGATGGAAAATATTTGGGGAAAAAAAATTGCATCTATACTAAACATGTACCCACTTTTTTGTCATTATTCCCTAAACCAGTGGTCCCCAAACTTTTTGGCACCAGGGACTGGTTTCATGGGAGACAGTTTTTCCACGGACGGGGTAGGATGGTTTTGGGATGAAACTGTTCACCTCAGATCATCAGGCATTAGTAAGATTCTCATAGCAACCTAGATCCCTAGCATGCACAGTTCACAATAGGGTTCGCTCTCCTGTGAGAATCCAGTGTCACCGCTGAACTGACAGGAGGCAGAGTTCAGGCGGTAATGCGCTGTGAGCACCCCTCCCCTAAACAATACAGTATAACAACTGTAGAGCATTTACACTGTATTAGTTATAAGGAATCTAGAGATGATTTAAAGTATATGGGAGTATGTACATAGATTATGTGCAAATACTATGCCATTTTATATCAGGGACTTGAGCATCCACAGGAAGTCCTGGAACAAATCCCCCGCAGATACCAAGGGACGACTGTATGTTTCCTGCCTCTATTTCTGTACCTCCCTATCATTTCTTCCTGTTTAGAAATTTAAAAATCAATTTTTTGACAGAATTCTGTCACTTTTTTTAAGGTTCTAATAGTACTGTCTCAGATGACCTCCCTTCAAATAAACCAATTTTTTTTTTTTTTTTTTTTTTTTTGAGACAGGGTCTCACTCTGTCACCCAGGCTGGAGTGCAGTGGCTTGATCTCTGCTCACTACAACTTCCGCCTCCCAGCTCAAGCAATTCTCCTGCTTCAGCCTCTCAAGTACCTGGGACTACAGGTGCATGCTACCATGCCTGGCTAATTTTTGTATTTTTTTGTAGAGACAGGGTTTTGCCATGTGGACCAGGCTGGTCTCGAACTCCTGGGCTCAAGAAATCCACCTGCCTCAGCCTCCCAAAATGTTGGGATTACAGGCATGAGCCATGGTGCTCCACCTGTTATCAACAAACTTTGTTTACTTGTGTATCCCCAGAACAATGTTGAAAAACTATATCCCAACTTTGCATTTTTTAAGGTGATCCAAGATTATGAGTTTAAATGATTGCACATTACACCATTTCTGGATTGTTGTAAATATTATTTTAAAATAAAGATGTTACATCATTTTCAAATGTATCCAATGGAATCTATATCATAGCAATTTAGTACCTATCATTATTCTTTTTAACTTTTTTTTTTCAGTTGCAGGATTTAATAGAGTGAAACAGAGCTCCCATAAAATGGGAGGGGACCCAAAGGGGGTTGCCACTCCCTGCTCGATTGCCTGGGTTTATATCCCGATCATTGTCCCTCCCCCTGTGCTCTCAGGCAATGTATGATTTGACTATTTCTTTACCTTCTGCTTTAGCCTCATCTGTATTTTAGTGAGCCCTCTTTACTGCCTGATTGGTCGGGTGTGAGCTGAGTTACAAGCCCCATGTCTAAAGGTGGGTGCAGTCACCTTTCCCAGCTAGGCTTGGGAATTCTTAGTTGGCCTAGGAAATCCAGTTAGTCCTGTCTCTCAGTCCCCCCTCTCAACAGGAAAACCCAAGTGATGTTGGGTAGGTTGGCCGACGGCCGCTCTGCTTCCTGCTGAATTTGGGCATACTAGGGATCATGCCGTTGATATTTCCTCGGGAGGGGTGCCTTCGATGTCATTAACATCGGAGCATGGGCTAGCAGGGGTCCACAGTAGATCTTAGTCATGGACTGCATCCGGGGCTTCATTTGAAGAACAATTTGTAGTTTTACAGCTTCGATTCTGGAAGAGACAAACTTAACAAGGAGGTTAAAGATACAGGGATTGAAATGTGTAGCCTGAAGTGCAGGGGCATAAGGGTGTGGGCAGTGAAAGTGGGGTTTCCGCAACTTTAGAAAAACTCCTATACGATGGGGCATCAATATTTCCGGGAAGCCGCATTCTTCATAGAAGCTCTTGGTAAGGGGAGCTAATGGTAGTACAGCGGCATACAGGGGGTGCAGTAAGAGTGAAAGGTTTGGTGAAGTCTTTTACATAATTTCTATTGGTTAGCCGCAGGCAAAAGTATTTTTCCTTCTTCAGTGGCTAGCCATCCTGAGGGGAGGAAACTATGTCCTCCTGAGGTTCCCCATTCTATTTCTTCTGCTGAGTACTGGGGCTTGGTTTCCCGGAGAGGATTACCCCATACTAGAGGTCCTTCTATAAGCATTTCTAATGGAGGGTCCCGCCTTGCGGATCTTTGGCTTCAATATCCGCTTGGCAGTTCCCTTCTTTTTCCCTTTACTTTCTGATGACCCTGGCAGTGTAAGACTGCCACCTCTTTAGGTTTCTGTAGAGCCAAGAATAATCTCCTAATGGCTTCCTGATGTTTGATAGGTGTTCCCTCGGAAGTTAGGAATTCCCTTTCTCTCCATATTGCTGCATGGGCATGGAGGACTAGGTAAGCATACTTAGAGTCTGTATATATATTTACCCTTTTTTCTTCTCCTAATTCTGGTGTCCGAGTGAGGGCTATTAGTTCTGCCAGCTGAGCACTAGTTCCTGGAGTGAGGAGATTACTTTCAGGTATTCCATTATCACTGACCACTGCATACCCCGCTTTTCGAAGTCCTTTTTCTACAAAGGAATTTCCATTAGTATACAAGTTGAGGTCGGGATCAATCAAGGGAACCTCTAGAAGGTCGCCTCGAGCGGCATAGGTTTGAGCAATCACTTGTTGACAGTTGTGTTCTGTCTTTATTGTTAGGAAGAAATGTGGCTGAGAGTTGCACAAATGTGCATTCGCAACACTGGCCCTTCAAGTAGTAGAGCCTGATATTTAAGGAAACGGTTATCTGACAGCCACAAGTCTCTTTTAGCAGTGAGTATGCCGTTCACATCATGAGATGTCCACGCAGTAAGATCTCTTCCCTGTATTATTTTAACTGCTTCAGATACTAAGACTGCTACTGCCACCACTACCCGTAAACAGTGAGGCCAACCCTTTGTCACTATATCAGTTTCCTTACTCAGTATGCCACGGGTTGCAAGCTGGTCTCTTGGACCTGTGTAAGGACTCCTAGAGCTATTCCTTTTTTTGTTTGCTTTTTGTTTTTTGTTTTTTTTGAGACAGAGTCTTGCTCTGTTGCCCAGGCTGTAGTGCAGTGGCACCATCTCGGCTCACTGCAAGCTCCGCCTCCCGGGTTCACACCATTCTCCTGCCTCAGCCTCCTGAGTAGCTGGGACTACAGGTGCCTGCCACTACGCCTGGCTAATTTTTTGTATTTTTAGTAGAGATGGGGTTTCATCGTGTTAGCCAGGATGGTCTCAATCTCCTGACCTCGTGATCTGTCCGCCTTGGCCTCCCAAAGTGCTAGGATTACAGGCGTGAGCCACCGCACCCAGCCGCTATTCATGTTTTTTTCTGTGACATATAAAGAAAAGTCTTACCTTGTTGGCAAGCTTAACACTGGGGCTTGGGTTAGGGCCCTCTTTAGGGCCTGGAAAGCCGCTTCTGCTTCAGGTGTCCATCTTACTAAATGGGTATTGGCCTTCTGAGTTTCCTTAATTAGTGTATATAATGATCTGGCTGTTTTGCCTTACCTGGGAATCCATATTTGGCAGAAGCCTGTTATGTCAAGGAACCCTCTTAGTTGCTTTAGGGTTTTGGGATGAGGATAAGCCAGTATAGGCTGGTTACATTTCTTATTGAGGGCCCTGGTGCCTTTGGATAATTTTAGCCCTAAGTATTTAACCTGCTGTGAGCAGAGCTGAGCCTTTGGTTTGGAAACCTTGTAGCCACAGGTGGCGAGGAAATTTAAGAGCACTTGGGTGGCTTGATGGCAAAAGGTTTCTGAACGGGCAGCTAAAAGTAAATCATCCACGTACCGAAGGACATGAGTGTCCAGGTATTAAAACTGTCTGAAGTCTTGGGCTAATGCCTGGCCAAATAGATGGGGGCTACCCCTGAATTCTTGGGGTAAAACAGTCCTATGTCAGGTGTATAATGGCCCCTGCTTTTGCTAGAATGTCTCTCCCTAACAAGGGAGTGGGGCGTTCAGGCATAATTAGAAAAGCATGTGAAAAGAGTAAAGTTCCCCAGTCACAACTTAGTGGCTGGGAGAAGTTTCTAGTGACTGGTTGTCCTAGGACCCCTCAGATAGTGACAGATCTGGAGGACAGGACAGGAGAGTAAGACTGAGAAGGCCACAGCAGTGTCCAGGAGACAGTTAACCTCCTGGCCCTCAGTGGTCAAGCATACCCCGGGCTCTGTGAGGGTGATGGCATGGGCTGGCACTTGCCCCAGGCACCCTCAGTCCTGCTGCTTGGATCATCTGGTTAGTGGCTTCTGACTCAGAGGACCTTCATCCCCTGGGGCAGTGGGCCTTACAGTGATTCCCTTGACATAAGGGGCATGGACGAGGGGGTGGCTTATTTCTATTCGGACGGTCTTTTTTAAAGTGTCCTTGAAGACCACACTGGAAGCAAGCCCTATTAGGCATTTGATTTGCCCAGCCTTTCCGTGTTCCAGAGCTTCCAAAGTCTGCTTGCCTGAGAGCCCTGACTAAAGCAGTGGCCTTTTTCTTATCCCGTTTATCCCGTTCCGCATGCTCCTCCTGATCTCTATTATAAAAAACCAAGGTTGCCAAATTCAATAGGGTTTCTAAGTTTTGCTCTGGGCCTAAGGCAGACTTTAGACGTTTTTTTCTACTGTCTGCAGCTGAATGAGTGATAAACTTATCATTTAAGATTAGTTGGCCTTCAACAGAGTCAGGTTGACAGAGAGGTATGCTTCCTCAATGCCTCCCTTAGTCTCTCCAGAAAGGCAGTAGGATTTTCTTCCTTTCCCTGTGTTATGGTGGACATCATTGAATAATTTATAGCCTTCTTCCTAGTTTTCCTTAGTCCTTCTAGCACGCAAGTTAGTAAAGGTCTGCAGCACCAATCTCCATGTTCTGATTCTGCGTTCCAGTGAGGGTCTACACTGGGAACTGCCTGCTGGCCTGTGGGGAATTGTTCTCTTTCCTCTGTTGTCATCCTATCATTGACCTGACTGAGATACCAGAGATCGCCAAACTCTCGGGCTGCAGTTATGGCGGCACTTCTCTCATTTGGGGTTAGTGTCTGATCTAGCAGTAACATTATATCCCTATCAAGATGCATTCCCTTAAACAACAGTTCTTATGCAAATTCGTTTCAGAGAGGGTGTAGGTAACCTTTTGAGTAAGGATTGAGATAGAGTTTTTTGATTCTGTAAGTACTTTAAGGCTTGGCTGAGTGCAAGAAGCTTGCACATTTGAGCAGACCAATTATTAGGCAATTTTCCTAACTCTGCTTCCACAAGAGTCTCCCTGTCAATTACTGAATACCCAGAGTCTCCCTATCAATTACTGAATACCCATTGTGGTTTGTTTCTCAATCATCTGGGAGGAGCCATCTATAGTCCTGTCCTGAAGGGAGTTCCTCCTAGATCTGGTCGGACCTTTGTATGGTAATTGAGATTTAAATCCCCTATTAGGAAATCTGCTGGGTTAAGGGAATTTTTAGTGGTTAATGTTAAATCACCTTTTTCTAACAGAATAGCCCCATACTTTAAGATTTTTGAGTTAGTGAGCTACCTTTTTGCTTTTTTGACTTAGAATAATTCTGAACTGGTGAGGGGTGCTCACAGTGAGGTTTCCTCTAAAAGTTACTTTTCTACTTTCTTCTGTTAGCAAAGCAGTTTCTGCTACAGAATGAATGCATTTGGGCCATCCGTGGGTTCCTGGGTTAAGGATTTTTGATAGGAAGGCTACTGGTTGTCAGTGGTCTCAGTGTTTTCAGACTATGCCCTTGTTTACACTGACAACAAGTTAGTATTGGAGTGTTATAGGGTCACAAAGAAGACCTTCAATTATCAATTATAGGCTTTAAATTTACCCTGGCTTTTAAAGGAATAGGGCACACTGTTTTTTTCTTTACTACTTCTGTCTCTTTTTTTCCCTGTCTCCCTCTCTTCTCTCTTTTCTCTCTCTGTCTCTCTCTATCTCTTCTCTCCTTGACTTACTCAATTTGCTTTCATTCTGATCTATTATGTTGTCGTAGACCCAGTTCCAATTGTTAAAGTACTGGGTCATCAGTTCTAAGGCCCTGGCCAGGGAGCCAAGGCTTAGAGATTGCATTGCAGAGGGGTAAGCTGGGTAGAAATCGGGGGAGGAGAGCATCTTACACAATGGAAGAGCAATCCTCCTAGGCATTTACAAACTTGGGGCCTTGGCAAGGGTGATAGGGAATGGGTCCCACATAACTGCCCATGTCAAGAGCTGTATGCCTAAATTGGGAGGGACACCAGGGACAAAACGCCCTGGGTTCATAGCCCAGATGCCTAAGGACACAGCATAGAGCTTCCTTAGATCCCTTTGGAGATACAACTTGCTCTAATACTTGGGAAAGGAAATGAAAGTCTGAACCATTAGTACCTAGGAGGCAGGGATCAGAGGAAGTAGATTCAGAGGTAAGGAGAATTTTGGGGCTACACTTTCAAGAAAGTCATGGTCGGGACCCAGGAGGT
The DNA here is from genome assembly GCF_028858775.2 of Pan troglodytes. NCBI lineage: Eukaryota > Metazoa > Chordata > Mammalia > Primates > Hominidae > Pan > Pan troglodytes. The sequence continues at coordinate 26,849,644 of NC_072410.2, read as the reverse complement.
ATGGGTCAGAAGGAAAGGTAGGGGTACACGCATGGGCAACTGTTGAGTAGAGACTTCTGGCTGCGCCATGAACTCAACCGGCTAATGCTGGGAGTTTGAGATGACAGCTTTCTGCCTCTAGTAGGCCCTCAGTTTCCCCAGGAAAATTGAAAGCAGAAGCTGGTTCCAGGCAGACCAACGCTTCCAACTCAGAAGAATTGGGGGTTGTTAGAAAGCCCTTTCCAAGACAGCCTCACACCTGAGTGTTAAGTCTGGTGGCCACACTAATCGTTTTTAACTAGCCGACAGGTGCCTGGTATTTTCCTCCAATTCTAAGGAAGCATAGGACAGAATAGCAAGTGAAAGTGGTCCAATATTTCTCACTGCTTTGGAGGTCCCTTCGTGGTCACCAAAATGTTACCGGGGGGGTCCTTGTTCTTAGAGCTCCCAAGGTGGTGGTGGGCCACTTTCAAGGTTGTGGCAAGCCTCTTGTTCTCTGACCTGGGGTTCTTGGCCTCACGGATCCCAAGGAATGGAACCTTGGGCCATGCGATGAGTGTTATAGCTCTATTGGAAGCCGTGGGTCATGGAAGAGAACCGTGGAACCCAGCGACTAGTGTTCAGCTCGATTAGGACGAACCCAGGCACTTAGCCATGTAGGAACAATAGTGAGCCTTTAGCCTGATCAGGAGAGGCAATGGGCACCTCACTGGATCAGGAGCACAGTGGACACCCTGCTGGATCTGGAGGGGTGGAAGTCAGCAGCAGGTCTGCAACGGTGGCAAACAGCAGTGGGTGGACAGTGAGCAAAAGCTCAGCTCGAGCCATAACAAACACAGACCAGAAGAGTATGTGGTTGCAAGATTTAATAGAGTGAAAACAAAGCTCCCGTAAAATGGGAGGGGACCCAAAGGGGGTTGCCCTTTTTTAACTTTTTTTAAGAGACAGGGTCTCACTATGTTGCCCAGGCTGGTCTTGAGCTCCTGGGCTCAAGCAATCCTCCTGCCTTGGCCTCCCAAAGTGCTGGGATTACAAACGTAAGCCACCACACCCAACCCTAGTCATTATTCTTTTTTTAAGAGTTGCTAATTTTACTTTTCACCTTCATCTGCTTACCCCACAGAATTTTATCCTAATGAAGTATATGTACAGCATAAATTCTTCTGTTGTTTTTGTTGAGATGGAGTTTCGCTCTTGTTGCCCAGGCTGGAGTGCCATGGTGTGATCTCGGCTCACCACAACCTCCGCCTCCTGGGTTCAAGTAATTCTTCTGCCCCAGCCTCCCGAAGCTGGGATTACAGGCATGTGCCACCATGCCTGACTAATTTTTTGTATTTTTAGTAGAGACAGGGTTTCTGCATGTTGGTCAGGCTGGTTTTGAACTCCCGACCTCAAGTGATCCACCCGCCTCGGCCTCCCAAAGTGCTGGGATTACAGGCGTGAGCCACCACACCCAGCCAGTATGATCTTGGCTCACTGCAGCCTCCGCCTCCCAGGTTCAAGTGATTCTCCTGCCTCAACCTCCTGCATAGCTGGGACTACAGGTGTGCACCATCATGCCCGGCTGATTTTTGTAATTATAGTAGAGATGGGGTTTCACCATGTTGGCCAGGGTGGTTTTGAACTTCTGACCTCAGGTGATATGCCTTCCTCGGCCTTAAAGTGCTAGAATTACAGGTGTGAGCCACTGTGCCCATCCATAAATTCTTTATTGATCCCCCATCATATGCTCCTGTCTCTCACACACAAAATAAAAATTAAATTTTTTTTAAAATTTCTTATAAGTCTTTAAGGGTTCATTACTTTTCTGGACTGAATTTTTATTTCTATTATTAGCATACAAGATTAAAACAAGCCAGGCGCGGTGGCTCATGCCTGTAATCACAGCACTTTGGGAGGCTGAGGTGGGCAGATCACGAGGTCAGGAGTTCAAGACCAGCCTGACCAACATGGCGAAACTCCATCTCTACTAAAAAATACAAAAATTACCCGGGCATGGTGGTGTGTGCCTGTAATCCCAGCTACTCAGGAGGCTGAGGCAGGAGAATTGCTTGAACCCGAGAGGCAGAGGTTGCAGTGAGCCGAGATCATGCCACTGCACTCCAGCCTGGGTGACAAGAGTGAGACTTCATCTCAAAAAAAAAAAAAGATTAAAACAACATGTATCTCAAATGTCATTAAAAATCATAAAAATGTGTCCAGGTGCAGTGGCTTACACCTGTAATCCCAGCACTTTGGGAGGCCAAGGCAGGCGGATCACAAAGTCAGGGGATTGAGACCATCCTGGCTAACACGGTGAAACCCCGTCTCTACTAAAAATACAAAAAATTAGCTGAGCTTGGTGGCAGTTGCCTGTAATCCCAGCTACTCGGGAGGCTGAGGCAGGAGAATCTCTTGAACCCGGGAGGCGGAGGTTGCAGTGAGCCGAGATCATACCATTGCACTCCAGCCTGGGTAACAGAGTAAGACTCCATCTCAAAAAACAAAATTATAAAAATATGTTGGGCACTTCTCATAATGAGATAGGTAAAACTGATAATTCTTTTCAATTAGTATTATTAGTTGAATATTATTAGGCTAGAAAATACAGTGTTGATCATCAGATCTCCTATTTTTCATTTTTATTGAGATAACACTAAGAAAAGTTATGTAAGTACTTTGTAATGAAGGATGGTTCTTTAAATTTTGTGTGTGGATGCCGTATTGTTCTATTGTCAACTTGGTCAAGCTAGGTATTTCCCAGAATTCTCCTCCACATATAGAGTTGGCCAAACAGAAACTTGTTTGGAAAGCAGAAGTGAAACAGGGCCGTTATACTTTTGGAAACTCCACAGTCAGATGGAGTGATAAATAAAGGCAGAGGTAACTGGCTCATTCCAGCTTGTAACTGGCTCATTCCAGCTTGTACTGACTCTTCTCTGCGTTAGTTCCAGGACTTCTTCCTGTATTACGAGCCTAATGACCAGCAAGGGCCTCACACCCACAGAGGCAACAGCTTCTCAAACTTCTCTATGACTTTCCAGCTCCTTGTCCTCAACTCAAGGAGTCAGTTGGCCTTCACTTGGGTTCTCTCTTCCTATGCTGCAAAAGGGAAACTCTCCAGGCAGTCAAGGGGTAATCATAGATTCACTACCACAATTATGCTGTGAAACATTACATTACCATCATTCTGAAAAGTTCCCTGTGCCCCTTCGCAGCCAGTCCCTTTCCCCAACCCCTGGCCTTTGACAGCCATAATCTGCTTTCTATCACTATAGTTTTGTCTTTTCTAGAATTTCATATGAATGAAATCATATAGTATGTTGTATCTGGCTTCTTTCCATTATTGTAATGGTTTTGAGATTCATCTATTTTGTTGTGTCAGTAGTTTGTTGCTTACTATCCCATTGTATGAATATACTGACATTTGTTTATCCATTTGATGGACATTTGGATTGTTTCCAGGTTGGGCTGCTATGAATATTTGCATGCAACTCTTTCAGGTAAATACCTAGAAAAGGAATTGCTAGGTTTTATGGTGTTTCACTTTTTTTTTTTTTTTTTTGAGACGGAGTCTTGCTCTGTCGCCCAGGCTGGAGTGCAGTGGCAGTGTTTCACCTTTTAAGAAATTGCTAACCTGCTTCCAAAGTAGTTTTATCATTTTGTATTCCCACCAGCAGTGTATAAGAGTTCTGATTATTCTGCATCCTTGCCAGTACTCCATATTGTCAGTTTTTAAATTTTATTTAGAGACGGAGTTTCACTTTTGTTGCCGAGGCTGGAGTGCAATGGTGCGATCTCGGCTCACTGCAACCTCCTCCTCCTGAGTTCAAGTGATTCTCCTGCCTCAGCCTCCCAAGTAGCTGGGATTACAGGTGCCCGCCACCACGCCCAGCTAATTTTTTGTATTTTTAGTAGAGACGAGGCTTCACCATGTTGGCCAGGCTGGTCTCGAACTCCTGACCTCAGGTAATCCACCCACCTCGGCCTCCCAAAGTACTGGGATTACAGGTATGAGCCACCGCACCCGGCCTTATAGTAATATTTCATTGTGTTTTTTCTTTTGGTTGTTTTTGTTTTGTTTTGTTTTGTTTTGTTTTTTTGAGATGGAGTCTTGCTCTGTTGCCCAGGCTGGAGTGCAATGGTACGATCTCAGCTCACTGCAACTTCCACCTTCCGGGTTCAAGTGATTCTCCTACCTCAGCCTCCCAAGTAGCTGGGATTGCAGGCATGTGCCACCACACCCAGCTAATTTTTATATTTTTGGTAGAGATAGGGTTTCGCCATGTTGGCCAGACTGGTCTCGAACTCCTAACCTCAGGTAATCCTCCACCTGCTTCAGCCTCCCAAAGTGCTGGGATTACAGGCGTGAGCCACTGTGCCTGGCCTCATTGTGATTTTAATTTGTACTTCTTTGTTGAGTAGTCTTGTTAAGCATTTTTTCATGTGCTTATTGACCATTTGTTTCTCTTTTATGACTTGTTTTTTGAAATATTTTGCCCGTTTTTAAATTTAAAGAAAATTATTTTTTATTATTTAAATTGTTTATATATTCTGGATACAAGCCCTTTATTCAGATATGTTTTGAAAATATTTTCTTCAGTTCCAGGCTTGCCTTTTCATTGTCTTACTTGTGTCTGAAGAATACAAATACTTGATTTTGATGATGTTCAGTGCATCAAAAAAAAAATTTTAATGGTTTGTGTCCTATCTAAGAAATCTTTGCTTATCCAAACATAACAGAGGTCTGTGTTTTCCTTTAGAAATGTTATGGTTTTCATTTTTACACTTATATCAATGATACATATTGAGCTAATTTTTATATATGATATCAGGTAAGGATAGGGGTTCATTTTTTCCCCATATAGATATCAAGTTGCTGTAACATAATTTGTTGAAAAGATTATCTTTTTCTCCCCATTCTAAAGGCCTTTGCACTGTGTTGAAACCCAGTTCACCATATATGTGTGGGCCTACTTCTAGACTCTGTTTCATTGATCTATATGTCCTTATGCCACTTTCACCCTATCTTGATTAGTGTAGCTAATAAAGTAATTAGTGTAGCTATAAAGTAAGTACTGAAATCAATTAAATATAAGTCCTCCAACCTGGTTTTTTGTTTTGCAACGTTTTTTGCCTGTTCTGAGTCCCTTGTGTTCCCATATACATTTTAGAGTCACCTTGTCAATTTCTACCCCAAAAAAATGCCTGATCAGATTTTGATTGGGACTGCATTGAATCTTTAGATTAATTTGGGGAGAATTGATGTCTTAGCAATATGGAGTCTTCCCAATTCATGAACATAGCATATCTCTTATTTATTTATTCCTCCATTTAACTTTCTCAGCCATTTTTTTAGCTTTAGTGTATAGGTCTTGCATGATTTTGTTTAATTTATCCTTAAGTGTTTTTCTGATTTTTGGTCCCGTTGCAAGTGGTATTTTAAATTTTTCAATTTCCAATACTTCAATACTAGTATATAGAAATATAAAAGTTTTTTTTTTGTTTGTTTTTTGAGACAGAGTTTTGCCCAGGCTGGAGTGCAACGGAGGAGATTTCAGCTCACCTCAACCTCCACCTCTCGGATTCAAGCGATTTTCCTCCCTCAGACTCCTGAGTAGCTGGGATTACAGGCATGTGCCACCACACCCGGCTAGTTTTGTATTTTTTAGTAGAGACAGAGTTTCTCCATGTTGGTCAGGCTGGTCTCGAACTCCTGACCTCAGGTGATCCGCCCGCCTTGGCCTCCCACAGTGCTGGGATTATAGGTGTGAGCCACTGTGCCCAGCCGAAATATAATAGTTTTATGTTGACTTTGTATTCCACAATCTTTATTTCTTTTATTTATTTATTTATTTATTTATTTTGAGGCAGGGTCTCACTCTGTCACCCAGACTGGAGTGCAATGGCACGATCTCAGCTCACCGCAAACTCTGCCTCCCAGGCTCAAGCGATTCTCCTGCCTCAGCCTCCTGAGTAGCTGGGATTACAGGCATGTGCCACCATGCCCAGCTAATTTTTGTATTTTTAGTAGAGACAGGGTTTCCCCATATGGGCCAGGCTGGTCTCGAACTCCTGACCTCAAATGATCCACCTGCCTCAGCCTCTCAATGTGCTGGGATTACAGGTGTGAGCTACTGCGCCCAGCTGTCCCACAATCTTTCTATTAGTTCTAATAGCTTATTTTGATAAATTCCTTAGCGTTTTTTATATACACAATTATGTTTTCTGCAAATAAAGACAATTTTGCTTCTTCCTTTCCAGTCTGTATGTATGAGTCCATTTTCTGTTGCTTATAACAGAATACCTGAAGTTGGGTGATTTATAGAGAAAAAGAAGGTGATGGTGACACTAAAAGCTTAGACTTCACCACTATGCAGTATATTCATGTGACTCAACTGCATTTGTATCCCTTATATTTATACACATTTTTAAAGGGAAAAAAAGAAAAAAGATTTGTTTCTTATAGTTATGGAGGCTCAGAGGTCCAAGGTTGAGGGGGCATATCTGGTGAGAGCCTTCTTGTTGCTGGGGACTCTACCGAGTCCTGAGGTGGCCACAGGGTGTCCCATGGCAAGGGGGGCTGAACGTACTAATGTGCTATGCTCACATCTCTCTTCCTCTTATAAAGTCACTAGTTTCACTCTGATGATAACCCATTAATTCATTAACCCTTTAATATACTGATCTATGAATTAATCTATTCATGGGGGTAGAACCCTCTTGATCCAATCACCCTCAAAGGCCCCACCTCTCAACACTGCCACATTGGGGATCAAGTTTCAACATGAGTTTTGGAGAGGACATTCAAGCCATAGCACTGTACTTGTTTCTTTTTCTTGCTTTATTTCACTGACTAGAACCTTCAATACAATGTTGGATAGAAGTAGTGAGAGTAGACACCCTTCACTTGTTCCCAGTTTTAATGACAAAGCATTCAAACTTTTACCCTTTTCCAATCATGTTTCTCTAATGTAGAGCTACAACTCTGACCATCTCTCCTTCTAGGTAAAATGAGCAACCACATGCACCACTCAAAGTTTTGCCCACTCGGAAGATTTCCTTTGACCACTGTTCTCAGGACCACCTTGAGTGGGGTTATAACAATATGTGATGCAGAAACATCTGTAACAAGGAACCAGACTTGAATTTTTTTTTTTTTTTCCTTAGGCAGGGTCTCACTGTCGCCCAGGCTGAAGTGCAGTGGCACGATCACCACTGCACTTCAGCCTCAACCTCCTAGGCCCCAGTGGTCCTGCTTCAGCCTCCCAAGTAGCTGGGATCACAGGGGCATGCCACTGCACCCGGCTATTATTATTATTATTATTATTATTATTATTATTATTATTTTGTATAGGTGGGATCTTACCATGTTGCTCAGGCTGTTCTCGAACTACTGGGCTCAAGCAGTCCTTCCGGCTGGGCCTCCCAAAGTGCTGAGATTATAAAATGTAAGCCACCGTGCCCAGCCAGACTTGAATTTTTTTTTTTAATTTTTACCTCCTTGGTCAACTGGTGATAGGTGATTTCCCATGAGGCCATAGATGTGGGTTGAGAGAGAATAGGCAATGTAGCAGGAGTAGTTACTCAGAGAACTTGCTTCTGCATTTAGGACCTGCTCAGACCCAATCTCATTTATACCATTTCCATTTCATAATGACTCCATCATTAAGTAGATGGAGTGCAACTTTCTGGCTTGATGAGTCATATAATACCCAATTTAATTTATCATTAATAAATAATGATATTTAGGCTTAGCTCAGGACACTTGATAATTTGGTGGCCCACAGCCAAGGGCTTTAGTGTCTACTAGGGCCAAGTGACATGCTCGAAGCTGTATCTCAAAAGGAGAATAGTTACCTGCAGAAGATAGTATTGTGTTTCTTCTGATTTCATCTTGAGGCCTCTTTCTGGAGAGTGGCTGTAAACTCTAGCCCTGTCCTGACTCCAGGGCCCCAGGAGAGCTGGCCATGGATGTTTGCAGTGCGCCATTGACAGGATACTTCATTATCTGGCAGATGGCCTAATTCCTAAGTGTCAGACCCATGACCAGGTGTCCGTCTCACAGGAAACTTGTTGATACTGGCAGACACCTGTGTGGCTCTTGTCTGACTTGTGTCCAGTTTATTCCTACCAAGATAGCCACTCTGTAGGAGAACCCTCTATGGAATGAGAGTTGGGTTCAGGTATGATGGTCAGGTGAGTTGCAGAGGAGGCAACACAGCAAAACACATGAAGTAACAGAAGCAGTGTATTGCTTACAGATCTCTTACAGAGAAGAGGGCAGCACGCCTCTCAGGGCCAGTGGGGAGAGAGCTGGCCAGGACACACGTGCTTAGCTGGGGAGCAGGGAATGAGAGAGAAAGCAAGGGGCCTGAGGGCTAATGTCTGTATTGGGTCCAGGCCATTACCCAAGCAGGTTTCCTGAGAGGAGTTTTTGTTTTTTTTGTTTGTTTGTTTGTTTTTGGTGGGGGGGGTTGGTTTTTGGTTTTGTTTTTTTTGTTGTTGTTGTTGTTTTGAGACAAGAGTCTCACCCTGTCACCTAGGCTGGAAGGCAGTGGTGCGATCTTGGCTCACTGCAACCTCTGCCTTGCGGGGTCAAGTGATTCTCATGCCTCAGCCTCCCGAGTAGCTGGGATTACAGGTGCCCACCACCACACCTGGCTAATTTGTGTATTTTTAGTAGAGACATGGTTTTGCCATGTTCCCCAGGCTGGTCTCAAACTCCTGACCTCAGGTGATCCTCCTGCCTCGGCCTCCCAAAGTGCTGGGATTACAGGCATGAGCTGCCATGCCCAGCGGGTTTTTGGTTTTTTGAAATGGTCTCATTCTGTTGCCCAGGCTGGAGTGCACTGCGCTATCACAGCTCACTGCACCCTCTACCTCTCAGGCTCAAGCAGTCCTCCCACCTCAGCCTCCTAAATATCTGGGATCACAGGAGTGCGCCACCATGCCTAGCTAATTTTTAAATTATTTTTGGTAGAGACAAGATCTCGCTATGTTGCCCAGGCTGTCTCAAACTCCTTGTCTCAAGCAGTCCTCCCACCTTGGCCACTTACAGTGTTGGGATTACAGGCGTGAGCCACTGCGTCCGATAGGAGTTCTAACTGGTAAGTTTAGAGCAAGCAGGCACAAGTATCATGGGGTCATGCTGTGACTCAGAGGTGGTCACTGCAGCATGTCTGGGCAGTCCATGTGGGGCGAGGGGGTTGGTGGAGCAAGTCACATATGTAGTATCTAGGTGTCCACAGGGAAGTGGTCATCAGGAGGTGGTTGTATAAGGCAGGTATCTAGATTGATCACACTGAGGAGCTAGGAGGAGGTGGAGAACTGGACAATGTGTCAAGGGTGACTGAGTCCTGCTTTTTATATGAGAAAGGCTAACCTGTATTTAAAACAGATGCTGAGACAACATACAATTATAAAAATTTCGCCAGGTGCAATGGCTCATGCCTGTAATTCCCACCCTTTGGGAGGCCAAAGCTGGAGGATCACTTAAGCCCAGAAGTGTGAAACCAGTCTGGGCAACAGCAAGACATTGTCTCTACAAAAAAAAAATTTTTTTAAGTTAGCCAGGCATGGAGGCACACGCCTGTAGTCCCAGCTACGTGGGAGGCTGAGGTGGGAGAATGGCTTGAGCCCAGGAGATCGAGGGTGCAGAGAGCCATGCTTGCACCACTGCAGTCCAGCCTGGTGAGACAAAGTGAGACCCTATCTCAGAAAAAGAAAAGAAAATATCCTGAGTTGCAAATGCCCTGAATACGCCTAACCTACAGGACATCATAGCTTAGCCTAGCCTACCTCAAACATGCCCAGAACACTTACATTGGCCTACAGTTGGGCAAAGTGATCTGTCCATACAGCCCACTGTAGAATATTGGTCATCCAGCCTAGTGATCCTGTGGCTGGCAGAGCTGCACTCACTGCTGCTGCCCAGCATCACGAGAGAGCATCGCACCACATATCACTCACCTAGGGAAAGATCAAAATCCAGCATTCGAAATACAGCTTCTACTGAATGCACATCGCTTTCGCATCATTGCTGAAGTAAAAAAATTTAAGTTGAACCTTCATAAGTCAGGGACTGTCATGACAATGTCATCTTTTCTTCTGGGCCCCACTCAAAACTGATAGCCTTTTAAGTTATTCAGAAAATGGGTCAGAGAAGAACATTCAAATGAGGTATACATTGCCTCCAAAATCCAAAACCACTGGGCATTGTGCCTCTTTCTTAGTGGTAGTAGGGCCCAGCTTAACATGCCCCAGACCGTTAGGCCCCCCAGAAGGTTCACTGAATGTTTGTGGGATTTATTTCCCACCCTCTGGCATACATATATCTCGTCAAGGTGGCTAGAATAGTTACTACTTCTAATCAGCATATTATCAACACATTAGATGAATGTGATGTCCTGTGGAGTAGAGAAGAGGACAAGGTCTCCACAAACTAGATGATGACAGATGACTGCGAATTGATACAGTCCTGAGTTTGGATAACGAATAGGTATTGCTAGCCCTGTCAGCTCAAAGCAAACTGCTTTTGATGGTCTTTACTAAAAATTACTGAGGAAAAAAGCATTCATCAGATCAATAGCTGCATACTTTGCTCCAAGGGATGCATTGATTTGCTTCATGAATGAAGGCACACCTAGAATAGCAGCTGCAATTGGAGTCACAACCTAATTGAGTTTATAATAATCCACGCCATTCTCTTGGATCCATCTTGGATCTGCACAGGCTAGAGAGCTAAGCTGAATGGAAATCATCAGCTCTGTGTCTTTCAGATCATTGATTAGTGGTGGCACTAATTTCTGCAATCTCTCCAGGAATGCAGTGCTGCTTTTGGCTCACTGCTTTTATAGGTAGAGGCTAACATTTATATGGTTTGTCTTTTTTTTTTTTTTTTTTTTTTGAATAGAGTTTCGCTCTTTTTGCCCAGGCTAGAGTGCAATGGCACTATCTCAGCTCACTGCAACCTCTGCCTCCCGGGTTCAAGCAATTCTCCTGCCTCAGCCTCCCAAGTAGCTAGGATTTCAGGCATGTACCACCATGCCCAGCTAATTTTGTATTTTTAGTAGAGATGGGGTTTCTCCATGTTGGTCAGGCTGGTCTCGAACTCTGACCTCAGGTGATCCACCTGCCTCAGCCTTCCAAAGTGCTAGGATTACAGGCGTGAGCCACCTCGCCCGGTGTCCATTTTTTTTCAATTCAGCGTAATTTGTATTGTCTCTGAAACTTAGCTTCCTCATCTGTGAAATACAGATAATGATGCCAGCCTTACTTGTGTTCAGAGGTTGTTGTAAGACTCAAATGAGATTGTGTAAGTTAAAATACATTACAAACTGTAGAACCCTCTACAGGGTATAAGGAATAAGCGCTAGAATTATTATTACCTCCTTCCATCCCCTCTTATATAGAAAATTTAGATTATAGTCCCCTTGTTACTATTTCAATCTATGTTTTTTGTTGTTGTTTTTGTTGCAAGTACTTGGAATCCACTCAAAGTAGTTTAAGCGTAAATATGGAATCGAATTTGAAAGATCCAGGAGTGTCTCAAGAAGCTCAGAATTCACAGGCAGGAAAGGCACTTGCGCATCATAAGGTGGTAGAAAAAGGAACTGAAAAGGCATTGGGAGCTGTGGCCATGAGAGTGCACTGCTCACATCTCTGAATGCAGGGGAGTGTAACATGGCCCCCTGCTGCTGGGCTATGAAATTCTGTCACTGCATTTGCACTGAGACCACCCTTCTTGTGAGCTGCTCTCACCCGGTGACTGAGTGCAGGCCTGCCATACTAAGGCAGGCCCATTTCTGGGATATGGGGACTCCTCTGACAGGTGGCTTTGGCACAAGCACACCTCATCAGCTCTTGCAGAGCTTTCTTAGAACTACACTACGTTCTAAGCTGGGCATGGTTAGGCATGTGTAGTCCCAGCTACTCAAGAGGCTGAGGGAGGAGAATTGCTTGAGCTCAGGAGTTTGAGGCCAGCCTGGACAACAAAGGGAGACTGTCTCTGAAAAAGAAAGAACTACACTGCGTTCTAACACCTCCTCAACCCAGCCCTCCTCCCTTCCTGTCTCCTGGCAGGGGCTAGCTACACCTGCATTGCAGCTCTCCCAGGCTCTTCCGGCTTCCTGCTATTCGCTTCACAAGTGTTTTCCCAGCACATCTCTTGCACATTTAGTCCTATCTGGGCATCTTCTCAGAGGACTCAAACCTTAGGACAGGAACCTAAGTAATTCCTCTTTTGCAACTCCAAGTCTATGTGGACTCTTATTTTCTTTCTACTTTTCTACTTCCTTTCTGCTTTACTCTTTCACCCAACCCCTACCTAATCTTCTCAGCTTTTCCATTTATATAAAGAAAAATGTCTGACCCAGTTTCTAAATTTACAAATCCTTCCAGTTTGAGCACTAATTGACACTGATGTCTTTGAATCCTCACTTCAAGCTCCCAAAAGAAAGAATCAAGTGCCTTCACTTGGATTAGGAGCTCATCCCCGGTCCGGTTGTGGTAATTATGGCCAAGGAGACAGGTCTCATGATACAGACAGTATTACTGAGATTCACATCTCAGCTGATGACTTGCTTTGTTTAATGAGAAAATGGAAGCAACTCAGGCCAGGTGCAGTGGCTCATGCCTGTAATCCCAGCACTTTGGGAGGCCAAGGCGGGAGGATCACTTGAGCCCAGGAATTTGAGACCAGCCTAGGCAACATGACAAAACCCTGTCTCTACCAAAAATAATTTAAAAATTAGCCAGGCAGGGTGGAGCACTCCTATGATCCCAGCTATTTGGGAGGCTGAGGTGGGAGGATCACTTGAGCCCAGGAGATTGAAGCAGTAGGAGTTAGTGAGCCATGATCTCGCCACTGCACTGGGCAACAGATTGAGACCCTGTCTCAGAAAAAAAAAAAAGAAACAACTAGACCAGAACTGCCTCATTTTCCCATCACCAAATCTACCAGCCTATACCTGGACACACACTGCCTTTGTTCCTTTTAAGATGAAAGCCCACCAAATGAGTGTGCTCCCTGGGGTGATTTGTTATTCCACAGTAGATAACTAATATAACCAGCCAACATAAGAAAGAAAAGGCAGACTGGGTACAGTGGCTCACGCCTGTAATCCCAGCACTTTGGGAGGCCAAGGCAGATTGATCACTTGAGGCCAGGAGTTCGAGACTACCCTGGCCAACATGGTGAAACCCTATCTCTACTAAAAATACAAAAAAATTAGCCGGGCATGGTGGCACACACCTGTGGTTCCAGCTACTCGGGAGGCTGAGGCATGAGAGTCATTGAACCCGGGAGGCGAAGGTTGCAGTAAGCCGAGATTGCATCACTGCACTCTAGCCTGGGCAACAGAGCGAGACTCTGTCTCTAAATAAATAAAAATACTGCATCCCAGGGGAATGGCAGAGATTAATGCCACCTTCAAGAACAAAGGATGCAGGGGTAGTGTCCTCCCTCAAATCTCCACTTAATTCACCCATCTGGACCCTACGAGATCCAGGTATGTCCTGTAGTGTGAAAGTAGACTACAACAAACGAACCGAATATCCCAATTGCAGCTACTGTGCCAGATGCATCCATGCTAGAGTGGATTTACATAGTCTACACAGTGTGAGGGAACTGACCACTGATCTGGCAAATGCACGATTTCCCATCCCCACCAAAAGGAAGATCAGAAACAGTAGATTCACTTGGAATTGACAAAAGTATATATTTATGGTTTTCCTACAGGGCTGTGTTAACTGTCAAAATATGGTCTAAAGACATAAGAACTGTCTGAATATTTCTTAGAACTTCATATTAGTTCCTATGTTGATGATATCATATGCATCTTGCTAATGAGGCCAGGTGAGCAAGAAGTGTCAAGTACTTTGGGTGAGACACATACACTCTAGAAAGTGGAAGAAACGTCCTATGATATACAAGAGCTTGCCTCATCAGTGAACTTTTTAGGAGTCCAGTGGTCTAAGCGTGCTGAAACATTCTAAAGCAAGGAACAAATTACTGAAACTCATACCTACCACAGGGAAGAGGGAAGCACAACTTCTAGTAAATCCATTCATATTTTAGAGGCAGCATATTCCACAACTGGGAATACTGCTTAACCTAACACCTGGTAACACAAGAGGCTGCCATCTTTGACTGGGGGGCCCAGAATAGGAGAGAGCTCTGCAGCAGGTCCGGTTGCTACAAGTGGCAGACCCTACAGTCTTGATGTTTTAATTGATCCTCATCATTTCTCTTCCTCTGCTGTCCATTTTAGATTCCCCTTAACCTCAGGAAGCACCTCTACTAAGGCTCTGGTCATTCCATTATATTACAGGTATCCAAGGTGGAGTTTCTAGCAAGCCCCAGCAGGACAATCACAATATAGGTCTTCAGGGTTCTGGAGCAAGACCATACTATCTGCAGCAGAGAATTAGACACCTTTTGAAGAATAGCTCCTGAAGGGCTACTAAACCCTGGCAGAGATGGAACACTTCACCAAGGGGCACCAAGTGACCATGTGTCTAGAACCGTTTGTTATTAGTTAGGTTCTGCCTATCAAACTCACCAAGACATAAAGTTGAATGGGCCTAGCCATAATCCATAGTAAGATGGAAATGGTATGTCCAGAACTGGGCATGAACAGAGCTACACAGTCAGGTGGCCTAGACACACATGTCACCTGCCAGTGTGGCACCAGTGCTTCTCCCTCAGCTCATGCCTGTGGCTGCACAGGGGGGCAAAGTCCCTTTATGATCAGCTGACAAAAGAGGAGAGCCTTTGCTTTTTCTTGATTCACAGATGGGTCAGACAGGTATACGGCTGCAAGCCAAAAATGAGCTGTGACTACAATACAGCCCACCATAGGCTGATCTTGACAAAGAGTGGCAAGGGAAATCCCCCCAGTGGATCAGTCCTCTCAGTGGTGCATCTGTTCATCCACTTCGTATGGAAAGACATGTAGCCCAAGGGTACACTTTATATTCATTCATGGCTACTAGCAACTGCCTTGATGGGTTGATCAGGGGTCTGGAAGGAGAAAGATTAGAAGATCAAGGACAAGGATGTCTGGGACAGAGGCATGTGGATGGACTATTTGAGTAGTTAGGAAGTGTGAAGAGGACCACCAGAGAGCATCTAACTTGAAAGAAACACCAAACAACCAGCTAGACAGAATGATTTAGCCAATTTGATGTCAACCAGATGCCATCAGCCACCCCAGAACTGACACAACGGGCATGTGAAGGAGAAACTATGGTGGCAGGGATGGGGACAAACACATGGACCGTCACTCACAAGGGCTGATGTAGCTACCACCACTGCTGAATGTTCAGCCTGCCAGCAATGCATCAGTGCTGATCCTCGGAAATGGCAGTAGCTCTCAAAGTAAATAAGTAGCCACTTGATAATAAGTTGACTACAATGGGTCCCTTCCATCCTAGAAATGGCAGAAATTTATTTTGACTAGAATGGACACATGGTTTACCTTTTCTGCCTGCAGGGCCTCAGCCAACGCCACTATCTGAGGGCTTACTGAGTGTTTTACCCACTGACATAGGTTCCCACGTAACATCACATCAGACCCAAGGGCCCATTCATTGCAAGGCGAAGGAGGCATGACAATGGCACTTGACCATGGGATCACTGGTCCTGTCACATTCTGCACCACCCAGAAGATACTGGCTTGAACGAAGAGAAGAAATGGGCTGTTGAAGGCATAGCTGAGATGCCAGCTCAGAGACGATGATACCAAGTAAGGAGGGGTTACTACCTTCCAGGGCACAGTGTACACTCTAATCAACAACCAATAAGGCGCTATGTCCCACTGGGAGGAATATATAGGTCCAGGAACCAAGGGGTAGAGATAGGAGCGGCTTCACTTTACATTAATCCCATTGGGGTATTTCTGTTACCACAACTCTAAGCTTTGAGGGTTTTAGGTTCTGGTTCCCAATAAGGAAATGTTTCCATGAAGGGATACAGCAAAAGTACACCAAGGAACCAGTAGGCAAGAAGCAGGAGCCACCATCCTGGCAGGAGTAGTGGACCCTGCCCACCAGGAAGAGATGGGGCTGCAGTTGCACAGTGGGAGCCAGAAGGAATATGTCTTTGTACTCTTGCCCCTTGCTGATGATAAATGCACAGGTGCAGCAGCCATAGCCTGAAAAGGGTGTGGTGGCCAGGGGCTCAGCTGAGGTGCTTCCTGCAGGGAGGAGAATCTAAAATGGATAGAAGCTGAGGCGGGCTCAGTGGCTCACGCCTATAATCTCAGCACTTTGGGAGGCCAAGGTGGGAGGATCACCTGAGGTCACAGTTTGAGACCAGCCTGGCTAACATAGTGACACCCTGTCTCTACTAAAAAAAAATTACAAAAATTAGCCAGGTGTGGTGGCATGTGGCTGTAATCCCAGCTACTCAGGAGACTGAGGCAGGAGAACTGCTTGAACCTGGGAGGCGGAGGTTGCAGTGAGCCGAGATCGTGCCATTGCATTCCAGCCTGGGCGACACAGTGAGACTCGGTCTCAAAACAAAAAGTAAAATAAAATAAAATGGATAGAAGTCTGGGTGCAGTGCTTCATACCTGTAATCCTAGCACTTTGGGAGCCTGAGGCAGGAGGATCACTCAAGCTCAGAAATTCAACATCAGCCTGGGCAACATAGTGAGACCTCATCTCTTAAAAAAAATTAATTAGTTGGGTGTAGTGGCACACACCTGTAGTTCCAGCTACTCAGGTGGCTGAAGCAGGAGGATCACTTGAGCTTGGGAAGTGGAGGCTGCAGTGAGCTGTGATCACACCACTGCACTCCAGCCTGGGCAATAGAACAAGTCTCTAAATAAATAAATAAAGATAAAATGGATAGAAGAGGGAGATGGGGAGTATCGGTGAGACCTCAAGAACAGCTGCAGTGGTGGGGGCTGTGGTCATCTGATGAACCATTAGTTTGTTCCAGAGAAAGACGAGCTGCTCCCAGAACTTACCCAGAGTTGTGGATCTGAGTGGCACAAGAGGCTGTGGATGCCCTGATAAACAATCCAAATCCCCCTCAAGACAGAGGCTCTGCCCCAGCTGCTGGGAGGATTGCTGGCTCACAGCCCTCCTCAGGAATTGCCCCCAAGTGAAGACAGCTTCCCCACCCAATGTCCCACCACCCCTCTGGGGACAGTGTGTACCCAGTGACTGGCTGAAGCTGGGGTACAAAGGTCTGGCCTCTCAGCTCGGTGGGGGCTGGGGGCATCTGAAGCTGGGACGGCCATGAGACTTTTCTAATGCTTCAACACCCTCCATGGGTTCAGCTGAGGGGTGTGTCGAGACTGCCTTGCAGCCCAGCTTCTCCCTCTGAGCAAGTCTGCTTCCTTCCCTTCTGTAGGTGCTGAACCTGAGAGCAGCCCCAGTACACTCCCTGCGTGGGAATCTCCATCTCAAAGTCAGCCTCCAGGGAGCCCGCCCTGAAACAGATTCTGTCATGGAACTCAACAGAGTATCCCGGTGCGGATAACCAGTGTTGGGAGTTAGAGCACGGACTCTCTCCACCTGCACGGTGCTGGAGCTCTGCACACCCCCTCTGCAGCCATCCCTCGCCGCTGTCCCTTAGCTGATGCCCTTGCCCTCTGTGTGTCCTTCCTCATGGCCTGCAGGTTTCAGATCCCAAGCTACAGATCATGTCTTCTAGTCTGGGCTCTGGCAGAGAGTTCGGAAGCACTCTTATTATCTTAGCAGCAGCATGTGTGGAAATCATTTCTCATTACAGCGGAGGGCAGGCATTGTGCAGAGGGTTAAGTGGGCCTGCTTGAAGTTGGTTGTTCTTAGCTCTCATGTCTATGCCTTGGTCCCTTTCCCCTCAGGACTTGGAGAGCAAGCTGTTTGAGTCTGATGCAACCCCTGGGCTTCGACTATCATGCCAAAAGGCAGCAAATAAGTGCCTTTTCTTCCCTTCAGAATACATGGACAATCCAAAGCTCTATTAGTCTATTATTCAGAATGAAAAGTGTTTACAATATTCGTCCTCTTACTCCTCAGTATGTGAGACTGTTCCTCATAGCAGGTAATTTCTTCCGAATTCAAAAACTCCTCATGGAAGCATCTGTTTTTGTCATCAAGGAGGGGGCTGTATGTGGAATTGCAAGGCCAAAGACATCTCGGGTCAACTCTTCTCAGGACCAGATCCAAGTCGCCAGTGAGAACACACATTCAGGCAGCCTCCACCAGCGCCCTGCCTCAGGAGCGAGGCTCCCTGCTTCATGTGGGCAAGAGCTGCCCTTGTTTTCCCAGCGGGCAGTTGGGGGTCTGGAGCCTAGGAAGCAAAGTGAAGCACACACTCCTGCTTCCTTCCTTCCCTGCAGTTGGTGAGTTTCTGGCTCAGTTTAGGTTAATATCATCTCTTCAGCCTGGCCCAGTTTACCACTATGGGAACGAGCCTAGCAGCAGGGGCTGCCAGACCTGGAAATAGATCTGCTCATTGCAGTGTGGCAGGTGCAGAGAAACAGAGCCAGCTATAGCTGGAAGAGAATCTTAGGGCACAGAGATGCACCAACATGTATGAACAAGTCGAGACCCAAGTACCAAGCTGTAGAGTTACTGCACCATAGCAACCCAGGCCAGCAGGCAAGGCAAGAGGGCAGTTATTACAGAGAGCCATGGGGCAAGAGTAGAGCCACCTTGACAGTGGGGGTGACCAGAAGCCACATCTAGGAGTGTTGGCCCAGAGTCTCTGCATTTCCTCCTGCTCAGGACCTTAAGAGAGGCCCATCTTAAATGCCACTGTCTCCATGAGCTTTTGGAAACCTTACCAGTTTCCTCCCATGTTCAGGGAGTTCCACTAGGGTAACATTCCTGCCTTCTCTCCACCCCTCTATTACTTTGCCCCAGGGAAAATAAAAGATGACTGCTTGGATAGGTAGGTGGGGAGGGGAAACTGGTCCTGTGTAGGCCAGTGGGCCCCTCCATCGCCTTGGGGGTGAGCCGCATGCAGGGTATAAAATCCCACTGCTCTCGCTGAGGGGGCTGCACTCCTGCAGGACTAAAGGAGGCTTTCTCTGGTTGAGGGCTACCATGGCTGGGCGGGTGAGCCTGCCTCCTAGTGGGATTTGCATTAGCAGCTCACTTAGTTCACAGGTCTAAAGCTGTGTCCTCCAGCCCAGCCCTCTAGCAGTAATTAAGAGGATATTTTGGTTCCTGTTGCCACTCCTTTGTTTTATTTCTCAGGGCCCTCAAAGACACCCCAGAATAGATTTCCTGTCCCCTTTAATCTTGCCCTTCTTTGAGTCCCCATTGCATTTTGTGGTATATTTCTAGCATGACCTTTCATTCTTTCAGTAATTACCTCCTTATTTCCTTCACCCCTGCATTTAAAAAAAATTTTTATAGATGAGGTCTCACTCTGTCACCCAGGCTGGAGTGCAGTGGTGCAATCATAGCTCGCTGCAGCCTTAAACTCCTGGGCTCAAGCAGTCTTCCTGCCTCTGCCTCCCAAGTAGCTGGGACCACAGGTGCACATGACCATGCCCAGCTAACTTTTTTTTTCTTTTTTGTAGAGACGGGAGTCTTACTTTGTTGCCCAGCCTGGTCTCAAACTCCTGGCTTCAAGCAATCCTTCCACTTTGGCCTTCCAAAGTGCTGGGATTACAGGCATGAGCCACCATGCCCAGCCTCCTTCTCTTACTAGCTGAGAACTAAGAGAAGACACTCTGGAGACAGAGGAGGAAACAGTGACGATGCCACATGATGAATACATAATGGAGGGTGAAGACAAGGCTCCGTCAGGGGCACCAAGGAGGGAAACCCAGTTCTGTGGGGAAGGTATGGGGCAGCTTCACAAGCCCAGTGTCTGCTCCCTTTGTGGGAGACGTGTTGTTTCAGCATCCATTCCCCCTTCTTTTAGGAAAAGTGCTTGAATTTCCTTTTCATGGAACCACCCACCTCCCTCTCATCCATGCATTCTATTCCCAGTATCAGGGGTAGACAAGTGACTTCAGGCTTGGCCAATTAGGGTTCTGACTCTTGGTCAAATCGGAGTGAATCCTGAGTCATTTGTAAACTCCAAGGAAAGGGCTTGCTTTGTTTTCTGTTGAATGCAGTGCTCTGAGATAGCCGGAAATGAAACTGCTCTCTTGCCACACTGAAGGCTAGAGAAGGGCCTGGCCAGGAAATGATGCCAGTGATCAGGGGTGGAGCTGGAAGAGGGGGAGTGAGGAGGCCCAGACATCTTGGGAGCCCCAAATTCACCTCAGGATTTAACTTCTCCGCTGCTCAGCCAATAAATTCCTTTCTTCCATGACTAATTTGAGTTGAGTTTTTAGTTTTTGCAACTAAAACAGCACTGACTAATACACCCTTAGGTAAGATTAGAGCAAGAATTTCCAATATCTGTGTTCTTCATCCTGAAATTTGGTGAGAATATCTAAGGTTCTTTTGTCTTTTAAAAGAATTCTGTTGCAATGGAAAGTATCAACCCATATTTTTCCATTTCTCCAAAATGTTTTAGTGTATATCTATGGGGCACAAACTTAATCTCTGTAGGCCCTCTGCCATAGTTGCTCTGTGCCACTTGATAAGGGGCTGGTATCTAGAATATATAAAAACTCTTAAAACTCAGCCGGGCATGGTGGCTCATGCCTATAATCCCAGCTCTTTGGGAGGCCGAGGCAGGCGGATCACCTGAGGTCAGGAGTTTGAGACCAGCCTGGCCAACACGGTGAAACTCTATCTCTCTGAAAATACAAAAATTAGCCGGGCATAATGGCTCATTCAAGACTGAGGCAGAAGAACCACTTGAACCCAGGAGTTGGAGGTTTCAGTGAGCCCAGATGGCGCCACGGCACTCCATCCTGTGCAACAGAGTGGCACAGGATGGCAAAAACAAACAAAAGCTCTTAAAACTCAACAATAAAAGACAACCCACTTTAAAAATGAGAAAAGGGCCAAGTGTGGTGGTAATCCCAGCACTTTGGGAAGTTGAGGTGGGTAGATTGCTTGAGCCCAGGAGTTTGAGAGCAGCCTGGGCAACATGGCAAAACCACATCTCTACAAAATACAGAAAAGAAAAAAAAAAATCAGTCAGGTGTGGTGTTGCACACCTGTAGTCCCAGCAACCTGGAGGCTGAAGTGTGAGGATTGCTTAAACCTAAGGAGATAGAGGCTGCAATGAGCTGCAATTGTGCCACTGCACTCTACCTTGGGCAACAGATGAAGACGCTGTCTCAAAAAATAAGAATAAAGAAAGAAAGATGGGAAAAGAATTTATTTCTTTCCTTTTTTTTTTTTTTTAGACAAGGTCTGGCTGGTCCCCCAGGCTGGAGTGCAGTGGTGCAATCTTGGCTCACTGCAACCTCTGCCTCTCAGGTTCAAGTGATTCTCCTGCCTCAACTTCCCGAGTAGCTGGTACTACAGGAGCAAGCCACCACACCCAGCTAATTTTTGTATTTTTAGTAGAGCCGGAGTTTCACCATGTCGGCTAGGCTGGTCTCGAACTCCTGACCTCAAGTGATCTGCCCACCTCGGCCTCCGAAAGTGCTGGGATTACAGGTGTGAGCCACTGAACCTGGCCTTTTTTTGCTGCTGTTGTTGTTTGTTTTGTTTTGTTTTTGTTTTTGTTTTTGTTTTGAGATGGAGTCTCGCTCTGTCACCCAGCCTGGAGGGCAGTGGCTCAATTTTGGCTCACTGCAACCTCTGCCTCCTGGGTTCCAGTGATCCTCCTGCCTCAGCCTGCTGAGTAGCTGAGACTACAGCCGAGACACCACCACGCCTGGCTAATTTTTTTTTTTTAAGTAGAGATGGGGTTTCAGCATTTTGGCCAGGCTGATTGTGAACTCCTGACCTCAAGTGATCTGCCCACTGCACCTGGCCTTTTTTTCTTTTTTTTTTAATAGAGATGAGTACAATGGACTTTAGGGACTCAGGGTAAAGGGTGGGAAGGGGGTGAAGGATAAAAGACTACACATTGGGTACAGTGTGCACTGCATAGGTGGTAGGTGCACCAAAATCTCAGAAATCACCACTAAACGATTTATTCCTATAACCAAACACCACCTGTTCCCCAAAAACCTATTAAAAAAAAAAAAAACTCACGTAAGTAAATAAATAGAGCCCAGGAGCAGTGGCTCACACCTGTAATCCCAGCACTTTGGGAGGCCGAAGTGGGCAGATCACCTGAGGTTGGGAGTTTGAGACCAGCCTGGCCAACATGGAGAAATCCTGTCTCTACTAATAATACAAAAATTAGGTGGGCGTGGTGGCACATGCCTGTAATCCCAGCTACTTGGGAGGCTGAGGCAGGAGAATCACTTGAACCTGGGAGATGGAGGTTGCAGTGAGTAATGATCACCCCATTGCACTCCAGCCTGGGTGACGAGCAAAACTCCATCAAAAGAAGAAAAAAAAGAAAGGAAAGAAAGATGCGGTCTGGTGGTGCTGCCCAGGCTGGAGTGCAGTGGCTATTCATAGGTATGATCATAGTGCACTGCAGCCTCAAGACTCTTGGGTTCCAGTGGTCCTCCTGCCTCAGCCTCCTGTGTAGCTGGTACTACAGGCTACAGCTAAACTGCTCAGTTCCTCAGTCCTTCTTCATCTCCCACAGTGGATAC
Source organism: Pan troglodytes (assembly GCF_028858775.2). Taxonomy (NCBI): domain Eukaryota; kingdom Metazoa; phylum Chordata; class Mammalia; order Primates; family Hominidae; genus Pan; species Pan troglodytes. Next base: position 26,827,109 of record NC_072410.2, on the reverse strand, counting down.
AGAGCGTGGCAGCCCCCTCTCAGGAAGTCATGGATCTTTATGGCTGGCAGGACTGTAAAGTCACCCAGTTCAGCCCCTCATTTACATATAAGGAAACAGTCCTACAGAGAAGGCATACCTTTTTAAGTCACACATTTGAGCAAATAAATAATTATCTCCTCACACATTTAAGATTGCTATTACATCCTTTTCTCTGGAACTTTTAACCTTTCATCCACTCAGAATGCTTGCCTGGACCCTCTCCAATTTCTCAATATCTTTCTTTTTTTTTTTTTTTTTTTTTTTTGGAGACGGAGGCTTGCTCCGTCACCCAGACTGGAGTGCAGTGGCATGATCTTGGCTCACTGCAACCTCTGCCTCCCAGGTTCAAGCAATTCTCCTGCCTCAGCCTCTCAAGTAGCTGGGATTACAGGCGCCCACCACCACGCCCGGCTAATTTTTGTATTTTTAATGGAGACGGGGTTTCACCTTGTTGGCCAGGCTGGTCTCAAACTCCTGACCTCAAGTGATCCACCCACCTCAGCTTCCCAAAGTGCTGGAATTACAGGCGTGAGCCCTCGTGCCCAGCTCAACATCTTTCTTAAGTGGGCCCAAGGTTGGGGGGAAAATCTCACCGTAGAGATATTTGTTAGATATCGAGCATGTGCTGAAGAAGGCATCTGTGATGATTAATTTTATGTGTCAGTTGGACTGGACCATGGGGTGCCCAGATATCAGCTTGAACATTACTCTGGGTCCATCTGTGAGGGCGTGGGGTAGGACTGGCATTTATGTTGGTGGAGCAAGTAAAGCAGGCTGCCTCCCTAACGCAGGGGATCCTCATCCATCAGCTGAGGGCCCAAATAGAACAAAAGGCTGAGTTGGAGGGCGCCCCTCCTGCATGACCAACTTTCAAGTGGTGACCTCAGCTTTCTTCCTGTTTTTGGACTTGAACTGAAACATCAGCTCTTCCTGGATCTTCAGCCTGCTGGCCTTCAGACTAGAACTACAACCTCGGCTCTCCTGGGTCTCGGCTTGCTGACTCACCCTGCAGAACTTGGGACTTGTCAGCCTCTACATTTGTATGAGCCAATTCCTTATAATGTCTTTCTGTATATGTACATATATCTCCACATCTTATTGTTCTGCTTCTCTGGAGAACCCTGAGTAATACAGCATCATTCCAAGATCAGCAGAAATGTTAGTGCTTCTGAGGAATTACTGCAAAGGGTACCTGAATAGCAGCACATGCTCTCAGTACCCCCGCCTTCTGTTGTCTGCTGTTGCCTGCTCCATCCCCACCCTTTGGGTTGATTTCAGGATAGAGATATGGGGATGGGACTGGGGTTGGGTGTGCGGTTACCCAGAACAGCCAGGATGTGTGCACGCTGTGACCCAGGAGCATCAAGCACTGCTCAAGCTGCTTGGAAAAGAAAACAAAAGTCAGGAAAGTGAGGAGCTGGGTAGGTGCTGGAAAGGAGCAGGAAGAAACGGGCAAGGGTAGGAGAGAAGCAGAAAAAACAATCCCTGAGACACAGCTGGTGTAACCAAGGCTCTGTTTCCCCCACGGTTTGAGAGTGGGTGAGCCTGACTTCAAGGCCCAGCTCTGTTCAAAGATAAGACACTGATTTTCTTCAAGAAGACAGAGCTGGTGAGTGGCCTCATGTCTTACCATCATGGAAAGGTGAGGGCTGGGGGAGAGAGAAGGGGCAGCCAAGGCCTCAGAGTGGTGTAGGCCTCACCCTTGTGCTCACATGTCCCAACCACTGCCAGCGGTGCCACCTCTGAATCCCAGACCCCACATGTAACCATCCTCTACCTGGACCACAGGAGGAAGCTCCACGTTATTTGCCAGGGTTCAGGGTAAGGGGCATGATCTAAGTTGGGCAAAAGAGAGTCATCCTGTTACCTTAAAAAGGAGTCTAGGGTGAGCCCCAGTCTGCTGGTGGCCATCTTCACCACCTTTGGGGAGAGATGGCCTGAGCAGACACACAAAGCAAAGAGGTGGAGAGAAACTGTGTCTTTGTGTCATTGTTTGAGTCCCTGGACCCAGCCCAGTCCCCCCGACTACGCTGAACTTTTCAATTGTGGAAAACAATAAATTCCATTTAGTTAAGAAATTTTCAGTTCTGGGTCTTGCAGCTGTGAGCATTCTGACAACCTTGATGTTCCAGGCCCTCCTGGGCTAGGTCCATGAGCTAATTGCTTGCCCTGCACCTCCAGTGGGAAGGAGCTGCTCACATCAACTCAGTGTTCCCCAAAGCCACGCCTTTCCTTTCCTGCTTTCACACCACTGCCTTCACCATGCTCTCATGAAGGCCTGCCCCTTCTCCAAGGCCCAGATCAAGTCTCTTCTTTAGGAAGTGTTCCTTGGCTATCACGTTTCGGTGTCATCAGGTTTCCTCTTTCCTGGTGGCTGGATTGGAAGGCCTTAGAGGGCAAGGATCATATGTGTTAGAATTTCTGCATCCTCCACAAGGCACTTGTGTTCAGTGTATTTGCTGAATGAATGTCACATTAAAAAGCATGACCCGGCCGGGTGTGGTGGCTCATGCCTGTAATCCCAGCTTTTTGGGAGGCCAAGGCAGGCGGATCACCTGAGGTCAGGAGTTCAAGACCAGCTTGGCAAACATGGTGAAACCCCATTCTCTACTAAAAAATACAAAAATTAGCCAGGCATGGTGGTGTGCGCCTGTAATTCCAGCTACTCAGGAGGCTGAGGCAGGGGAATTGCTTGAACCCAGAGGTGGAGATTGCAGTGAGCCAAGATCGCACCACTGCACTCCAGCACTCCAGAGTGCACTCTCGTCCACTCGCAACAGAGTGAGACTCCACCTTAAAAAAAAATAAAAACAACAACACATGACTCCTGGCCTAATGGACTGATAAGGTAAACAAGAAGAAAGACACAGGCCTGTACACATAATAGAAATTGGGTGTGTACCAGCCTGGGCAACATGGCAAGGCTCTGTCTCTGCAAAAAATAAATTAGCCAGAGGTAGTGGCTCACACCTGCAGTCCCAGCCACTCAGGTGGCTAAGGTGGGAGGATCACTTGAGCCTGGGAGGTTGAGGCTGCAGTGAGCCATGATTGCAGCACTACACTCCAGCCTCCAGACAGAGCAAGATCCTGTCAAAGAAAAGAAAGAAAAAAGAAAAGAAAAGGAAGGAAGGGAGGGAAAGAAAGGAAAGAAAGAGAGAAAGAGAAAGAAAAAGAGAAAAAAAGGAAAGAAATTGCATGTGTGTACATGCAAGCAAATTTCCCATACCCTGTTAGAATATGAGAAAGCAAACAGATGGAAAGAATCAATAACGGGGCAGGGCGCAGTGGCTCACCCCTGTAACCCCAGCACTTTGGGAGGCCAAGACGGGCGGATCACCTGAGGTCAGGAGTTTGAGACCAGCCTGGCCAACATGGCAAAACCCCATCTCTACTAAAAATATAAAAATTAGCTAGGCATGGTGGTGCATGCCTGTAATCCTAACTACTTGGGAGGCTGAGGTTAGAGAATTGTTTGAATCAGGGAGGTGGAGGTTGCAGTGAGCCGAGATCTTGCCACTGCACTCCAGCCTGAGCAACAAAGTGAGACTCCGTCTCAAAAAATAAATAAGAAAAAATGAATGAGACATTCTTCCTTTATTAAAATAAAACCCATCCACCACCCCAGGGTTATTCCAGAAGGAAACTCTCCACCAATAGTGGTGGCACTAGACATATACTGAGAGACCCCCAAGAGGGAAGTGAAGCCATGGGGGCATCTGGGGCTACATGGTCTATCTCGCTACACAGGGAGGCCCTTTACAAGGCTAGCTGCCATTTTCTACCAAGACAGGACAGGAACCTTCCAAACAGGGCAGCCTGCAGGCCCTGCACCTTCAGGCCCCATTCTCAGACACCTGTACAACCCCTTAAGCCAGACGGACTCACAGCTGTCTCTGGAAAGTTCTTCGTTACCTGACTCTTTAGACACAGGGTTGGCTGGAGGGGACTCTCCCTCACCTTGTACATCTTATGAAGACCATTGCCACCCCCTGTGTTGCTGTCCCACTCAGCTGAAGGGGCTGGCCAGTCCCGCATAAACCCTCCAGCTCTGAGATCAGCCAATCTTCCCTGGACACTGCTCTCTCCCCCAGCAAAAAAGCCAAGAATTTTCCCCAAAGCTTATGGTGAGGAACCGGTGTGTGTGTGTGTGTGTGTGTGTGTGTGTGTGTGTGTGTGTGTTTGAGATGGAGTCTCACTCTGTCAGGCTGGAGTCCAGTGGCACGATCTCGGCTCACTGCAACCTCTGCCTCCCGGGTTCAAGTGATTCTCCTGCCTCAGCCTCCCGAGCAGCTGGGACTACAGGCACCTGCCACCATGCCTGGTTAATTTTTGTATTTTTAGTAGAGACGGGGTTTCACCATGTTGGCCAGAATGGTCTCGATCTCCTGACCTTGTGATCCGCCCACCTCGGCCTCCCAAAGTGCTGGGATAATAGGCGTGAGCCACCACACCCGGCCAGAACTGATCTTAATTCTCAAACCAGTGACCCTAATGAAGCGTCTTCGTTTCAGGTGGGCTCATTCAAAACGACATTTTCAGGCTTGGTGCAGTGGCTCAAGCCTGTAATCCCAACCCTTTGGGAAGGGAGGCAGAAGGATTGCCTGAAGCCAGTAGTTTGAGACCAGCCTGGGCAACATGGTGAGACTGTCTCTACCCACCCCCACAAAAAAACATTTTCTCTTCTCCACAAACCTCCTGCCTCCCATTAAAATGTCACTCCCCCCAAAAAATGCAGAGGAAGAGGTAAGATTGCAGGCTATTTGAAAACAGGGGCATGAAGTTTGTCAGTTCCCTTCTGTCTCCCCACAGCATCTGTGTTCCATTAGTGTAGTGGCTGAGAGCGTGGATATTTCAGGCAAGATGCCAGCTGAAGATTCTCTAGTCATCTTGGGAAAGCCGCCCTGCCCCAGATGCACCACCTCTTCGTGTCCCAGGGTCCTCTCCTTGCGGCCCTTCACATCCCATGGCTTCTCGTGTGCGGGCTCCTCTTCGCCTGTGCAGTTGATGCCACCTTCCAGCTGCCATGTGACAGGTGGGCAGAGACTGGGGCTCCCGCATTCCCAACTCCAGCACCTGGCTGAGACACTGGGCCCTGGGATTGACTGTGACCGCCCTCTTCCCCTTTGGCAGGTCCTGTCTCCCACTTTCAACACCCTCACTTAAGGCCAGGCAGAACCCTTCCTACTGCCACCAGTCATTAAAATAAGGCTGCATCCCTCCCTTCCCTTCTGAAAATCCTTCCTGGGCTCCTTCTGCTGTTAGTGCCTTAAATGAGCGCCCCTCACCTTTCTAACCTCGGCTCTTACCACGTCCTGGCCACCAGTGTGCTTTTGCTCTTGCCATTCTCTCAGCAGGAGTGTCCCTATCCCAGTTCACTCCCACATCAAGTGTGGCTCAAGCTGCGTCCTCCAGGAAGCCTTTCATTATCACTCAGGTCAGAACTGGCTCCCTTCTGGGCACAGGACTTTTCCGAGCCGGCCGCCCACTTCACTCTGCCTTTCTGTGGACAAGTCCATCTCCTGAACTAAGGACATAAAATCCTTGCAGACAGGGTCCTGTCCGTCACTGTATATTTCATGGTGCCTAATGGTGCTTTGTCTGAATGGACATGAAATGAGAACACACTCCCAGCTTCCAAGAAAGATGTGTATTCTCCCTAACAACAACAAAAGAGACCTAAATGGGCTGCTCCCTGAAGAGAGCCCTCAGCTCTTTTACCGTGATGCACACTCGGGGCTGGGTGTAGGCTGTGTGATCAAATGTATGAAGGAAGAAGGAACGGAGAGAACGTGGGCAATCAAGGCCTGGCACTGCCCTACAGGAGGCTTACAGGTCACACTCCCAGAACCGTCTCTATCCCCATGCCTCTCCTAGTAAGATTCATTGCCTATGGTTTCAAAGAAAGTGCAGTTTCTAGGGAGTGAAGGAAAACGTGAAATACAGAAAATAAAGACAGAAAAACACACAAATTATTAAATAAAATTTAAACAATAGAGGGAAAAAAAGTGTAGTTTGTTCTGCAAGCCACAGCCCAAAGAAGTCTATTTCCTCCCACAGGATGGCTAGAGTTTAGGAGCCACTTTCTCCTCTATAGCTCACCAGAGGACGCAGCCTGAAGAGCTCAGGGTTTGAAGGTTGGGCCTTGGGCGGGAGTCAGCTACTATTTCTAGCTGTTCTAGAAAGACCTAGAAACTTCCTGTGTGAAAACAGGATTAGGAAGCTCTGGGGGTGAAAATGCCATGCACGGAGCTGGCCCATGCCAAGTCCCTTCTATTTTAAATTACATCTTTGGCCAGGCACGGTGGTTCATGCCTGTAATCCCAGCACTTTGGGAGGCCAAGGTGGGTGGATAACCTGAGGTTAGGAGTTCCAGACCAGCCTGGCCAACATGGTGAAACCCTGTCTCTACTAAAAATACAAAAAAATTATCTGGGCATAGTGGCGCATGCCTGTAATCGCAGCTACTCAGGAGGCTGAGGCAGGATAATCGCTTGAACCCAGGAGGCAGAGGTTGCAGTGAGCCGAGATCATGCCACGTTACACTCCAGCCTGGGTGACAGAGCGAGACTCTTGTCTCAAAAACAAGAAAAAGAAAAAAAATTACAGCCTCATCAACATCTCCTGCTTCTCTGAGACAAAGGGAACAAACCAAATCAGGAAAATCGTGACAGAAAAATGACAGGCAGCCATTGTCATTTCCATTCTTGTTCGTGGTTTCTGGTTTTTTTGGTTTTGTTTTCCTTTTTAATTTTTTTCTAGAAAAAAAAAAAACACAACCAGGGGAATTTATATGACAAACTATCAGTGTCAGGATGGCAGAGGGAAAGAGAAAGAAGAGGAAGGCCAAAGACATGGGGAGTGAATAAAAAGTGGGTTCCGGATTGTGCGGAACAGTCCACAGGGTCATGTACAGGTCCTCAGGAGATGACCAGTCCCTTTGGCATGCATGTCCAGTGCCTGGTCTTCTGGTCTGCCTGCTCAGACACCCAAGGGCAGAGAGAGCTGGCCACAAGTAAACCTGCCAATGACAAACTCAGGACTTAACAGAAAGACTTAGTTCAGTTCCTTGGCTTTGTGCTCAGGCATCACATAGCAGGCAGCCTGCAGCCTTTCTTGCCTGAGAGAAGAGTCCAGAAGAGCAGGAGAGTCACCTTTGAACACACTCTGGCATCACAGCAGTGAATTGCAAGCAGCCACTGGCTCGTGTGCAGATGTGGCCCTCACCACCCATGCAGGCATCTGTCCGGACATCCCCAGTCAATCTGGCCAAAGGATGGGACATGACAGTCTCTTTCTAGCCACAGCTTCATAGTGTTGTCCATTCTCCAGTCTTGCTCAAACTATCTATCACCTTAAAGGTTGGAAGAGATTGGAATCCATTTCCTTTTCAGCTCAGCAGGGGACACTGATTCCCAAGAAGCAAGTAACTTAACAAGGACAGGTTGGCCATCTGGATCTACACTGAAGGTCTTTCAAGTTTCATCCACTTTATGCCCAGATCTCAGGGCAGAAAATTCAGCCAGACCCAGAGCAAACAAGGTGACCAGAGTGATGGCTGAGCAAGAAAGTCCCAGCAGCACACTGCAAGACCAGAGTACATTCAAGAGGGGAGAGGGCACGTGGCAAGCTGGAGTCCCGAGTCAGAGTCTAGGGCAGCACTGGGTCTGAAGGACACAGCCCGGCCTGCTGGGCTGACAGTGTGGGTCTGATGCCTCACATGATGTGGCCCCACTGGTTGTATTCCTATGTGGAGGGTGGTGGGTTCCTGCCCTGTTGTGGCCCCTGTTCCTAAACTGAGGCCAGGTTCCATCTCAGTGCTGCAGTCCTGAGGAGCACCACGCTGGCCCGCCAGCCAGGCCACAGTCCTCAGCCCCTCTGGGTTCCACGAGAAGGCCCCAGGGAGTCACCGTCACTGAGAGGGAAGGGGCCAGGGAAGGGAGGCTGCATTCTACTGGGAGTGACTCGGGGAGGGACTACCATGGGCTTGGAAGGAGCTACAGCCCCAAATATTGCTGAGCCAAAAGGAATGGGATACATGTCTAAAAAGTGACAACAGTCTTGTCCCTATTTTAAAAACAGAATATTGTTGCTGTTGCCTGGTTTCATTTTTTTCCTTTTAAAACCACTCATATTTAAAAGGTGAAGGGCTGGGAGATGTAGTCCCCTTCACTCTGGTCCTTGATAGGCACCAGGGGGCCTCAGTCTCACGCTGGCTCCTGCTCTCCTTGCCTGGGCTCCAGCCACATGGAGCAAGGGCAGAGAGGGTTGCAACTGCTCTGCCTTCCCAACAGCGATTCCCTCTCCCCATAAAACCAGGGCACACGTGAGGAGAAGTCCAAAGAGTAAAGTGCACAGAACTCCCCGGAGCAGGTGGCCTGGGGGCGGGTCACTCCGAGAAGGAAGGGGTCTGGGGGCCGTCAGCCCAGAGCTACAGCTGTGGAGCAAACACTGATCCCTGTGAAGTGAGCCTCCAGGGCACAGTCCCCTTTCCCTTGGGCCCTTTGACACTTGTTTTTGGGACTGTCCACTCTCAGCAGCTCTCCAAGGAAAGTCTCAGTCCCAAAGATATGGCCCATGCTGGAGGAAACTTGGATGACCTTCCCTGGCTGGTAATGACTCGTGAATGTGAAGGGGGCAGGATGTGGCAGGAGGGAAAGAGTACATTATAGAAAACCAGTGGACCTCCGGTTCTGAGAGCAGGGATACTTGGATGACCCTAAAGGCAGAGTCTCTCCTGGGGAAGGTTTGGAGAAGATGGTCAGGATCCTACCAGTGAGGCCTGCTGGGGAAAGGAGCTCCTCTGGGTGCGAGAGGAGCTGCAGAGTTGAGGGAGGGGCTGCCGAGGAAGAGAGCCCAGGGCTGGCATTAGGGTGTGTAAGCAGGGGGTGGCTGGAACTGGTTGATGACCTCATATTCCGCCGGGTAGGGCTCGTTCTCCTCCATCTCTGAGAGCAGCTCCAGCGCCTGCTCCTCTTCCTCTGTGGGGTAGTGGCGCAGGAGGTTGGCTGCCGTGGCCAGGATTGAGGCTCCACCAGCTCCTGCCACCAGGTAGAAGCTAACGGCGAAGGTGACATAGACCTGGGATCCATGGTACTTCTTATGCTGCTGCTGCTGGGCCAGGATGAGTTCAGAAGCCCAATAAGAAAAGCCAATGACGGTGGCACACTGCAGGACTAGGAGACAGAGGGACAGCACAGAAGGGGAATTAGTGAGCACTCCACAGCTAGGATGCTTGAGGACCCAATCACAGCCTCTCTACCCAAACCCCATTCTCAGAGAACCTGCCTGGCCCCAGACTCTGCAAGGAGGAGCTCTCTTGGCCATGGGATTCCTGGCCTGAGGTTGGGGACAGCAGTCTGACCTGATCTAGGCCAGTCAGATTCCATCTGTCTTAAGGAGCAAATAGGGTCATGCAGCTTGGGAGCTGGAGTAGGCACACCACAATTCAAACCAGCACAGCAGTGCAGGCACGAGGGAGGACAGCAGCTACATACAAAAAAAGGCGGGTCTGTAGGGAAGCAGGAAGGTGGAGAGGAGAGAATCTGACCAGGAACTCCAGGGGAGACACGGGAGACTGCCTGGTTCCTTCTTCACTCATGTCAGGTCTGAGCTTCAAATGCCATTTTAGAGAGCTGTGAGCTTCCTTGTGGAATTTCTAGCAACATTTCCCCTCTACAGCTGGGCTGAGTGGGTTTGTGATCCTGCCAAGTTAGCAGCTAGACTGGAGCAGGCTGCTGACACCCTGACACTCTGGGAAAGACTGGAGCTTGGCACATGAGCTCCTGGAAGGGTGCCTGCTCAGAGAAACCAGAGCCCCCACCGGCAACTCAGACAGGATGCCCCCACCCTGTAGCAGTTCCTCTCCCACTGTGAGCAGGCTCACGGCTTACCCGTGAGGATATGGGCGAAGGCATAGCGACGAGTGATCTTCAGAGCGGGATGCTTCGGCCCAAAGACATCCAGAAGGAAAGCGGAGAGACTACACAGGATGCCCAGGAAACAGAAGGCGGCGATGACCCGCAGGAGCAGCACTGTCTGGGGATTCATGCAGAAATCTGTAGAGGGAGAACCAAATTTTCACGGCCCCAAGTAACACTTGGTGCAGGAAGTCCCCACCTAGAAGGAGTTTGATTCCCCTCCACCACAGTCCTGGGAGCCAGGGCAGTTCTGGAGGACGCTGTCTTAGCCCCTGCTCCTGGGTGGTCTGCAGGGGAGCTGGAGCAAATTCCACATTAGCAAAGGCCACTGCTCTCCTGTACCTCAAGTCCTTCTCTTTCCAACAAGACTAGCCTAAGTGCAGGATTCTACTTCATTGTGTATGCCATGCCCTTCTAACCATTTTTAAAGACACTGACAATTAACCTGACATGTTAATGCATTCTGCTAAAGGATATTTTGAGCTGGCAGGAAAAGCCTGACTTTGGAGCTGAGACAGCCAGAGAGGCTAAGACCATACAGGTCAATTAATGATGATTCTCCATTTACTCACTCATTCTCTTTTTGTTCCAAAAAGAAGTTGAACTTGAAGATACTATGCTAAGTGAAATCAACCAAATGTAGGACAAATATTTTATAATTCCACTCATATGAGATACCTAGAATAATCAGTTTATAGAGACAGAAAATATAATGGTGGTTGCCAGCAGGTAGGGAGAGGGGAGAACAGGAAGTTATCATTTAATGTGCACAGAGGTTCAGTTTGAAATGATGATAGTTTTGGAAACAGATAGTCATGATGCATGTGCTTAATATCAATGAACTCAACACTTAAAATGGTTATTAATACTTTGGGCGGCTGAGGCAGGAGGATTGCTCAAGGCCAAGAGTCTGAGATCAGCCTGGGCAACATAGTGAGACCCCGTCTCTTTGAGGAAAAAAAAAAATTAGCTGGGCATGGTGGCGCATGCCTATAGTCTTAGCTCCTTAGGAGGCTGAGGCAAGAGGACTGCTTGCGCCCAGGAGTTACTGTAAGCTATAATCACACCACTGCACTCCAGCCTGGATGACCGAGAGAGACCCTGTCTCTTAAAAAAACAAAATATTGGCCAGGCATGGTAGCTCACACCTGTAATCCCAGCTCTTTGGGAGGCCGAGGCGGGCAGATCACGAGGTCAGAAGATCGAGACCATCTTGGCCAACATGGTGAAACCCCGTCTCTACCAAAAATACAAAAATTAGCTGGGTGTGATCGCATGCGCCTGTAGTCCCAGCTACTCTGGAGGCTGAGGCAGGAGAATTGCTTGAACCCGGAAGGTGGAGGTTGCAGTGAGCCGAGATTGCACCCCTGTACTCCAGCCTGGTGACAGAGTGAGACTTTGTCTCAAAAAAAAAAAAAAAAAAAAAAATGTTGGCAGGGCACGGTGGCTCACACCTGTAATCCCAACACTTTGGGAGGCCAAGGCGGGCAGAACACCTGAGGTCAGGAGTTTGAGACAAGCCTGACCAACATGGGGAAACCCTGTCTCTACTAAAAATACAAAATTAGCCGGGCGTGGTGGTGCATGCCTGTGATCCCAGCTACTTGGGAGGCTGAGGCAGGAGAACTGCTTGAACCTGGGAGATGGAGGTTGCGGTGAGCCGAGATTGCGCCTTCACACTCCAGCATGGGCAACAAGAGAGAAACTCTGTCTCAAAAAAAAAAAAAAAAAAAAAAAAAAAAGTTAAAATGCTAAGTTTTATGTTATGTATATTTTACCACAATTTTTAAAAAAAGTAAAATAAAGAAAAGAGGAAGAAAGAAGTTGCAGCAGTTTAGAGAAATGTGCAGCTACAAGAAAGTATTACATAGATTAGGAAAGTTGGTAGACTATATCATCACATTTCGTTTAGCTCCCTCCCTGAACTCTACGAGAACAAAAGAATTCTTTTAAAAGGCAACCCACACAAAAAGAAAGGGAGGTATAAAACAAGGTTCCAAAAACTGGAAAGTAAAGGGAAATAGACCTACCTAAAAGGGACTCAGCAGACTCGGCAGAGCTGGGGACAAGCCATCAACAGGAAAAGCTAGGAAGCCACCACATTTATACCACAAAAGCCCCAGAAGCCTTGGACAGTGCCAGCGTGCACACGTCAAGGGCATAAATGAAGGAAAAGGAAGAGGCTGAAAGAAAAGACACAGCACTCAAGGGGTTCCTGGGGGTCATGGTGCAGGGAGAGCCCATGACAACAACCACGCAGCAGACACACAGCAACTTGTATTTCCCTCCAGTACTTTAGCCATTCTTTAAAAAAACATTTCAACTAGACGACACTGCCGGGCACAGTGGCTCACGCCTATAATCCTGGCACTTTGGGAGGCTGAGGCGGGTGGATCACCTGAGGTCAGGAGTTCGACACCAGCGTGGCCAACATGGTGAAACCCCGTCTCTACTAAAAATACAAAAATTAGCCGGGCGTGGTGGCGCGCGCCTGTAGTCCCAGCTACTCGGGGGGCTGAGGCAGGAGAATCGCTTGAACCCTGGAGACGGAGGTTGCAGTGAGCCGACATCGTGTCACTGCACTCCAGCCTGGCGACAGAGCGAGACTCCATCTCAAAAACAAAAAACAAAACAAAACAAAAAAACAAAAAACTAAACAAAACAAAAAAACAAAAAACTAGATGATACTGTCTGTCTCCTTTGATAACTATGCAAACTGCAAAAGCTCCCAGAAGCATAGGGTAGAATAAAGGCTGAACCAAAAAGAAACGAGGCCATGATTAAGTATTTTAAGCTTTCATAAAAAGTAGAAATGGGGTCGGGCATGGTGGCTCACGCCTGTAATCCCAGCACTTTGGGAGGCCGAGGTGGGTGGATCGCCTGAGGTCAGCAGTTTGAGACCAGCCTGACCAATATGGTGAAACCCTGTCTCTACTAAAAATTTAAAAAATCAGCCAGGTATGGTGGTGTGCACCTGTAGTCCCAGCTACTCAGGAGGCTGAGACAGGAGAACTGCTTGAACCTGGGAGGTGGAGGTTACAGTGAGCCAAGATCACATCACTGCACTCCAGCCTTGGTGACAGAGTGACTCCGCCTCAAAAAAAAAAACTAGGAAATGGGCCTTAACTTCCTCTCCTTCTTCTGTTACAGCCACTGGCAAGTTCTTCTTTTATTTAGGCCATGGGTCACCAAGTGATTTAGGAAAATTTGGAAAGGGCTGGCAAGACTCAGGCTATATAGCGTCCTTTCCTGAACTTGATCTCAGGCTGAGAGGGTGTGGGGTGTGATCATCAATCTCTAGGGCATACCCAAATCACTGTGGCACTGGCTGAAAGCGTGTTCCCAGGTCCCCAGAGAGTCCGAGTTCTAGGTCTGGAGCAGGGCCTAGGAATCTGGATTTTAACAAGCAGCCCAGGTAATCCCCATGCAGGTGATCCAAGCCCCACACTTCAAGAAACACTGGTTCCAGACCTCAGAGGAAGGTGGACTGATGGGGGAAAGTCCAGGAACCTGGGGAGGGGACCTAAACCCAGCAAAGCTGACTCAGCCCAACAGATGCCAGCATCACAGGTTCTGGGTAGAGAGAAGCCCTGAGCCTCTAGGATTGAGCACGCATACCCTGCCTCAGGCTCAGAGTTCGCCCAGCAGAGGCTGGCTGGGCCCAGACAAGGCTCATACACCTCTGTCTGGCTTTGGGTCACCCACGAAGCAGCCCTCAGAGCTATCTGTCATGATCTCTTGTCTGCTGACCATCTGTTTTGGGCCCAAGCATCCAGCCTGGGTAACTGTCTACTGCCAGAAAGCCTGCCTGTGTGTGAACCCTGCCAGCAACTGGGACCAGCCTTCATTGAACCCAGCCCTGCAGAGCCGTAGTGCATGGGGCCTCACTGAAAGAAAAGCTCTAGGAGACAGGGGCTATCTCCTGGCTTTATTTTAAATCTTATTAAAAGCTAAGAGAGTTCTTCTTGGGGTCCACGTGGCATGTGGCAGGGATGGGGCAGTGTTCTTATAGTGCTTCCAAGAATAACCTACCAGAGGTCACATGCCGCTCTGCAGCAGGCCGTGTCAGATTCCACTCACATTACTGATGAGGCCAGGCAGTTGGAGTAAGAAAAGTAATATGTGCGGGCTTCAAGGAGCCTGTATTGTTTCTTTGGCTGGATGGTGAGCACAAGGATGTTCATCTGATTATCCTTAAAAATGTACATCCATGACATATACTCCTATTGTCTTATGTTTCATTACACATGAGTTTTAGTAGTAAGGAGACATGCACATGATAAAAAGCTTCCAAGAGGACATCCCTCCCCTTGCGGATGTCTACCTGCTCCTCTCCAGAGGCAAATATTGTTGGAGGGGCCTTGTATACCCCTCCTGGAACAGCCTGTGCACACAGATGGGTGAAGTGCCCCCCTGGGGGATTTACCACACAGCTCAGATGAGGAGTCGGGGGCTCCAGAAGGTGAAGTGGCTTCCTCCAGGCCACACGCTGCAGAGCTAGATTCCAAACCATGATCAGGCTCCCCTACACTGTGCTGCTCGGAATCACTAAGTACCAGACTCGGCCGCTGTATTTTTCCCTGGAGATAATCAATCAATTCCTAAAGAGTTGTGCGTGAATGAGGGGTCAGAAGCTAACAGGAATCCTGTTGGAGCCATCCTCAGAGCCAGCTGCTAAGCTCACTAGAGGAACAGCTTGAAGCAATGAAATCTCTCAAAGAAGCAAAAAAGGTTTGGGTCATTAAGTCCTCACATGGGGAATTACTGGGCAAAACCTGCCAGGCATGGTGTCTAAGCTCCTGCAGCATTGCCACCATCAGAGCCTGCTCTAGGAAGTGGTCAGGACACCGGAAAGGCTTGGGACCTGGCGCCGAATCCTAGCTCTAGCAGAGACTGTGTTACTTTGAGCAAGTCCCTTGAGTGCGCTGGACCTCTGTTCTCTCATCTATCAAATGAAAACAATAACATCTGCCCCACCCACCACCAGGGCATGCTGGGTCAGCTGACACCGTGCCCATGAAAGAGTAGCCACCTGTGCTGTTATTAACCAGAGGCTGTTTCAGCTGGGCCAGTGTGTCACCTCAGCATGCCTTTCCTTCTTCTACCAAGACTTCCTTGACCACACGTCAGCCCGTGTGGACCAAGGCCTACTAAAGCCAGACTAAGGGCCTACCCTACAAGTATGACAATATGATAGAGAGAAGAGACTTTTGACCTAAAACTCCAACAGGTTTTGTTTCAATGTAACTGCCTTTCCCCACTCCAAAGCTGTGAGTAAACCCTCAGGGTTAGTGAGAAAACCAAATATGAACTTCCCTTTGGGTAACGTTAACAGATACCCCAGGGGCCTGCCCCATGTAACAGGTGGGTTTTCCTCAGAGGGTCTCAGAGCACACCGGAAGAACAGGCAGTTATCCTAGACAGGCTTGGAGCCCAGCTCAGAGACTCTTCTGGAGTCAGTATCTCAATGTCTTTCTCTCCTCCCTTCCTAGACATCGGTACAGCAGGGAAGGCAACAAGCACCTGCTCCCATGAGGGGATTGCTAAAGAAAACCCCTGAAGGTTATGTATGTAGGATTTTATTCGAGAGAGAAATGGCATGCAAGGCAGGACCCTAACTTGAAATTCAAGCCAGTGGTGCAGTCCACGATGCCCTGGCTAGACACAGAACACCTCCTACCTTCCAGCTGTGCTCTGGCCTGTTGATTTTGGTAAACACTGCTTGGCGGTGCCCTCTAGTCATCAGGGAAGTAGGCAGCTGTAATAGGATCCCATGGAACTGACTTTGCTCAAGGTCACTGGTGAGTCACCAGGCTAGATTTGTTTTGAAGGTCCTGCCTCTTCCTGTCTATCTGCCCATTGCTCTAACCACTCCTGACCCAAACAGTCTGCAGGCAGAAAGGCTTAAAAGGACTTCTGTCCCACCCCGCCTCCCTTCTTGCTGGAGTCCCTCTGAATTAGAGACACTTCCCCAATGCCCCAATCCCTCTTTATGCATCTGTGCAACCTGCTCGGAGTCTCCTCACTGTGACCTTTTTAGCTTCCAGACAGGCCTGTGACACAGGCCTCTTAACAGAGCCCTCTAGTGCCCAGCCAGGTTATCCCACAGACACCAACAGGCCCCGCAGGGCCTGGCAGTGTCAGCTGCCCCAGTCACCACCTATCAGGCACACAGGCTCTCTCTGGAAGGCCCTTGATCTTCCAGTGGCTGCTGTCAATTGTGATTCACCTGACTTCTACTCCCCAACTTCCTCATTCTCCAAAGATGCTTCCTGGGGCTGTTGCCAGTGCCCTTTGGTGGCCACACTTGAGAGGCAGAAAGGCTCAGAAGAAATGACTATCTGCGGCCCCTCTTTCTGGGGTCTAGAGGTGTGAGTCTATCTCCACCCAGGGCCAGGTTGAGAGCTGTGTGAGAAGCAGGCACCGCTTGCAGGGGCAGTGGAGAAAACCCAGGATGAGGTCTTTTTTTTTTTTTTTTTAAAGGAAGGGTCTCACTCTGTCACCCAGGCTGGAGTGCAGAGGCACGACGATAGTTCACTGCAGCCTTGAACTCCTGGACTCAAGTGATCCTGCTGGCCTCCTGCTTCAGCCTCCCAAAGTGCTGAGATTACAGGAGTGAACCACCACACCCAGCCCAGGATGGGTTCTTTGGAGCCAGCTTTCATTGGCTAAAGCCTCTGAAGCTTTGTGAATGACAATGGGAGAGTGGCTTTGCCCTGGGATCACCAACTAAAGCCTCAACACTGAGGCGATGAAGTTATGACAAAAAGCACAGCTTTGGCTGGGCTTATGATAAAACTCAACTAGAATAGGAAAGTGATAAGCCTCAGGCAGCTTTGATGGGAAATAAACTCGGAGCTCACTAAGGTGTTGCGGTAAGAGTATGGACTTTGGAGTCAATGTCCACTCAGATTAGCTGAGCAAACTACCTAGCTTCTCTGAGCTGGGACCTTTGTGAAGTGGGGCTGAAACAGTACCTACCAAATAAAGATGCTGTTTAAGAGGAAAAAAGCAGGCATGGGGTGTGCTTAGCATAATGTCAAAATGTGGCACTCAGGCAGGGGCTGAGAAATGGTAAGGCTGCTCCAGGGCCTGCTGGCTGCCCAACTCCCATCACCGGCAGAGACCTGGCAGGGTCTGTTCTCCCTCTGGAAGTATCTACATGTGGCCAGGAGCGGTGGCTCATGCCTGTAATCTCAGCACTTTAGGAAGCCAAGGTGGGTGGATCACCTGAGGTCAGGAGTTTGAGATCAGCCTGGTCAACAAGGTGAAACCTCATCTCTACGAAAAGTACAAAAATTAGCTGGGCATGGTGGAGCACCTGTAATTCCAACTACTCGTGAGGCTGAGACAGGAGAATTGCTTGAACCCGGGAGGCGGAGGTTGCAGTGAGCTGAGATGGCGCCGCTGCACTCCAGCCTGGGTGACAGAGCAAGAGTCTGTCTCATTTAAAAAAAAAAAAAACAACAACTCTATATGCACCACATCTGTGCTTGACAGCTCTGCTCCCTCTTGAGATGTGGAATACTCCAGGCTCTCAGGTCAGGATATCTGTTAGGCCCTGAGGATCAGCACAGTCACACAGGATACTACATGTCTGAAGGCCCACTGGGTACCAAAAAACCAGTAGGTACAAAGAAAAGGGAGAGAAGATGCAATCAAGGACTTCCGGATTCCTTACTGATTCTTCTGTGATAGCTCATGAGGCACCACTGCCAACTCTCCTATTAATGGGCACAAAGTGCTCTTAGGAGATGGCCACAGGCAAGCAAGTAGAAACTATACACAGGTTAAGGTCTCTAAATATGTGAGCAAATGTAATGTAAAGGTTAAGAAAACATGCTTTGCAAAAGACAAAACGGAGCCTGAATAATTTCTTTCTTTTTTCTTTTTGCGATGGAGTCTCACTCTGTAGACCAGGCTGGAGTGCAGTAGTGTGATCTGGGCTCACTGCAACCTCACCTCCCAGGTTCAAGCGATTCTCCTGCCTCAGCCTCCTGGGTAGTTGAGGCACCAGCCACTAGGCCTGGCTAATTTTTGTATTTTTAGTTGAGATGGGGTTTCACCATGTTGGCCAGACTGATCTTGAACTCCTGACCTCAGGTGATCCATCCGCCTTGGCCTCCCAAAGTACTGGGATTACAGGTGTGAGCCTCCATGCCTGGCCTGGCCCGAATAATTTCTTAGAAAGGGTAAATACACATGTGAACAAAGAAGAACCTGCACCAAGAATTTACTTTTTTTTTTTTTTTTGAGATGGAGTCTTGCTCTGCTCTGTTGCCCAGGCTGGAGTGCAGTGGTGTGATCTTGGGCTCACTGCAACTCCTCTACTTCCTGGGTTCAAGCGATTCTCCTGCCTCAGCCTTCAGAGTATCTGGGACTACAGGCGTGTGCCACCACACCCAGCTAATTTTTGTATTTTTAGTAGAGACAGGGTTTCTTTCACCATGTTAGCCAGGCTGGTCTCCAACTCTTGACCTCAGGCAATCCACCCGCCTCGGCCTCCCAAAGTGCTGGGATCAGAAGTGTGAGCCAGTTCCTGGCCTTTCTTTTTTTTTTTTTTTTGAGATGGAGTTTCGCTCTTGTTGCCCAGGCTGGAGCACAATGGCGCAATCTCAGCTCACTGCAACCTCAGCCTCCCAAGTTCAAGCGATTCTCCTGCTTCAGCCTCCCAAGTAGCTGGAATTACAGATGCCTGCCACCACGCCCGGCTCAAAAATTTACTTTTATTTTTAACATGCCTTCGACAAGGATGCACACCAAAGTGAAATAATTATGAGATTGCTCCTTATGACAGCTGAAGTAAAACAAAGGATAAAAACCATAAATGGCACGGCATCATTTTATATTGGCATCAACAGAGGTGGGGTAGTCCCAGCTCTGCCACCCTAAACTGGGTAGCCTTGGGGAGATCCTTCATTTTTCTGAGCCACAGCTAAGCACACCCTATGCAGTGCTAGATTTCAGAGATCTAGCTTTCTAGATCTGATGGGTCTAGTGGTGGGAAGGTGGTATGTGTGCTTCAAAGAAAGCAAGTACAGGGCAATGTGCTAACAGAAAAACCACCAAGACTCACTCAAGCTTAATGCTCTTTGTGCCATTAGCAACATGACAGAGAAAAGGCTGCATATAAGGCCTCTGTCGTGTGCATAACTTTGGCTTTAATGAGCCAACCCAGCAAAGAGTACCATTAAGGTGAAATCTGGAAACAACCAGTTGTCCCCAACCTTCTACAAAATCACCCTACAGCTTCTAAAACTCAAGAGAGATGCAAAACAGTAAGAGAACACTCAGAGAAAGGCAACATTTGGCCACAAGGATGAGGCTTTTCAGCCTAGACCTGCAGAAGCAGAGTATGGTCCGATGCACAGCGGGGAACTTGGACCTTTTCACCAAATCCCAGTGCCTGAATTCTTCAGGAGGTAACACGCAGATATCTAACAGGAAGTGCTTCTGATAGGCGGTGCAGTAAACATCTGGAATGCATCACAGCCAGGGAATAGCACAGAGAGGATAGCACAGAGAGGATATAAGACCTTCAAGATGGCTCAAAAGACCTTGGGGTTGATGAACTATGCTGTTACTAAGGACTGTTTGGGGTACATTGATCATTGTTAGGGTAAAAAGCAGGTGATACAGTCCAGTCCTGTCCTCACACTTCACAATTTTTACTGGCGACAAGACTGGGCAGGATAAACTATGGGGCCCATAGGACCCTCCCATCGTCTGCTGTCTTTCTGGCCGGAAAGCATGATGATGAACAAAGCAACCTTGCCTCTGTCAGGCACACCTATAATGGTTCCAAGAGCCACATTCCGACTGTTGTATTGCGGGTGGCAATGGAACGGTCTTCCGATTACCTAAAATGCCACAGATTCCCTTCTTCTCTAATACGCATCCGATTACCATAAAACTCTAAGATATGTTTTAAAACCTAGTCATATTAAAAGTTCCTTTTTCTCCATTAATCAGTCTGCCCCAAAGAAGCTTTTCCATATTTCACAGGCTCCTTAGAAGAGGCCAGCTAACTGTGATACCTAGCACCCTTATCTTTTCTCGATACACAGCGTCCTTCCTCCAGCAGAATCCTAAAATAGCAGCAGTCCGGATTAACATGGCTGTGAGGAGTAGGTGCTTAGCTGAATAACATCAGAATTAATGAGGGGCCGGACCCCAAACAGAGCCACCTGGTGGGCATGAACACCAGGCAGTTATGGGGCCGTTTCCTTCAACCAAGTGTCTGGTCCCTGGCTATCTCTGCTTCAGCCAGAACACATTCTGTCCCCCACCGAGGCTTTAAGGGCCAGCGCGCAGCACCCTCACCTTTCAGCAGGTCCGGGTGCACATAGCCCAACACGTCGGAGACCCCCAGCTCCTGGCGCGAACAGGTGCCTCCGTGGATGTGCAACCAGGCGGGCTCGGCGAGGGCAGTGCACAGCGCCGTGATAGACAGGGCGCCAGGCAGGGCCGAGGCCAGGCTACGCTCCGGCTGCTTGGGCAGAGCGCTGCCTCCCGGGCTCCTCCGCCGGCGCCCGCCGGGCAGCCCTGCGCCTCCGGGGGCGTACATGCCCGGGGCCGCCCGCCGTCGCTCCGCAGTCGCTGCTGGTCGCCGCCGACCTCCGCGGGGCGCGCAGAGCCTGACAGTCCGGTGGAGGATAGCAACGCTCCGGGTTCGCTGCAGGTGAAGCCGGGACTGGGCTGTCAGGGTTGACACCAGAGGATAGGGGGGTGGGACCCGGGGCTGACGGAGACGGGGAGGGCTGCGGGAATTCGGGGGGCGGAGACAGGAGACTCCGGAATGGGACTGCGGGACGACAACCGAAGACGGCCAGGGGCCAGATGGGGTCTGGGCAGACTCGAGTGGGGGGCGGAGGGATCGGGGATCGGCTACTGCTAGAGCAAAGACCCGGAGTCAGGGTCTCAGCCAGAGGATGCCGAGAGGCGGAGGACCGGGCTGGGCCGCGGGGATCGGGGACTCGTGATCTGGGACCGGCGGTTTGGGGTGCGACCTGTGCGCAGAAAAGACCCTCCCCACGCCGCCCATTGTTCCTCACCAGTCAGCAGGCCCCAGGGCTGGGATGGTGCTGCTCAGCCCAGTCACGGGCTTCTCGGCTGCCGGGGGCCGAGCGTTCCCAGGCCCCAATCCCGCAACGCCCGGACAGACCCGGGGCCGATGCACTTCCGGCTTCCTCCTCCTCTGCCTCCTCCTCCTCCGGCTCCCCGCCCCGTCCCCCGCGCGCGTCACAGGCTGGGCGCGCCGCCGGCTCTGCGCAGGGCCTCACGGGACTGGTAGTTCGAGGCGGTCCCGCGATGCTTTCCCTGCCGAGGTGAGGGGAGCGACTACAACTCCCAGAGGGTATGGCGGCCGCAGCAGTGGGCAGTTGAGTTTCCGGGGCGACCCAGGTCCTCCGGCGGAAGCGGGAGCCTCTGTCGGCCGCGGAAGCCTGGAGTGGGCGGTACGCAGACGCGCGCGGTGAGACCCGCTGTCTGCTCAGCGGACTCTGCCCGCCCCCACCTCCCCCTGCGTCGGGCCGACATGAAGGACTCGCTGGTGCTGCTGGGCCGTGTCCCGGCGCACCCGGACTCCCGCTGCTGGTTCCTGGCCTGGAACCCCGCGGGGACCCTGCTGGCCTCGTGCGGCGGCGACCGGAGAATCCGCATCTGGGGCACGGAGGGTAAGGCCCAGCCTGGTTGCGCGGCCCTCAGCGCTGAGGGCTCAGCCTGCGCGTAGTGCAGGCGCTCAGCCTGCAGGGGAGGCTGAACCTGTTCCTGGCGGAGGGAGAGTGGGATGTTAGCCACGCCGAGAAGGGCTTTAAGGTAAAGAAGTCTGCGACTGTTGGGAGGAAAAACGTAAGCAGACAAGCTGAAATGTCAAGGGAATTGTGTTAGCTGCAGAGGCAGGAAAATGGGAAAAGAGAGGTGTTAGGAAAGTGGCCTTCAGAGTAACTTGCGACTGGATGGTCACATTTTATCCCGAGGGCATTGGGGAACCAATAGCAATTTTAGATCAGATTTGTTTTAGAAAGATGCCTCCAGAGGTTGGGCGCGGTGGCTCACGCCTGTAATCCTAGCAGTTTGGGAAGCAGAGGCGGGTAGATCACCTGAGGTCAAGAGGTCAAGAGGTCAAGACCAGCCTGGCCAACATGGTGAAACCGTCTCTACTAAAAGTACAAAATTAGCTGGGCGTGGTGGCGGGCACCTGTAATCCCAGCTACTCGGGAGGCTGAGGCAGGAGAATCCCTTGAACCCAGGAGGCGAAGATTGCAGTGAGCCGAGATTGTGCCATTGCACCCCAGCCTGGGCATCAGAGCAAAAACTCCGTCTCAAAAAAAAAAAAAAAAAAAAAAAAAGCTTCCAGAGGAAGTAGATTCAGTTGCATCTTTGTAAAAGCTGTGAAATACACTCCCTGAGCTTTCCCCCACTAGCTTGATTCCAGTGCTAGCCCCTGATATTGAATGGCTTCATGGTGCTGCACCCAGCTCCAGAGCCTGGCCTGCGCTCCGCCTTTAGGTGACAGCTGGATCTGCAAGTCTGTCCTTTCTGAAGGCCACCAGCGCACCGTGCGGAAGGTAGCCTGGTCCCCCTGCGGTAATTACCTGGCCTCTGCCAGCTTTGATGCTACCACTTGCATTTGGAAGAAGAACCAGGATGACTTTGAGGTACCCAGGCTGGTTGGGACCAGTATTATTGCCTGTTTCCTCCCCAGGGCTGGTTCAGGAACCTGAGCCAACCTGCGCCAGTTGGGCTGTACCCATGGGAAGGGGCTTAGGGGTGTTAGCTGCTGTTAATTCTCATTTTCTTTCCCCTTTCACAGTGTGTAACCACTCTCGAGGGCCATGAAAATGAGGTCAAGTCAGTGGCTTGGGCCCCATCTGGCAACCTCCTGGCCACTTGCAGCCGAGATAAGAGCGTTTGGGTCTGGGAAGGTGAGGCCAGGTCCCTCCAGGTGGATTGGGAACCACCTGACAGCCCCCTCTGTGTCCCTGACAGGGTCGGCTCTTGGGTCCCCTTTTTCTCTCCCACAGTTGATGAAGAGGATGAGTATGAATGTGTCAGTGTTCTCAACTCCCACACACAGGATGTCAAGCATGTGGTTTGGCACCCAAGTCAGGAGGTAAGAGTCAAGCAGGGACTCTTGTGGGAAGGGCTCTGGTGTGCAGGCTTGTGCCCAGCCTTCCTCTGCTTTTCAGCCTTAATCTAGCTTTTACGGAGAGTTCCATCTGTGAACAAAAAACATTAGTCCCTTTATAAAAACAGATCCGGCTGGGTGTGGTGGCTCACACCTATAATCTCAGCACTTTGGGAGGCCATGGTGGGTGGATCATCTGAGGTCAGGAGTTCGAGACCAGCCTGGCCAACGTGGTGAAACTCCGTCTCTACTAAAAATACAAAATTAGCCGGGCATGGTGGCACATGCCTGTAATCCCAGCTATTCGGGAGGCTGAGGCAGGAGAATCACTTGAACCCAGGAGACGGGGGTTACAGTGAGCCGAGATCGTGCTATTGCACTCCAGCCTGGGCAACAACAGCAAACTTCATCTCAAATAAATAATAAAATAAAATAAAAGCAGATACCTGGAACTGACCTGTCCTTTGCTTCCTGGGCCACACAGACACATGTTGGGTTTCCTTTCACTCTTCCCCCAGCTCTTAGCTTCTGCCAGCTATGATGACACAGTGAAGCTGTACCGGGAGGAAGAGGATGACTGGGTATGCTGTGCCACCCTTGAGGGCCATGAATCCACTGTGTGGAGCTTGGCCTTTGACCCGAGTGGCCAGCGCCTGGCGTCTTGTAGTGATGACCGTACTGTGCGTATCTGGCGTCAGTATCTACCAGGCAATGAACAAGGTGAGGTCCATTAGTAGAGCTAAAGAAGACCCATGTCTCAAGGGGTTCACAGTCTGCTAAGACACGTACATGAGTCAGAGCAAATGGGGGTAAAAGGTAAGATGTGCCACAAGAGGGCTTTGGATAGAGTGCTGGAAGAATCAGGAAAGTTTTGTAGAACGGGTTGTTTCATCTGAATTTAAAAGGGTATGTAGGATTTTAACATGAGAATTTCACGTGAGAATTCAAGTGAAAACTTAACAGTGTGAGTAAAGATAACAATGGCGGGAATGCTTAGGCTGAGGGGTGGTAATGCATTTAAATGGGGCATAGGACGTCTAGGGTTTGGAGAGGAATAAAGTGGGTTGGGTCGGCTGGTGGGTGGCCTTCACAGGCACGCAAAGTAGTTACATACAGTCTGCAACAGAACAGGGATGCTTCCTCGGAATTCTGCTTGAGAAACGCCAGTCTGGCTATAGTGTGTAAGGCAGATCAGCAGGGATGGGGACACGAACGGAGACGCAGACTCATAATCAGTTGAAGATGAGGGTGAGGGAAGGTAAGTTAGGTTCTCCTTTGAGGTGCCCAGGACATAGAAACGTTTAAGGGCAAGAGAAGTCTGTCTTGCAGGGGTGGCATGCAGCGGCTCTGACCCCAGTTGGAAATGTATCTGTACTTTGTCCGGCTTCCACTCAAGGACCATTTATGACATTGCTTGGTAAGACTCCATCCCCCACCCCATCCCATCCCCATAAATCAGGGATTTTAGAGAAGGCATACCCTATGCAGTCCTCTGCAACCCTGGGGGAGTGCTTGGGAATTGAGGGCAGCCACCCCCATTCCTTATCAGGCCTGACTCTACCATGCTGGTTTACAGCTGGCTGGGCTGGCATTCACAGGAGCAGAGAACAGTCCCAGGCTGTGAGGGCAGCACCAGCGCTAGAGGTTCGCACAGCTCGTGCTGTCCAGAAGTTATTATTGAATCTGCATTCGTGGCTGAGGTTTTTTTTTTGTTTTTTTGTTTTTTGAGACAGAGTCTCACTCTGCAGCCCAGGCTGGAGTGCAGTGGCGTGATCTCATCTCACTGCAAGCTCCGTCTCCCGGGTTCACACCATTCTCCTGCCTCAGCCTCCCAAGTAGCTGGGATTACAGGCTCCCGCCACCATGCCTGGCTAATTTTTTATTTTTAGTAGAGACGGGGTTTCACTGTGTTAGCCAGGATGGTCTCGATCTCCTGACCTCATGATCCGCCCACCTTGGCCTCCCAAAGTGCTGGGATTACAGGCGTGAGCCACCGCACCTGGCAGTGGCTGGGGTTTTTATAGGTAACACTGACTCCGGCCTTGTGGAAGCTGGAAAAGCTGCACCATTCATATAGGAGAGTAGGTTAGAGGGTAGTTCTGGCCCTGAGAATTGATCCCTAGGAAATCCAAAACAGTGAAAAAAACTGAGCACTTAAGTTTGCTTTATATTAGCAAACATTTGGGAATCACCTATTCAACAAAAGTGAACTTAAGTAAATTATGGTAGAACTCAGCTTGTTGTATCACTGTTTAAAGAAAGGGGTTAAGAATACTTTATGATGGGGCCAGGCGCTGTGGCTCACGCCTGTAATCCCAACACTTTGGGAGGCCAAGGTGAGCGAATCATGAGGTCAGGAGTTCAAGACCAGCCTGACCAACATGGTGAAACCCCGTCTCTACTAAAAATACAAAAATTAGCTGGGCGTGTTGGCACGCACCCAATCCCAGCTACTCAGAGGCTGAGGCAGGAGAATCGCTTGAACCCGGGAGGCGGAGGTTGCAGTGAGCCGAGATTGCGCCACTGCACTCCAGCCTGGTGATGGAGCAAGACTCCATCTAAAGAAAAAAAAAAAAAAAAAAGAATACTTTATGATGGCTGGGCCCAGTGGCTCACGCCTGTAATCCCAGCACTTTGGGAGGCTGAGGCAGGTGGATCACTTGAGGTCTGGAGTTTGAGACCAGCCTGTCCAATGTGATAAAACCCTGTCTCTACTGAAAATACAAAAATCAGCTGGGCATGGTGGCACATGCCTGTAGTCCCAGCTACTCAGGAGGCTGAGGCAGGAGAATCGCTTGAACCTGGGAGGGGGAGGTTGCAGTGAGCCAAGATCGTGCCACTGCACTCCAGCCTGGGCGACACAGCAAGACTCCATCTCAAAAAAAAAAAAAAAAAAAAACTTTATGACATGGGAAACTGCTTATGCAAGTGAGGAAAGTGCAGTTCATAATTGCATGTCGTTTTTTAGGATAATCATAGTAGGGGAAAGAACTAGATTGCAGCATCTGAAGATATAAGTGGGTGATATTTGTGACTCCTTATTAGTTAAGGAAACATTTTAATAAGAGGTTTTTAGCTGAGGCCTGAAGTTAGGGAAGAGAACAGGCCAGGAACTATGAAACAGGTCTCTCTGGCCTAATTAGTCAGGTATACCCACTGATGTCACTTTCCTTCCAGGTGTCAGCTGACAGGGGCTCTGGCCACAGCTTGTGGGGATGACGCGATCCGCGTGTTTCAGGAGGATCCCAACTCGGATCCACAGCAGCCCACCTTCTCCCTGACAGCCCACTTGCATCAGGCCCATTCCCAGGATGTCAACTGTGTGGCCTGGAACCCCAAGGAGCCAGGGCTACTGGCCTCCTGCAGTGATGATGGGGAGGTGGCCTTCTGGAAGTATCAGCGGCCTGAAGGCCTCTGAGCTACCTCGACTTTGGACAGAGTAATGACTCCCCAGAAAACGTCATATAAGACTTTACCAGCCCCTGAGAGGACCAGGAGGAGCATCCTTGACCTTCATTTAACTTGGCTCACTTCTCTTCAGACTTGGGTAGAAGTGCAGAGCCGCAGAATTGCTTTCCTTCCCCGCCTTTGACATGAGGCCTTCAGTAAAGAGCTACAGAACATCAGTACATTGTTATACCACAGATTTTTCTTGCATTAGGGCACAGTGTTAAATTTTTTGGAGGTAAATATACTATTTATAATCACTATATATAGTAGGAGGGGGTATGTGTCTCAGGCTTTTCTGAAGTTGCAAGACTTAAAGAAATAATCCATCTGCATCCCAAGTCCTATTTTATAAGGATATTCATAAAAATTCCATGGTGAATCCTTGTCTGAAATAGGTCCTCCCTTCCCAGTTTCTGTGTAAGT
Organism: Pan troglodytes; assembly: GCF_028858775.2. Classification (NCBI taxonomy): domain Eukaryota; kingdom Metazoa; phylum Chordata; class Mammalia; order Primates; family Hominidae; genus Pan; species Pan troglodytes. The sequence goes on along the minus strand of NC_072410.2, from coordinate 26,800,169 downwards.
CTTTGCATTTAAGACATCCAATCAATAATGAAGGAAATTTTTTTCTGAATGTAGGTTTGAGTGAGAGGCACCTCTGCTTTCCCTTAGCAACCCTCATATACCTCCTTGCACTGTTACACTGTGATGGCAACTGGGGATAGAAAAAAATGGGGAAAGACAGGAATCCTAAAAGGGAGAGTTATTACTGGCCACAAGCCCTGTATTCTCAACAGGGATGCAAATTGGTTCTTCAGTAAGGATAAAAAAAAAAATCAGACAGTTGTTTGTGGCCCTCCTAAGGCCCACAGCACATATATAGTGTGTCTGTGATACTCCATTTTCATGGCAGGGAGTGATCAGGAAGAAGGCTCCCTAGGGGACTGCCGATTTAAACCAGTTGAGAAACACTGCCATCAGCAGGCAGTTTCAGACTCACTCAAGTTGTCTCTTGACAGTCACTTCTAAATGGGTTCTAACGTGACAATGGCCTCCAAAACTACAGCCTTCCCTGAAGTTTAAGCTGTGACCTTAGATTTTAGAAGGACAGTGGGGCTGTACCTAGAATAGTGGTTCTTGAAGAATGCGGCCTGCAGATCCTGGGAGTCCCAAGACCCTTTCAGGGAGGATCTGTGAGGTCAACTGTTGGCACTGTGGCATGAATCAAGGTGGTGGCAGCAAACTTCTAGTAGTTTTGATATGTCCTTGATAGAACAAATAGCAATGGTTAACTATTAAATGTTGACCTAGCCAGCGCAGTGGCTCACGCCTATAATCCCAGCACTTTGGGAGGCTGAGGCAGGCGGATCACCTGAGGTCGGGAGTTCGAGGCCAGCCTGACCAACATGGAGAAACCCCGTCTCTACTAAAAATACAAAATTAGCTGGGCATGGTAGTGCATGCCTGTAATTCCAGCTACTCGGGAGGCTGAGGCAAGAGAATCGCTTGAATCCGGTAGGTGGAGGTTGCAGTGAGCCGAGATCATACCATTGCACTCCAGCCTAGGCAACAAGAGTGAAACCCTGTCTCAAAAAGAAAAAAAAAGTTGACCTTGAGAATTTATAATATTCTGAGAAAACTGGAAGCATGCATAAAGCCCCTCTGCTGTGCACTGAAGTATGGGTGCCTTGAGGAAAAGCAGTTATACAGTTGAGTTGCAAGCTGAATTGGCTGTTTTCAAGGCATGCCCTTTAGAGTTGAAAGAACTAGCAGATTACGGTATTTAGACTTGAATATTTGGCTGATATTTTCTGGAAATGAATGGAATGAGCCTCTCACCTCAAGGGAAACAACTGATAGTGTTGCCAGTGATAAAGCTTTCAAGCAAAAATTGGAATTTCTGAAAATCTGTACTCCACCATGAGCTTTATTGTTGGGGATATTAACAAATGTGATTTGTATAATGAAATGCATTTCATTTGGAAGAATTCAGTGAACCATTTTTCCAAGTGACCAGTACGTGATGTTACAAAATCATGCATGGCTCAAAGATTGATTCAAAAGTGTAAGACAGGCCAGTGGATTTTAATGTATTAACAATATAAGAGTGCATTAAGTTTTCGGAGTCTACATTGCCTTTAAGAAACTATGACTTGTAGTAAGCCGGGCGCGGTGGCTCACGCCTGTAATCCCAACACTTTGGGAGGCCAAGGTGGGTGGATCATGAGGTCAGGAGATCGAGACCAGCCTGGCCAATATGGTGAAAGTCCGTCTCTACTAAAATTACAAAAATTAGCCGGGCGTGGTGGCAGGTCCCTTGTAGTCCCAGCTACTCGGGAGGCTGAGGCAGGAGAATAGCTTGAACCCGGGAGGTGGAGGTTGCAGTGAGTCGAGATCGTGCCACTGGACTCCAGCCTGGGTGACAGAGCGAGACTCCATTTCAAAAAAAAAAATCACTTGTAGTCTTGGTGTGGTATCAAAGAATAGCCACAATTAGCTGAAAAGGCTATTTTAAAAACTTTTCCAACTGCATATCTGTGTGAAGTCAACTTACTTCGACAAAAAAGTTTGGATATAGAAGCAGCTGTAAGAATTCAACTGTTTATTATAACAAGATACTAAAGAGACTGTAAAATGCCACCCTTCTCTTTGGATTGTTTTGGAAGTTATTCTTCATAAAAAATGTTAATGTGGGCTGGGCATGGTGGCTCATGCCTGTAATCCCAGCACTCTGGGAGGCTGAGGTGGGCGGATCACTTGAGCTCAGGAATTCAAGGTCAGCCTGGGCAACATGGCTAAACTCTGTCTCTATTTAAAAAAAAAAAATGTTAACATTATGATTTAAAAGTGCATTAACCTTAATCTAGATAATAAAAGCTTTTTGGGGCAACCTCCAGAACTGTGAAAAATAAATTTGTTATTTAAAAAGAAAAAAAAAAAAAACCTCTGAGTTTCTTAGTTTTTAGTAGTGTAAAGAGGTCCTAAGACCAAATCATTTGAAAACTGCTACCCTGAGGAAACTGCCCTTCAGAATCATCTTTCAATTTTGTGTGCATTTAATCTAAAGAACAGAAGGTAAGAATTTGAAGACAGTCGGAAGATCTGGATTAGAAAACCTGTTTATTAAGACTGGGTCACATCCAGCTAGTACATTTCAGTGCCCTTTCTGGTGCTGCCTCCCAGGAGCAGACACTGCAAATTTCAGAACCCCCATCTAGAGAAACCCCTAACCTGTGATCTAGCTTCCGAGGCTCAGTGTTGGTTCTTGTGGTAGTGCTGATGCGTGGGTACCACTGAGGCCAGGCCACAGTCGCATGTACCCTCCTCTGGGCCGACTCACAAGGCTACAGGGGACAGCACACCTAATGAGCAGGTCTGTCCTCCAGACGTACTTATTAACACGTTCCTGGCTAAAAAAATAACCAGATCTTTTTGGCCATGCCCTCAGGTTGGAGAAAGAAAACTTTTAATTTGGAATCACTACAAAGACAAATGGTTTCTACAAATTATTTTATTAGAATGTCAGACTCAAAAGAACTACCAGGAACATGCCTGAAAATGCTATATATGATTTATGCTTGACCCATGACACCTGCTGTCACTGGATCCAGAGTGAGCAAGGGAAAGGAAGTGGAGGTAGGCGGGGACAGCACCAGCCCTGGCTGGCTAGACCTGAGGCCCACAGACCTGGTCCCCACAACCAGGATTCCTACAATGTACACATTCCTAATTCAGGCTCAACTCTCCTTTACCCAAAAGTAAATGCCTCAGGACTCAATCTGAATCACTGTCCGTCTCAGCTTCTTTCACATCCACGCTGAATTTGTACTCCTGGTCACATCCCATGTAAGCGTCACTCATGAAGTACAGAGTGTAGTTGTGGGCACCAGTGGCTGGGGCCACAAAGTCCAACTTCACCTAGAAAGAGCAGGCAGAAATCAAGATGAGCATGGACACGGGAAGCACTCTCACCCTTCCCCCATGCCAGAACAAATGCTAGGGCCAGTGGACACACTCACCTTGGCCTTCTGCTGCAAGGTCAGCCTCTTGATGGAGATGAGGCTATTGGACTTGGCGTCTCCAATCACCACCCACCAGCCCTCTTCACGTTTCTGCAGTGATCCAAAACCAAGAATTTCAGCATGTAAAACTTGATGACCATAGGCAACCATGAAAATAGTACAGTTACAAAAGAGAGAGAACAAAAATCAGATAGCTTTCCAAAGTTTCTTCCTGAAATACAATTAGATATAACATTTTAATACTATCAAAAGTTGTCTCAAACAGACTTAATTTTTTAAGTAGATGAATTCATTTGTTGGTTCTGGCTCCTTTCCTTGTGCCAAGGTACCTTCTCCGACTTAGTACCTGCCACTAAGTCCAAGGTACTACTATTAGAGGTCTAGTCTTTGGGGCCTAGGAGCTTTGAGTTCCTTAGAGATACTTTTAAGTACAAGGCAAATCTGCCAGATGAGAAAAAGCTTAGGCTGGGCGCGGTGGCTCACGCCTGTAATCCCAGCACTTTGGGAGGCCGAGGCGGGTGGATCACGAGGCCAGGAGATCGAGACCATACTGGCTAACATGGTGAAACTCCGTCTCTACCAAAAATACAAAAAAGAAATTAGCCGGGCGTGGTGGCGGGTGCCTGTAGTCCCAGCTACTCGGGAGGCTGAGGCAGGAGGATGGCGTGAATCCGGGAGGCGGAGCTTGCAGTGAGCCGAGATCGCGCCACTGCACTCCAGCCTGGGCGACAGAGCGAGACTCCGTCTCAAAAAAAAAGAAAAAAGAAAAAGCTTAACACAGAGCTGAATGTGCACAGAGATATCCACAGCAGGCCTTGCAGCCCTGTCTACAGGCCGCCCCACTGTCACAAAGACCAAGAGTCCCAGTTAAAAGCAGTCTTTACTCAGAGCCTTGAAACAATTAGTTTACAGAATTAAACATGACAGTATCTGGTTTCTGCTATCAACCTTCAATTATTCTCCCATATAAAGAGAACCAGAATTTCTTTCTGGTGGTAAAAAACCAAGCACCCAGAAGCACAGTAAGTGGCAGTGAGAAAAAAGAAGAAACAACCAGGAAAGCCCAAGTGTCCTGGAGCCATCGGAGTTAAAGACAAATGCATCTTAAACAGTCAGAGAGATCGACAATACTACACAACTGACGGGTTTAACAATGACCAGTCATCTAAATTTTTTTTTTTTTTTTTTTTTTTTGAGATGAAGTCTCACACTCGCCTGGGCTGGTGTGCAGTGGGGCGATCTCGGCTCGCTGCAGCCTCCATCTCCCGGGTTCAAGCAATTCTCCTGCCTCAACCTCCCGAGTAGCTGGGACTACAGGTGCCCACCACCACGCGCAGCTAATTTTTGTATTTTTAGTAGAGACGGGGTTTCACTATGTTGGCCAGGCTGGTCTCGAACTCCTGACCTCGTGATCCGCCCGCCTCGGCCTCCCAAAGTGCTGGGATTACAGGCGTGAGCCACTGCGCCCAGCCCTAAACTGTTTAAGCAGAAACAAACAGAAAAAAAACCCCATAGCCTCAAGATTAATTCTCACCCTTGTGAGCTGATTATCAGTCTAAAGTTTCCCTCCCTCAGGGACAGTGTGCCCTTGTACCAAGCACCTAGCCAATGGATAGGGTGAGTTGACACCTGACCAAGCCAGCTACCAGGACGCACCTGCGGGAAGAGAGGCGCAATGACAGGGCCTGTGACTTCCTCCTCTCGCTCCAGCTGCACCAGCACCACAACTGGCCCGCCACTGCAGGGGGAGAGGAGGGGCGCACGTCAGTGATGGGGCAGTGGGCTCAGAGCACACTATTATGCTGTGCCCAACAGGCACCACCTCTGGCTCACCTGCGGATGCTGTCCTTATCTACCACCTCATAAGATAGTTCGATATTAGGGTAGCGGTTACAAAAGCGAGCCACATCTGCAATCTGGCTGTCAGTCAGCTGAAGCAACGCGTTCCGTTCTTCATCCTCCATCTCCATGATGTCGAAAACACTCTCCACTCCCTGCAGTGAGTATTCAGACGTCAGGAAAGAGAGAACACAGGCCAACAGCAAATGACACAGGCAGCAAAGAGCTACTAATTTTACCTCCTACACTATCAAGTCATCTAGATAAAACAGCTGCAGAAAGAACACAGCCCACAGTTGGCAGGCTCTCTAGCATCTCAACAGGGAGCACCTTCGGAGGAACCATAACTAAAAGTTTAACTTACTGAGACTCACCTCCCGCAACCCACGCTCGGTCCACAACACTGGGCTCTCAGGCTCACCCACCTGACCCTCTAGGCTGACCCGGCTCACCTTGTCTGTGCAACGTTTGATATGCTCAGAGGTGAAGTGTGGCAGCTGCTTCAGGTATGAGTCCTTGGACCACATGGCTTGGGTGACCATCTGGGCCAGTTCCATAGCTGCCAGAGCAGGGCTGAGCCACCCATTGCTGGAAAGGACATCCACGCAGGCCTGGATGAGCCGGATTGCCTGAACAGGAAAAGGTGTACAAAAGTGGGCGGAGTGGGAGCTGAGATGTTTAGAGCACCACTGGCCCCTCTGCCCCACACCCACACTCTACCTTACTAAGGATTTCCTCCGTATCTGACTGCAACTCAGCACTCAGCTGCATGCGAGACAAGTGAGCCTGCAGGAGCAGGTTGGTCTTGACGTGCGGATCATTGAACTTAGGGTTATTCAGCTTGTGGGGGACCTTCTGAGCCAACTACAAAGTGGAAGAAAAATAGCTGGTGATGAACAGGTGACCCTGCCTGAGACCAGCTCAGGCCAAAGCACCACGTGGCCCAGGCTCACACAGCCCTTCAACACCCTGAGGCATGTGGGTGGTAATGGGATGGAGATGGGTTTGAGGGAGGTATGGAGGGGGAGGACATATGGCGGGGGTCGGGGGATGCGTATGGGCGTGTTGGTGGCAGGGATGCCATGTGCTCTGGGCACACAGGCCGAGTTTGTTGTTCCCAGGATGTTCTCCTGAAGTCTGCTGTCCTCACCTGCCTCAGGAGATTGTCTTCATGGTGCCGGATGGGAATGTTCTCATACTCTGCTGCATTGGAGATGATCTCGATAAGCCCTCGCACCTTGGTCTTGGCATTGAGGGACATGCTGAAGAGCTCTGACAGAAAAAGGAAATGTGAGAGAAGCTAAAACCAGGCAGAGAAGGAGCAGAACTGCCCGGGCTCCCCTGCTGTCCCCTGCAGTGTCATCCCGCTGACAAACACGGGCGCACCTCTCATCCCAGTGGGCTCCTGACCCGTGTAAAAAGGCTCCCACAGACAGGACACGGGCCATGCCAGGCCTCACCAATGGTGGTGTAGTTGATGTAATAGTAGGCGGCGATCATGCCTAGGTTCAGAGGCGCCACGTCCATCTCGTCCTCGATGCTGATGCACTTGGACTGCTCCAGGTCACTCAGGGTCTGCTCCACCAGCTCTGACAAGTGGTCCGACAAGTGACGATGGGAGATGCCTATGGAGGTGAGAGGTGAGTGGGGAGCCTCAAGAAGATGCCCAGCAAAGACTGTGAGAACCACCAAAGGATCACGTGTGCTCCCAAGCCCACTGACCCTGCAGGTTGTAGTAATTGGGGTTCTGTGTCATGCGGCGGTACAGAAAGGTCCAGGTGAGGTAGTCCACAGCATCCTGCTTGTTCTCAATGGTCTTGGTGACGATCTCAGCATTGAAGTGGTCATGCATACAGTGGTCCAGGTGAGATTCTACTGGCAATGGCTCATATAAGAACTTCTTGAAGAAATCCTGTGGGTTGGAGAGGGAGAAGGAGTAATAAAGAATTAGTGACAACACGGTCACAGAGGGCCAAGGGCAAATCAACAGGGCATGGTCCCTGTGTGAGACCTAACTAATACCAAAATGGAAGAAGCCACACATTTAGAAAGTGCATCACTGGTGACAATACGCAGTGGGAACAGAGGTACAGCAAGTCACGAGGGCAGAGCAGTGAGCAGCCCAATGAGGAAGGAGAGAACCAAGTAGAGGGTGAAGACCTCAACATGTGGAGCCAACGGCAGCAGCAAAAGCAAAAGGCAGCAAAATTCCACGTGGGTGGCAGGCTCGTCACAAAAGAATTGTGTAAATAAGAGAGGCAGAAGTTAAGAGACTAAAGTTACTGAAGACATCTATCAAAAGAAAGATTAAAGAATCCATTCTGAGGCTACGGATCCAAGAGGCTCCATGAGTCTAGGACTGACCTTCTTGGAGCCCTGACACATGATGACACAGCGCCCCTCATCATCCTGCAAAGGGCGGTTGGCGTGGCCCACCATCTGAAGCACGTCGTAGATGGGGTAATCCACATAGCTGATGACAGAAGCAGGGAAAGAAGGAAAAGCCACCTCAACACGGAGACCATGCTCAGGAGGCCCAACTCCCTTCGCGAAGTAAGAGTAAAATGTTAATACGGGGAGACACGGACAAATCACAGGATGACTCTGTTTATGAATCTCTGCACTTACAACTAGCTTCACTGGCTGGCCTGTACATCATTTTAGTATTCAGTGTAAGGGCCATGAATTTGCTGCTCAAGTGCCATGAACCAAGCTACAAAACTATCTAATGCCAAAACCAAAATAACTCCCTATTCGAGGATCAAATATGTAAGTCAAACTTCCCAAACTTTTCTCCTTTAATTAAAAAAAATTATTATTGTTTTTATTTATTTTTTGATACAGGGTCTTGCTCTGCTGTCCATACTGGAGTGCAGTGGCACAGCCACGGCTCACTGCAGCCTTTACCTCCTAGGCTCAAGTGATCCTCTCACTTTAGCCTCCAGAGCAGGTGGGACTACAGGTGCATACCACCACACTTTCCAAACTTCATAGCTGTGTATTTCGTGAGTCATCAAGTCACCCAACTTTAACCCTACCTAGAAGCAGGTTCAAACATTAAAAATGAACCCATAAATAAAATTCATTTCAAACTAATCTGCATTTCAGGAAAAAGTTATTAAGCGTTGGGCCAGGCACTATAACTCACACCTGTAATCCCAGCACTTTGGGAGGCTGAGGTGGGTGGATCACTTGAGCTCAGGAATTCAAGACCAGCCTGGGCAACATGGTGAAAACCCATCTATACAAAAAAAAGGAAAAATTAGCTGGGAGTGGTGGCACATGCTGGTAGTCCCAGCTACTTGGGAGACTGAGGCAGGATGATTGCTTGAGCCTGGCAGGCAGAGGCTGTAGTGGGCTGAGATCATACCACTGCATTCCAGCCTAAACGACAGAACAAGATTGTCTTAAAAAAAAAACAACAAATTATGCAGGCTTTTTTATGAGAATGACTGACTCTTCTAACTTCTTTTTTTTTGAGATGGAGTCTCGCTCTGTTGCTCAGGCTGGAGTGCAGTGGCGCTATCTCGGCTCACTGCAACCTCCGCCTCCTGGGTTCCAGCGATTCTCCTGCCTCAGCCTCCCAGGTAGCTGGGATTACAAGCACGTGCCACCACACCAGGCTAATTTTTGTATATTTAGTAGAAACAGGGTTTCACCACATTGGCCAGACTGGTCTCGAACTCCTGACCTTGTGATCCACCCGCCTTGGCCTCCCAAAGTGCTGGGATTACAGGCATGAGCCACCACACCTGGCCTTTTTTTTTTTTTTTTTTTTGAGACGGGGTACCACTCTGTTGCCCAGACTGGAGTGCAATGGCGCGATCTTGGCTCACTGCAACCTCTGCCTCCTGGGTTCAAGTGATTCTCCAACCTCAGCCTCCCGAGTGGCTTGAATTACAGGTGAGTGGCTTGAATTACAGGCACCTGCCATCAAACCTGGCTAATTTTTGTAGAGACGGGGTTTTGTCATGTTGGCCAGGCTGGTCTTGAACTCCTGACATCAGGTGATCTGCCCACCTTGCCCTCCCAAAGTGCTGGGATTACAGGTGTGAGCCACCACACCCAGGCTTTTTTTTTTTTTTTTTTTTTTTGAGTTGGAGTCTCACTCTGTTGCCCAGGCTAGAGTGCAATGGTGGGATCTCAGCTCACTGTAGCCTCTGCCTCCCAGGTTTAACTGATTCTCCTGCCTCAGCCTCCCAAGTAGCTGGGATTACAGGCGCCTGCCACCACACTCAGCTAATTTTTGTTATTTTTAGTAGAGACGGGGGTTTCACTATGTTAGCCACACTGGTCTTGAACTCCTGACCTCAAGTGATCCGCCCGCCTCAGCCTCCCAAAGTGCTGGGATTACAGGCATGAGCCACTGCGCTCGGCACTCCTCTAGCTTCTTACTTGTCACTATATAGGTGTATGACCTCGACCAAGTCACTTTTCCTAATCTACAAGATCTCTGAGATTAATGACGTAACGTCAAACATTCCTCCTGGCTCTAATTTCCTACCTCTCCCAGCTGCTGAATAAGGAAGCACAATGACTAAAAAGCAAATGTGAGCCTAGGTATTGAGACACAAAACTCTCAAACACTTGGCTCTGGTGGCATCTCAGCTGTTAACTTCCCTAACACCTTTTCTTCATCCTAGCTTACTTTCTGTGTATCTGCAGATTCACATTCATTTTAGGAAGGAGGTCTGTGCTAACACAGAGCACCAGTTGTACTCACGCGTGGATCTTGCCATTGTAGTACTGGGTATCCATGATGATTACCAGGTGGGCAGCCACGTTCATGCCCCAGCAGAGACTCCGAGAAGCCACCACCACCTGGATAGCCCCTGAGCAGTAGAGGGGAGAGGAAGGCTGAGGGCAGGGGTCTCTGGGTGAAGTAGGCTCACTGCCTCATGGGCAGGCCGTGGCTTACCCTGTGCTATGTTTCAGAACTCACAGCAAGGCTGGCTAGGAACAAGGTCTAACATGAACGAGAGCTAACACATTGCTATGAGGTAGCTCCACGCTGCTGGTGCCTTGCTCTGGGACTATCCAGGAGAAAACAAGTCATCACAGAACAGAACCCAAAGCCCAGGAACACCAAGGCAAAACTACTGCTGATGGACTGCTCCTCTGACCAGAAAGTGCTAACACTCATGCAGCCACGGGCTGGCTCAGCCATGCCAGCAAAACAGAGATCACTCTAAGCATGCCCCAAACAGGCAGATTCAAGGGCCAAAGAGTGACAGGAAGTGATTCTGGCAGAAGAATCTCCAATGAGGCTCCAATAAACAGTATTAAAACGTAAATCTTTGCACAAAATGCCACAGGGCAACAAGAGACAGTGGCCAGCAAGAGTGAGCTCAAGGGAGAATCAGAGCTCTCCTCTGTGCTAATCTCTAAAGTCTAACTATCTTGGTGAGACGGTTTGGATCTGTGTCTCCACCAAATCTCGTCGAACTGTAGTCTCCAGTGTTGGAGGAAGGGCCTGGTGGGAGATGACTGGCTAATGGAGACAGAGTTCTCATGAATGGTTTAGCACCACCCACCCTTGGTACTGTCTAGTGAATGAGTTCTCACAAGATCTGGTTGTTCAAAAGTGTGTAGCACCTCCCCACTCACTCTCTCGGTCCTGACTCCTGCCATGTAAGATGCCTGCTTCCCCTTTGCCTTCCCTGAGGCCTTCCCAGAAGCAGATAACACCATGTTTCATGTACAGCCTGCAGAACTGAGTCAATTAAACCTCCTTTCTTTATAAATGACCCAGTATCAGGTATTTCTTTATAGCAATACAAGAACGGACTAATACACTTGGGGAGTCTGGTATCCATGGAGAATCAGCGGTCTGGTGGCCAAAGGTCCTGGACTCTAGAAAACCAGGTTCTGAAATAGCACAACCTGATGTGTCTGCCTGTTTTCTCACCTGGCAAGTAGGGATAGTGTTTGTCTCACCTGCCTCACGAGGTTCTTGGGAGGATCAAATGAGTTAACAGCCAAGAGTCCTAAACAGTATTTTGAAAATCTCTGGTATGCTGTAGAGAAAACACTGCCACCCGCACCCCTCAAGTTTAACACCACCACTTGGTGATACCCTTGCTATGCTCCCCTTCCGTGGCCTGACTTGCCTGAGCTGAAGAGCTGCTCCACCAGGCGTCGCTCCATGGGGCTGAGCCCCTCATGCAGGTAGCCCACCCCATTTAGCAGCGTTTCCTTGAGCGTGCTGTCACTTAGCTTCTCCAGGTACGGAATCAGATCCTTCTCGGTGCAGTGCAAGAACCTGTGCGGTACAGGCACTGGCTCAGCTCAGAGTAGTTCAATTCCTGGCAGACACTTTGCCAGCTGTGCAGAACCTGGCCCCGAGCAACATGGGCTAACCCCACCCTCATAAAGAGGACACCCTTGGAGTAGGCCAGCCTCACTTAACCTAACCCCAACCCCCAGAAGCCAGGCCCCACCTACCTCTGCCGTTGGATGTCTGCTGCACAGGTGGTGAGGATGTCAATGGCAGTGAGGCGGGTCTGCTTGCGAGACGGCACAAAGACAATGACAGGCTTCTTGGGCGAGTGCTTGGTGATAGCATGGTACACAGGCTTGGCCATGGAGAGCAGGCGGGTTTGTGTATGGCTGATGTTGAAGCCCTGGCGACCGGGGAGAAGAAAAGACACCAAGGTTATCAGACCTGGGTCACTCAGGATCTATGTGACACCCCACAGACGGATGAGGAGAGTGGGTCCTACCTGGATGTGCAGCTCCAAGGGGACGGGACGCACATTGGGATGGAAGTTGAAGGTGGAGGTGGCACTGCAGCCCAGCCAGTGGGCCACATCCTTGGCATTGGAGAGCGAAGAGCTGAGTGCCACAATGCGAATGGGCCGCTCAATCTGGGAGGAGATGTAGCGCATTCGGGAGCAGATCACTTCTAAGACAGGCTGGAAAGAGGGAGGGAGGGAGGGTCACTGCAGGCCGAGGCTCCCATCCTCTGCCTGGAGGTCCCCTTTGTGAACAGCCCAACAGCCTCAAAATGACCTCATTCTTCCTTCTAACTAGGAGCTCTCATGTGTTTGGTTCTACCTCCTCCACGGCAGCCAACCTCCACTAAACAATACTGTTTTCCTAAAGTACTACCAAAAAAGTTAACGTTGTCCCTTTGGAATAGGGCAGCAGGTAGAATCCTCTGGGGAGAAGCCCCGAGCCTCCGTCCTCAGACCCAAACATTAGGCCCAATGCCAAGGCCACTTGGTCAGTCCCAGTCCCTCATCTGTGCTGCAAGGTCACGCCATACCCCATTCTCGCCCCCGATAAGGTGGACCTCATCCACCACGAAGAGGTTGATGTTCTGCACGTTCTTGCGCTGCTTCCATCGCCGGGAAAGTATGTCCCACTTCTCAGGGGTGCTGATGATAATGTTCCCTTTGCCCAGCAGCTTCAGGTCTGTGCTGGTCTCGCCTGTCAGGAGTACCACCTTCTTGTTGAGCCTGTCCTGGAACTTCTCGTACCAGTCCATGTATACCTGGCAGGCAGAGGAGGGAGGCAGAACAACACTAGGTCATACCAGGCATCTTTCACTTATGTGAGGAAAACCTGAGATGCCAAACAGACCTGTTGACCTGCAGATCTCAAGCTACGTTCTAATCCCATAGCAGCCTCTATGTGATGCGATGGGGCAGCTTTTTCTTTTTTTTTTTTTTTTTCTTTTGAGACGAAGTCTCGCTCTTGTTGCCCAGGCTGGAGTGCAGTGGTGCGAACTTGGCTCACTGCAACCTCCGCCTCCCAGGTTCAAGCGATTCTCCTGCCTCAGCCTTCCAAGTAGCTGGGATTACAGGCGCACACCACCACGCCCAGCTAATTTCTGTATTTTTAGTAGAGACAGGGTTTCACCATGTTGGCCAGGCTGGTCTCGAACTCCTGATCTCAGGAGATCTGCCCGCCTCGGCCTCCCAAAGTGCTGGGATTACAGGCGTGAGCCACCACACTTGGCTGGGGCAGCTTTTCTTTAATACACAAACTGAGGAAATGACCCTGCAAATTTCAGGGCTTAGAAAGCCTTTATACGGAATCACAGATGAAATGCTTCTTGGGAAATTCACATGACACAGCGCCACGTCATACCTGCTCTGCCAGGGCCTCCATGGGGGTGATGTACACACAGCGCCCCTCCGAGCTCTGCAGCAGCATCCGCAGGATGGCAAACTCTGCACAAATAGTCTTCCCGCTGCCCGTGGGGGCCCCCACAAACACGTTGTCGTCACTGTTGTATACAGTGTTAAACACTGGAAACCAACAGAAAGAAGCAGTGTAAGTATCAAGAAGGAAGAAGAGACGGACTGGGACATGGATCAATTGTCAAAACAAAGGACAACATACGAAATGAAGTCAGGCAGTTCTGGAGTGCAGACAGAGGAGCTAAGGCATCCAAGCCTCTAACTCCAGGCCAGCCCTACTGTACCCCCTCACCTGCTCCCACTTAACAGTTAAAGGGGAAGAGGCCAAGATCAAGAGCCCAGGTCCCCTGGAGATGTGTGGGATGACAACAAAAGCAAAGCAAAAGAAGCCACACATTCTTCTTTGCTTCTCAGGGACTAGGATGCGGGACAGAAAGGAACTGGATCCCTTTCTCTGCCCCTTCAACACTCTCCTGCGTTTCCTAGAAATAGCCTAAGGTAGAAAGTAAGAGCCTTATCCCTGGCATCAAGACTGAATTAAAATCCAAGTTCTACTATTTATCAGTTGGTTCAACTGGGGCACCCTCTATGCCTCAGTTCCTCACCTATAAAAGGAACACTAATGGCAGTATCTCCAATAGAGATTCCTTTTAGGCTTGGTGGGAGGAATAAGAGAGAAAACACCGGTGATGTACTCAGCCAAGGACTGAGGAAACAGTGCCTTCTCTGTGAATGTCCCCGTTATTTATCATGATGTGGTGAGGAGGCTTCAGTGCCACCCCACGGTTCTGGTTCAATACTTGAGTGCCAGGGGCAGGCCTCTAAGCCTCCTGGGCCCGAGAAATGACCATGCCATGTAAGGCCTTGCTCTACTGCCCCTCCACAGTGACACATGCAGAGCAGCAAAGCAACCAAAGGCTTCTGACAAAGGAAAAAGTCCTGGTGGGTCCCAGGGGTCACACTGAGGAGCTCCCAGACCTCGCAAGTGCCTGAGCACCCCCACTCCCCTGCCTGCCACAGAACACATCTGTCTCCCGGTGACTTCAAAAGCCTCCAGAGGAGGGATGGAAACACTTACCCTGGGTCTGGATGGGATTGAAGAAAGGAAATTTATCTTGGTAAAGACTCTCAAAGGCACTGTTTCTCAGAGCAGACACGGGCAAGGGCTGCAGGTCCAAAAGTTCGGTTGGAGGTGGGTACTTCTCCGGCAAGATCAGGTGCCGGAAGGAGACAGGCAGCTGGGTCTCACAAGCTGCCAGAAAAGAAACAGGAAGGATATAAGCACTGCTCTCTTTCCCTCACTGGCCTCTAGATCCCCTCCATGAACACTGGAAACCTAGGCAGCATATGCATCACTCTGTCCCCAGCAAGGACAAGCCCGGGACAAAGTGCAAGACATTCTTCTACTGTCCTTGGAGGGACTGTTCCTGGGGACTCTGGAGAGGAGACACTCACAGAGCCAGCGGTCAGACACCACTCGGATGAAGTACTGAGGGGGCAGCGGTTCAAAGACAGGCACGAAGAATGTAATGAGGTGCTCGTCCTGGGCGTACTTGGCCTTGAGGAGAAAATACTCATGGTGCAGAATCACCTCGCTGTCCACGTCCTCCACCAGAATCCAAAAAGCCTCGGATGAACCATGCACCTGCCAACAGGAGCAAGGGTAAAAGGAATGTGAGTCAACGTAGACTGAGTGCCTCCAATCCATCTCCTCGGCCCAGCAATGTAGACTGAGCACCTCCAATCCAGCACCTCTGCCCAGCAAAGCCTCACCTTTTCATCCCACTGGAAGTCTGGCGTGATGGTCAGCTCCACCTTCAGGGTGGAGCGTGTGATAGGCTGCAGGTGCACTGACAACTCCAACTTGGGAAACAGATGGACATATTTGTGGATGGTCTTCCCCATCTTTGGCATGCGGATAAGCTCCCCTACAAGGAAATGAGAGTACTGAGGCTGCAGCCCAGCCTGCCTACTATACTGCAAACTGGCCCTGAGGGCCACTGTGGGAAAGGGGTAGGGTCTTCCCTTTATGGTCAGTGGAGCCCAGGATTCCAAGTCCCCAGACCAAGGGCCAGCCTGTACTTCAGTGGGACTTGGGGAGTGAACACAGGATACTAATGCACAGGCCTAGGAACAGGAAGACTACATAGGCAAACTGGGAGAGACACCCAGGCAGTGAGGACAAGGGCGAGAGCATCCCACACACCGATCTCATTATGATTCAGGTCGTACAGACGCTCAAAGGGGAAATTCTTCTTCTCAATCTTCTTCACTACTTCCTCAGGGAGTTTCCGGAACTGGCGCAGAGGACACATGGACTGCCACCTATCCAGGAAGGAGGCAAACCTGTTGGTCCCTTCTGCAGGGATGTGACAAACCACCCACTTCATGGCTTCCAATAGTTTAGCAGTGACTACACAAAACACAGTCATTAAAGGCAGACACTGACACTGTGCCAGCCCTGGCCTCCACCACAGAGGGCCTTCCCTCTTCTCAATGTGCACCAAGGTTCAGGTCATACTTCCGATGTCAGGTCTGGAGATCAGATGCACCCTGAGGCTTTCCCATCAGACCCTTGGGTTGGGGACCCCCAATCATGGTGACCAGCATCCAGCTCACTGGGTCCTTACATGCGTTTGTCGATCATCTTGCAGAGGTTCAGGGTCTTGTCTGTAAGCTGTGCCCAACCTCGGTTCAGGACAATTTCAAATATCGCTCGCATCAACCGGCCAGCCGACTAAGCAAAGAAGCAGCATTCCCACTGTTAAGTCTCGACTATCCCCAGGCCTCATGAGCCACTCTACACACGGTTTCATTACCTCCAGCTCTGACACAACCACCCACCCCAACTCAAAGGCAAAGTCCCCTCTGTCTTTACGCCTTTCTCCGTTCCATATAGTAGATGCTTGCCGGATGGGGAACAATTAGAAGAGTGCTGCGGCTCAAGGTCACTGCACAACATTTTAACCTAACATTCACTGCATGATTTTAAAGCTTTTGAGTCATTTAGCATTTAGAGTTCTAGGAAGAGTTGAGGGTACCAGTGACCTGTTCTTAGAGGTAAAGATGAAGAGCAGCTAATAAAACCCTGTGCCATTTTTGGATTTATTTATGAGCTGTGCAGCAACAGTGGGAAATCACTTTGCTGCTGGGAAGCAGACACTGCGTGCTGTGGCTCTTCCTGTCTCTCTGAGGGCCTGTGGAGCCTCGAAGCATTCCCTCTTAAGGTCTTACCTTTCCCACGTGCTCAAGATGTGTACTACAGAGTGGCTGTACCACACATGCACCAACCAACTACCCGGGAAGAGCAGAACTAAGCACTCCTCCCATCTCACTAGGGTCGGGCCTCCTTTCCCCAGGATGCACACAGCACACAGGGATTGAACTGTTCAGGCCCCTTCTCACAGCTGCCATACAACTCTGCCCTCACCTGTGTGACATACACCATGTCAGCCATCAGTGCAAAGCCCTCCAATTTCAGCTGTGAGATGAAGGCTTGCAGAAGAACGTTGATCTGTAAAGAAGCAAAATCAGCCAGCAGGAGACCAATCACTGAACAGTCCAAGAAAGGGAATTACATTTCTGCTCTGAGCATCCAGGCCAGGTGAGATTTGCTACAGGTCTTGATTTACAAATACTAAATAATTGTTATTTCATATAAAAAGAACATGCGAGAAGGCTGCAAAAACTAGGAGAACTGAGCAGGAAACCACACATGAACCCAAACTCAAGGTTCATCTTTTAGAAGATTATGAAAACCACTTAATCCTCATCCTTATCAAAGCAAAGAGGAGAGGAGCTCACCTTAGCACTGGGTTCCTCAATGCTCTCCTTTACAGGGATAGGCACCCTCTCCAGCAACTTCTGCAGCTCCAGCTTCTCCTCCTGCCACAAGGAGGAAAAGGTCAAGGGAAAGCCTTGTGGCCGAGGAGGGACACCATTCAGTGACTTGGTGAGCACCAACTCCCCGCCCCATCATGCTGCATAGGCTCACCTCTCTCACTGTGATGTTCTTGAACTCAGAGGACAATGAGAAGACCCTGAAAAGCTCAATCTCACTCAGGGTGGGCTTCAGCAGCTGGTTGTAAGTCTGCACTGTATCATTGGTGATGTAGTAGTGGCTGGCTATACGGCCCAGTTCTGTCACCTGGAGAGAAGGTAGACTCAATCCAGTGCTGACTATTAATGAGCTCCAACCTCTAACTGTGGACCATAAGTTACTGTCCTATAGGTTTTTTGTACTTTTTTTTTGGTAAAGTATATGACCCAATGTCATTATTGTCCTAATAGGACAACTGGATGAAGTCACAGCAGTACAAGTGCCAGGCCCAGGCACATGAAGAAAAACAGCAGAATAAGCTGACCCATAGTGAAATGATGTCTGCACGGACAAGACAGCTGAATTATCCACCTCAAGTTATGGGAAAAGCTACCCATTTTTCTGCTGTTCTAAGCAACAGGTGATTAGATAGGCAGTACTCACATCAAGAGAGCAATCTGAAAAATTTTCTCCTGGGCCAACAACTTTTGCTGAGACCTTTGCCTCAAAACCCTCACCCCACGCACCTGGAAGTTGCCCGTCTTCTTGTCGTACTTGACCAGATTGTTCTTGTCCAGCATCAGGGCAGCTGTGTGAACCAGATCTAGTCGGCGCTGGTCCAGCAGGGGATCTCCCTTGAGGTCATCATGAGAGATGCCATAGAGGGTTGGGGATCGCAGCATTCGGATATAGAGGTAGGCATAGCCCAGCCAGTTCACCGCATCCTACAAGACACAGCTCATGGTTCTTAGCATGGAGAAACTCTTGATGTCCAAATGAAAGGCTCCCATGAATTGCTTAGAAATTAATTCCCAACTACAAGGATGCATATTACATCGTATTCTGAATGTTTTTAGCATTTCATTATTAAAAAGATCTAAGCGTCTTCTAAGATCTTGGTAACAAGGGGAACTATCTGCCAGACCCAAGATGTGGGTGCAGGGATGGAAGGCCTTGGACGCTGCTGGCCCGCAGCACAATAGGGACCGACCCACTCCTGGTGCCTTGGTGTCTGCGGGGAAAGCACGAAGCACAACAAGCAGTCCTCCCCTACCTTGGCATTCTGGACATTTCCTAGCACGATTTCTGCGTTGAGCATGTCAGGAAGCTTTGAAACCATCTGGCTTTCAATAGGAAGTTGTTGATTGAGGAGGGACAGGTAGTACTGTAGCTCCCCATGAGATGTGATGAGTATGCCTTCACCCTTGGTGTCATACTGGGGTCTTCCGGCACGTCCCAGCATCTAGATCAGAGACAGCGAACCAAGAATGCTATGGCAAGAGAATGTCTGCATTTTGATGCAGGGATCTACATTACAGAACTAGGCCTCTGATCTGCTAGCTTTCCAGCATCCCTGCATTTCAGGCAAGGATACTGATCCCTGCTGAGAATAAACTCAAAAGGCTCTGTACCTGCAGAATGTCCAGTGCTCCCAGTTCTGTCCAACGCCCCTTCTCTGGACTGTACACCTGGGTGCCTTTGATGATGACTGTATGTGCAGGGAGATTCACACCCCAAGCTAGAGTTGCTGTGGAAACTAAAACCTATAGAGGCAAAACAAGGTAATGAGGAGAACAGATGCCATCACCAGGGGTTAATATCCCTGGCTTCTCTAGGCAGTTGGCCTCAGAGCTTCTCTCAGGACTAGCCGGTAGGGCGCGTGGGGTCCCAGTACTTGTCAATGTGACACCAGAATAAAGAGGAAAGGTTTCCTTGGGTTCCTCATCTATTCAGTAATGAACATTTCAAGGTTCCAGAGGCACAAGTGCAGACTTGTATTAAACAACCTTAAAGTTACTAGAAAAGGTAAAACAGAGCCTATCCGGAAAGAGGGAACGACAAGGGCACGCGTGCCCCCATGAGACACTGTTTGGAGCTATCTGAAGTCACCAAAGTGCTTGCTTCACTATGCTTCTCAGACTATCCTAAACTCACGCAAGGTGGGAAGAGTTGGGAGAGTAGCATAAGGTTCTATTTATTGTGTCCACCACAACCCTCTGACCTGGGCTAGCTGGGCCAGAAGCAATAAAGTACCAGGAGCAAACATGGCACAAACTTGACATTGCCCGTCTTCTGAAGTATGTCCCACCTGCTCCTCCAAACGCTTTGCACCCCCTCACCTGAATATGTTTATCAGCAAAAAGATCCTCCACGAGTGTTCGGTCAACCCTGGTCATGCCTGCGTGATGAATAGCAAAGCCATAAGGCAGAAGATCCTTCAGCTCTAGGTTCTGTGGAACAAAGAACGGGGGATGAGGCGAGCCTTCCTGTAGGAGTCATCCAAGGACTAAGGAAATCTCCTCCCATGAGACCCTGCCCCTTAACTATTATGTGGAATAGTAATAATCACATCCAGACAATCAACCTTAACCCATGGGAAACAACAATAACACAGTACAGTCCTAGAGGAGCTGTCTGGGGCCTGAGATGGACACAGCTGCCAGGTAGGAATGAGAGAACCCAGCTGGCCCCTCCTCACCTTGCACTGCTCAGCTTCTGTTCGCAGGACTTCTGTGGAGGCTGAGCCCTCCCTCAGAAACAGACCCAGAGTGTCCTTTTCTAGGCACATGTCCCGGATGGCCCTGGCTGTCTTTCCAGTCTCCTTCCGGGAGTGGACAAACACCAGCACCTAAGGAGAAGCCACAGTTTGCTACAGTCACGAGATACTCACAGCCCCAGGGCACCCGCAGCAGGAAGCAGAAGTTGCACCATCACCACCAGAAGCCAAGGTCCTGGAGAGGGGTAAGGGCAGGAATGTGTGCAGGCTCAGAGGAAGCCTAAACACGGCTGGAAAGACTTTTAAGGGAATGCACCCACCAAGTTCACAGTCCTGGAGCTGAGAAATTAAACCAACTTCAACATCCTATCTTGAACAGCAACTTTAAATAGACTACGACTACAAATTCGGGCCTCTCAACTCAGAATTTATGTTCAAGCACTTAACAAGAGTCAAAGCTGCATGAAAATGTGTCTGCAAAATAACAACTAAAACATTACACTACTTATAAAAGGATTTAGGAAATAAGTCTGAGACTAGTACACTGTTGTAGGGAATGAAGTCTTCCTAGTATTTAGTGCCAAGAAAAGATCTGTCTCTTCATATAAATTCATATGCTTCTTTTCATCAGACAAAAAGAAATACAAAACCAGTCACTTTTCCTTATTTTTTGTTAGTTAACATTGCTCAACTCGACTTTCAATTTAAAAATTCTATCACACTGTCTAGTAAAATGCCCTCTAGTTTTTCATTTTCCTCTTTTTATTGTCTTGCATTTTCAGTGTAAGTGACCCCAAATCTTTTATGGAGGGACCCTGGATAATGCGAATGCACAAAACGATTATCTGGGACTGGGGATTGCTTGCTGGGGGGATTTTTAATTCTCCAACTCTCTAATAGTTGTAGGGCTCTTCATGTTATCTATTTCATCTGGGCTGAGTTTTGCTAGTTAACTGGTAGTTGTTGGAGAACTGGTCCATTTCTTCTGAATTTTTGAAGTTATGAGCATAAAATTACTCATAGTATTCCCTTATTATCCTTCCAGTGGCTATAGGTTCTGTAGTAATATCCCATTTCATAGCTGATATTGGTGATTTATGTTGTGTCTTCTCTAATTTCTGTCAATCTTCCCCAATTATTGGTGAATCAAACATTCGAAAGAATGGGGTTCAAGAGTAACCATAAACCACGGGCAAACCTGATTTTTTCCAGCATGTTCCATGATTTTTTCATAGACGATTTCATTCATGATCTGGAAACGCTTGATAGCTTTTTTCTCTGTGATACCCACATATGTCTGTTCCAGAGGCACTGGACGGAAGCTAGAAGTTCAACAGTTAGACAAATGAGGCTTTGGCAGAAAATACTGTGGGAATAAACAGTCTTTTTCACTGCCCTAAGAGCAATATTCCTCCTTTATGATTCACACCACATCAAAACCCAAAGGCCCTTCTAAAACCCAACCCAGTAGCACTCCTTGGAAAAGAGGAAAGAGAGCAGGATGGTCACCTTGGCAGAACTTTGCCCAGTCTTTCCTGATACCTGTTGTCAAAGTAAAAGAGACCCTTGGCAGGGTCAACACGTAGAAAGGTGGCTACATCTTCATAGTTGGGTAGGGTGGCACTGAGACCAATGAGTCGGACATCCTCTTGGGTCATCTCAATGTTTCGGATGGCCCTGGCCACTAAAGCTTCTAAGACAGGACCTCTGTCATCGTGGAGAAGATGAATCTCATCCTACGGAATTGGAGGACAGCAATTACCTCTAGCACTAGAGATACATAGTCCCTTTTCCTGGAATTGTCCCATATTGTAGGCATATAACCTAATATGCCTAAGAAAAAAGACAAGGGATCCCAAGCCACAGATGCCCAAAGGATGGAGACAATATTTCCCATGAAATACTCCAGAAAGTAACAGACTCTGACCATGAGTTGCTTTGGTACAGTTCAGTAACATACTTTGTATAAAGAAATTCTGAAACTCAGATAAATGAGTTTAAACTTTAAAGGTAAACTTCTTTATGAAAAAGGATATAAATATGATCTTATCAGAAGCTTCACCTCTGGCAGTTATAGTTCCCAAGAACAAAAGCTATCACGCATCAAATGATGAGTTTGAATAGTCTAAAGCAGTGCATCTCAAATTTTATTAAGTATCCCAAAGCCAGGGGATGTTGTTAAAAAGGAGATTGTATTCAGCAGGTGTGGGGTGAGGCCACAAATCCTGCATTTCTAACAAGCTCCTATTCCATGCTGCTGCTGCTATGACCCCAACCATGGATCAGGCTTCAAGTAGCAAAGCTCTAAAGCAGGGACCAGAAATGTTTTTTTTAAGAAGTCAGATGCTCCATCTCAAAAAAAAAAAAAAAAAAAAAAGGCGGGGGCAGTGGCTCACGCCTGTAATCCCAGCACTTTGGGAGGCTGAGGTAGGTGGATCACCCAAGGCCAGGAGTTTGAGACCAGCCTGGCCATCAGATTGGCAAAACCCCATTTCTACTAAAAATACAAAAAATTAGCTGGGCATGGTGGCGGGCAACTGTAATCCCAGCTACTCGGGAGACTGAGGCAGGAGAACTGCTTGAACCCGGGAGGCGGAGGCTGTAGTGAGCTGAGATTGCATCATCGCACTCCAGCCTGGGCAACAAGAGTGAAACTCCGTCTAAAAAAAAAAAGCCAGACAGTCAGTATTTCAGGCTTTGGCCCATGCAGCCCCTATTGCAAATACTCAGCTCTGCCATTGCAGCCAAAAGCAGCTGTAAACAATACATAAACAAATGGGTGTAACTATGTTCCAACAGAACAAAGCCAGTACCCACAGACTGCCAACCCCTGCTCCAGAACACTGAAAACCAACACGTGAAGTCTCCTTTCTTGCTTTTCCCAGACAACTTAAACTATACTCAGACTTAGTCACTAATCTCTGGAAGTTTCTGTGTATATGGAATACAATATCCTGATTCCTCACTCATTCCCTCAGAGAATGGATTCTTTTACTTATAAAACCCTAAATGATGTTGGATATGATGGTTTTTTGTCTATATGTTTACATTTGTTTCCAAATATTTCAGACATAGCTTCTTGGCCTTTTGGCTAAGATCAAGTGTAGTAAAATATTTCAGACATAAAAAAATATATAAAGAATAACATGGCAGGCTAGGCGCAGTGGCTCACGCTTGTAATCCCAGAACTTTGGGAGGCTGAGGTGGGTAGATCACGAGGTCAGGAGTTCGAGACCAGCCTGGCCAACACAGTGAAACCCAGTCTCTACTAAAAATATAAAAATTAGCTGGGCATGGTGGCAGGCGCCTGTAATCCCAGCTACAGGGGAGGCTGAGGCAGGAGAATTGCTTGAACTCGGGAGGCAGAGGCTGCAGTGAGCCAAGATCGTGCCACTGTACTCAGCCTGGGCGACAGAGCTAGACTCCATCTCAAACAAACAAACAAACAAACAAACAAATAAATAAATAAGATGGCAAACACAAGCTGACAATAGCTGTCATTATAATGTTTTGGATGGCCCTGGCCACCAAAGCTTCTAAGACAGGACCTCTGTCATCGTGGAGAAGATGGATCTCATCCTACGGAATTGGAGGACTAGTCATTACAAAGGCTAGTGCCTACAGAAAAGGCAGCAAAGAAACATTTCGCATGAAAACCCAGCAAACCCGCCCTGACACAACTGGACTCTATATTCTACGACTGCTCCCAACTCACCAGAATGATGAGCCGCACCAGCTGGGTGTAGGTGCGCTCACCACCCTTGCGGGTGATGATGTCCCACTTCTCGGGGGTGCAGACGATGATCTGAGTGGCACTGATCTCTTCTTTGCACAGCTGGTGGTCCCCAGTCAGTTCAGCAACAGTGATGCCATAAGTGGCCAGGCGCTGTGGGAGGAAAACTACATCAGGCAGGAATGCTCGAAGGGGCCTGGACACCATGCTTTCTGTTTGGGCAATTGGAGTGTAGGGCATTGGGAGCAGGCATCAACCCATCAGGTGAATACAAGGCGAATCAGATCTTATGAACATATCTTCCTCAAACAAATCCAAATTTAACTCAGGCAAATAAAGCAGACAAAAGATCTCTGGGGGCCAGGCATGGTGGCTCATGCCTGTAATTCTAGCACTTTCAGAGGCCAACGCAGGCAGAATGCTTGAGCCCAGGAGTTCTAGACCATGGTGAAACCCTGTCTCTACAAAAAATATAAAAATTAGCTAATCTAGTAGTACATGTCTATAATCACAGCTACCAGGGAGGCTGAAGTGGGAGGATCACTTGAACCTGGGAAGTTAAGGCTGCAGTGAGCCATGATTGTGCCATTGCACTCCAGCTTGGGCGACAGCGAGACCCTGTCTCAAAAAAAAAAAAAAAAAAGACCTCTGGGAACTCTGTACACAAGAGGAAGAAATGGCAACTTGTAGATAAGAAGACCTACAATACACCACTAGGTCTATTATCATCCACAACCATTTGATGTTTCATAAACACTTCAATAACACAAATGATACGAACTGCAGAAAATTGCCATGGAGAGGATGAAAGAAAGATGCTAACCCTTGTAAAAGATGGCTCAGGACATTCTTACTTCAGAAACTCTGTACCTGGGTTAAGTTCCATCTTGGAAATGGGGAGAGAAAAATAAAAAATAACAACAATCCCAGGAGGCATGCCAGAGATGCCCTAATACAAGAAGCGGTGAGGTCCAGGCCTGTCCACAACACTTTGATAGGTGCACCCAGTATCCTCTGGAGGAAAGTTCTACTCCCTCACCTTTCCAAAGCTGCCCACCATCTCCTGCACCAAGGAGCGCATGGGGGCAATGTAGATAATCTTGAAGTCATCCACATTGATGGTGCCGTCCATGTTTATGTGTTTCCCAATCTCTCGGAGCATGCACATCAGGGCCACGTTGGTCTTCCCAGCACCCTACGGGAGAGGTCAGGGATGAGAACGCCTATTCACCTGGTTATTCTCACTGCCCTAACTTCCATGGGCTTATTTCCCAAATAGAGAATAGAGCTTGTCCTGGGCACTTTATCCTACTATTTAACCTCTCTTCCATCAAAGGACAAAGAATTAGGGGGTGGGGGTGGAAATAAAAAACAATCTCGCAACGGAAACTCCACACCATATTCTACAAGAAAACAGCAGGCAGGGTGGCGCTTACAGTAGGAGCACACAGCAGCAGATTCTCATCCGTCTCAAGGGCAGCACGGTAGAGCTTACTCTGGATCCGATTCAGTGTTTTGAAGCCCTCAAACCCAGCCTGGGCATACTTTGGCAGCTTTTCCACTGGAAGCAGTTGCTAGAAGAAAAGAAGTGCCATCAATATCATGTTGGCAGCATCCTTGAGCAGAACGTTATTGTGGGATTGCCAGGATTTTGTTCCCTGGCAATCTCTTTGCATAACTTTCCATTAAAGGTCAGTCCAGAGATCAATATTGTCCCCTGGGCTCAAAATCAGAATGGGAAAATTCTGTTGCAGCTTTCAGCCCTGAAATAAACTATATATGAAACAAGGCTACATTTTGGTCAATGGTTGAAATCCAAACCAGGAGGTGAACTGAGCAGAGAACTGAAGAAAGCAATTCACTTACTTCTTCTGAGCCAAAGGGCTTGGGCTTCAGAGCAGGCACATGCACCTCTTCATAGCCCTTACGCTGGCGACGGAAGGATCCATCAGGAAGCTGACAGCGTTTATTGGCCATAAAGTGGCTCCCTTGGGTAAAAACCAGGTCCTCCAAGTCCAGAACCTGCCGTGGAGCCAGTGCCTGGGAATGTGAAAGACAAAAACACAAAGGAAGTAAGCAAGCCGAGCAAGTGAGTTTTCCATCCATCAAGGCCTGGGAAATAAATCGCCCTGGATCCTACCTCTCCACCCTGGTCGAGATCCATGGTTTCCAGATCTGTGTCCATTCGAGACTGACGCACTCGCTCTCTCCGGGACCTTTCCTCCTGTAGTGGACAAAGATAAAAATCACAAAAACAATTCATCAGTATCATAGGTTCTTGTCCTTTTCTGTCCCTGCTTAGCTAATACTTGAGTCACAGGTGCTGACTAGTAAGTCGTGAAACAGAAAGACAGTGCTTTACATGGGGACCACCAGAATGATCAAAGCAAACAAACACTTTTAAAGGGGCAATGCGCAGTACAAGGATGCCACAAATAGACGTTCTATAATTAAGTACCAAAGGCTACCCCTGAGGGGTCGAAGGGTGGGTTCCATTAAGCAAGTACATGTGTTCTGTTACTCTATTTTAGTAAACACCATGTATTTACTGTGTAAATAAACAATAAAGGTCCCCACAGTGCTGGTGAAAGATAGCAGCAGGTCACTGGTCTCATGACCAAACCAATGTGGATGTGTTGATTCTAACCTGTATGCACTGATAAACCCCAAAGAATTTAGGAAATTACTTTTTCAACTTCCACTTTTAACATGAATTTAGCTTCATGCTGCAATCTTCTAGCCACCGTTAGCTCAGAAATCAGACAGATAAACCAACCCAGTCCTTACTCGGATCAGATCCTCCTTCTCGGTTTCATGAAGCTGGTAGAGGAACTTGGATAGCTCTGGGTCAGCTTCCATCTTTCCCATAATCCTTTCCTTTTCAGCTTCACTTTGTGCACTGGCCAGCAAGGTACAGTATAAAACTACCCACAACAAAAGGAACAAAGGAAGTGAGGAGGAGGAAATAAGGCAAAAAACCATCCTCAGGGTAGAAAGAAGAAAAATAAAAGAAACAAGCACTTAGGCTGTGAAAACAACAGAATCTCTATGTCACACATGCACACATATGTACTCACTCTGCAGGAAGACCCCACCATATACTCACTCATCATCCTGTGCTGCCGCAACACTTTAATGAAATCAAAGGTGTTGAAACCAAGCAGCAGAACCAGCTGATTTTCACATTCCCGATCATCACTGGCCGTCTGCAGAGAGCAGGTAACACCACCATTAAGGCCAAAGCCATCTGCCACTTCATACGCTGTCCCCATGTGCTAAGATACACTAAATATACAACTATTGTCATCTTGGCCATACCTTCAAAATCTCCAATACTTCATCTGCCTTCTTCTGCGACACGATGGCATCATCATAGAAACGACTGAGCTGCCGCTGCAGCCAAAATGCATCAATATCCCGAGGGTGCAAATCCTTCTTCTTGGAACTCATCAGTTCACCTGAGGCTACGAGCTATAAAAGTAACCAGGCATTTAGCTCACCAGGTCTCTGCCAGCCTCGATCACTTTGCCACCACCCTGCAACCAAGTTCTACTTGACACTCCATAGCCCACCTTCTTGTGAGGACTTTCCAGAGGAAAAAACTCTGGAATATTGAGTTCAGAAGCACACCAGACTAAGATTTCATCAACATACATCTTTGGGAAGGAAGAAAACCAACAGAAATCTTAAGAAACTCTAGACACTAAGTGTTTATTATAGTTCACTCCAGCAAAAAGTGGCTCAATAAATGTAACAGGACCTAGGCACGGGGAAGAAGCACTAACACCCAGAAGTAACCTTGTAGCAATGAGAAAGAGCAAACTGAACTGAACTTACATTAGCCGAGAGGGTGCAGCGCACGACAGCCTCGTCCCCTTCCATGTCATCATCAGATGCCTCTTCTCGAACCTCCCCATACACATCTTCATCACCTTCCTGTGGAAATGACCCCAACTCAACCATGATCTGGAGCTGATCCTGCATCACCACAGAACCTCTCCCTCAAGTCACCCTAAATTAGCTCAATGGGTAGAGAAAGGGCTTTGGGGTGAAACCGAGAGCCTATTGGAACCAAGGTCAGCCTTATTCCAGTGGACATAGAATGACTGCTTAGCACGACTTATTAGATGCATCTACTTTCTATTTCTCACCTTAGGCTGCTACAATGGCAATCAACTGGATCATAGCCTCTCTCTAATACACACACAATCAACACTCAAAAACAGTGATCAGCTAAGGAGAAAAGAGCTATACAGAGGCATGCCTGGGAAAGCAGGTGGTGACTCCGGAATGAAGAGATCGCACTTAGCCTGCTCACCACTCTATTTACTCATACACTGCACATTAGGCGTACCTGGCATAGTGTCACAGTCAAAACAGGTACTTCAATAATGAGCACTGTTAAATGAATGAACTGCTAAAAGCAAAGCAGTTTGTTGCTACTTAAAATCATCAAATCCTATTAACTATACTGTAGGAAGAGGCTTAGCAATCACCTATTGAAATGGCCTCATTTTATAGAAGGAGAAACTGAGGCAAGATGACCTGCCAAGATACAGGACTCAAACTCAGAAGTCTTGGCTCCTAGTCCTCTGACTCTCCCCGTGCAACCCCTTCTTCCAGCCTTGGTATATATACCAGGGCTCCATTTTCCCTTTCAGGAGCCACATCTACTCACTGAGAACTCTAAGGCACTGTAATTTTCTCAAAGTACCCCACTTATTCCTATTTAGTGATATTCAAGGAATTCTATTAGACAGTAAACATTAACCCCAGTGACTTAACCATGTACAAACTATGTCTGTGCTCTAGGGCAAATGTGCAATCTTTTAGTCAGACACAGTAATGAAAAATGGGAAAATACTGTAATAAGGTTAAAATGCAGTAAAACATAGCAGATACATTCTCAATGAAAGTATACACTGTACTTTAACTTTTTTCTTTCTTTTTGCTGATCCACTTGGTATATTTTAAATAATTATATTGTGGCCGGGCGCAGTGGCTCACACCCGTAATCCCAGCAGTTTGGGAGGCCGACGGGGGGCGGATCACCTGAGGTCAGGAGATCAAGACCACCTTGGCTAACACGGTGAAACCCCGTCTCTACTAAAAATATAAAAAATTAGCCTGGCATGGTGGCGGGCGCCTGTAGTCCCAGCTGCTCGGGAGGCTGAGGCAGGAGAATGGCGTGAAACCTGGGAGGCAGAGCTTGCAGTGGGCCGAGATTGCACCACTGCACTCCAGCCTGGGCGACAAGGAAGACTCCGTCTCAAAAAAAGAAAAATTATATTGCTTTACATTTGTTAGTTTAAATTTGCGATAGCAAAGTTAAAAGATAACTGCACTTTTTTTTAAGCAAAAGAACATATAATGCCTAAGTCTGAAACCCATACAACACCATAAAATTTATCTGGTTTAAACTAGAGAGCTTCTTTACACTAGAAGGGGTCCCTTTACCTTAATCAACGTCAAAAACAAGAACGGACTGGGTCTGTTTATCACTCACCTCCTCATCAGACTCAAACTGCACATTCACACCGTATGTCTCATCAATGTTGTCATCTGAAACAATGAAGGATTAGAAAAAGAGGGCAGTGAATGGCTAGTAAAACAAGGCACTCTGGAGCCAATGTCCTCCCCGACTACCTCTCCTCAGGAAAGATCTAAGTGCTAAGGACACATACAGATACTTAGATGATCAACATGAGAGAGCCACCTATGCTGCTCCTGCCAAGACCTTCTCCACCTGCCAGCCTTGGAGTCAGCCCAGCTCTGCTTGCTCAACCACTTGAGCCCCCAAGGCTCTGCCCACATTTTCTCATATTCCACACAATAAAAGGGTCTCAGAGTAAGGAACAGCTGCTGGAATCTAGGGATTCTGGTGTCCATCAATTGTAACTCTTCAAAAAACACAGAACAGATTATGGGAACTCACTGACATTAAGGTTTTTAAATGAATGATGCTAGAAGATGCATGTTTAGGGGTCAACAACAACCAATGAACATGATCAGGACATAAAGCGCGCACTTACCCATATTTTGGATTTCCTTATCTCCACCATAGTCTGTGATCTTTTTGCCCAGGTTCACTAGCACATGGTATCTGGTATCATCTGTTTGACCCAGCAGCAGGTCAATCTCCTTTCGCCTTTCCTTGTCCCGCAGCTTTTCATTCTTTAGAACAGCTAGGACTTCATCAGCTGCCCCACAAAGGATATCACGTGGCTGGGGGCAAGAAACAACCAACCAATATTGAGAACAACGACAGGCAAAACATCACCAACCAGGTGTATGTGGCGGCAGGATGTGAAGAGCCACACCTCTTCAAAACCTGCCGCATACTAGGCTCTGACCTTTCTCATTAATGCTGATGCCACAACTAAAGGAAGACTTGTCTGTTTTTAAAAAGATTAGCTAGGTGGCCTCAGGACACAGCTTCCACAACAGCTTGCCACACTCCAGGTGGTAGTCACTTGGCAGACCTCCTCTAGCTTGCCACACTTTTGTAATTCTTTGTCCTCACTTCCTCTAGCACCCACCTCAACAGAGCTCCTCAGACTCATAATGGTCCCCAATCTAATCACACATGTGTAATGGTTAGGAACATGGATTCTAGAGATAAACTATCTGGATCATATCTTGGCTCTGCCAAATACTACTTCTGTGACTTGGGAAAATTACTTAACTATTCTTGCCTCACATCTCTCTTCTATAAAATGGAAAATGAATATTAACAGCACCTATTCATGGAGTTATGTGGGGTTGGGGGAAGACATGTGCTGTTCCACACAAATCGAGTGCTCAGTAAATATAAGCCACTTCTGCCAACCAGTACAGCCCACAAGAGGATCCAGAGAAAAGGTTCAGTCTCCCAGCTGTGACCCTCTCCCTTTCTGACACATGGTCTCATCCTCTGGCCACCTCACTCTGAGAATATTGAAATAAAGCAAACTCGTTTTTTTCTATACTCTCACAACAATTAACACAGAAGGCTTCTGTGACAATTCCTCCCCACCAGCAACCAATCCAAAAATTGTGCAGTGGACACAAGCTGGGGGTCCTCAAATTCAATTCCGTTCCAACACTAACTACCTGGAGATAGCGTCAGATCCCACAGACTGAGGACTCAGTCGCACAAGCCTGCCTCCCACTTCATGATGCCAGTCACAAGCACAGGTTGTTTGACCTGTGCTTCTCACTATACAGCTATAAATCAAGGTTTCCACAATCCCCTTTTGGGGTTCAACTAATTTTCTAGAGCAGATCAGGGAAACACTTATTTTTACTATAAGGCATATTACAAAAGATGCCTACTGAAAGACAACAGATGGAAGAGGTACACAGGGCAGGCATGTGGGAATGGGTGTGGCGCTACCAGGCCCTCTCAGGCGCACCACCCTCCAGAAACCTCCATGTGTGCAGCTATCCACAAACTCTCTAAACCTAGTCCTTTTGGGGTTTTTATGGAGGCTTCATTATGTAGGCATGATTGATTAAATGACCAGCCTCCATTCTGAACTACCTAAGTGCTGCCAGCCATCAGTCAACTCATCAGCACACAAAAAGATACTTAGCACTTCGAAGATTCCAAGGATCTTAGAAGCTGTATGCCAGAAAATGAAATAAAGACCTAATATATATTTCACAATATCACACTCACCTGGTCCCCAAGAGCAGCCTGGATGAAGCTGAGTAGCACCTCATAGGTCTCCCGGGTCTCTTTAGTTTTGGGCTTGTAGATGATGCCCACCATCTCATCAATGCCCTCCGACAGCAGAGTATAACCCTTCATCTTGTTGATGTCATGCCGGTCCTCATCACGCTTTCTTCGCCTAATGGACATGCAATGTGATACTGAATGGCAGAACCTTTCGTCCCCGAGGGAAGACTGGATCAAGCCCACCCTCCTCTCCTCAGCTTCATGGCAAGAAGTTAATATCTGAAAACAGGTATCTGAGCCTCAGCAAATGATTCCGTTTGGCCTTAATCACTTGCAGGAGTATTTCTTTATGGGACACAGTGACAAAAAGAAAAATTCCCTATCATCTTCTCACTAGATGCACTAAACATTACAATGAGATATGTTTCTCATTTAAAAAATACAACCCTTTGGCCAGGTGCAGTGGTTCACGCCTGTAATCCCAACATTTTGGGAGTCCAAGGCAGGCGGATCACCTGAGGTCAGGAGTTCAAGACCAACCTGGCCAACATGGAGAAACCCTGTATCTACTTATTTAGTAGATATACAAAATTTAGTAGATATACAAAAATTAGCCGGGCACAGTGGCGAGCGCCTGTAATCCCAGCTACTCAGGAGGCTGAGGCAGGAGAATCGCTTGAACCCGGGAGGTGGAGGTTGCCGTGAGCAGAGATCACGCCACTGCACTCCAGCCTGGGTGACAGAGTGAGATTCCGTCTCAAAAAAAAAAAAAAAAAAAAGTACAACCCTTCATACATTGTATGAGACTATTATATAATAGGATTTTGACTAGTTTTTCACCTCTCCAATGCATTTTCCCTTTCTAGCTAGAGAACCAAGCTCTAACACAATCTACTGCCGTTGACTATCAACAAAGTATAACAAAACTGGAAAAGAAGATATAGCACAAAGTGGAGATAATGTATTAACTCATTTCAAACATAACTACTTTAATCAAACTAAGCCTAGGAATTTTGGAAACTTCATCATAGGAAAGGGAGCAAGACACCAAGATATTCAAGATCAAAAGATAATGATGAGGTAAAGGTAAGTTTTGAAACATATCCCCAAGAAATCTTAAAAAATAAAATAAATAAAGGAAAAAAATGCAAACTAAGAAAGAAACCTCTCTTTCATACTATGGATGCTTAAATTAGTTTGTTACAACAAAATAGGTAGAACGTGGACAAGAGTAAAGGGAAAAAGTAGGGGTAGGAAGTTAGTAATGGGAAAAAAGGAAAAAGAATTACTGGGACATAGGAATAGCAAGGGTCTTGAAAATACCCTGAAGAAAATTAAGATCTGTCTATGGACCAGAAACACACATGTAAGAAAAAGGTACCAACAAGTTATTTTCCACTTGAGATGCACTTGTTAAGGCCAAAAAATCTTTAAACTCTCCTGGTCTGTTTTTACCTTCACTGAATTGTTTTAATGCCACTGATCTTACACCAAGCATTCCAGCAAAAATGCTGCTCGAATGTTAAAGGGAAGAGACTTTGGATCTGAAGGAAAAAATAGTATCCCCTTGGCACTCACTTGGCTCTTCTTTCCTCCTGCATCTGCGGTTTGGTCCGTTGAGCCTTGTCTCCCATACGGGTGCCCTCCAGCTTCCCAACAAGGGACAGCACCTCTCCTGTGGGTTCATCCCGGCGGGTCCGGTCAATGAGAGAACGGTCAGCTTGGAGCACAAGATTCGAGTTCTGAAAAGATCAAAACATTATTGAAGCTTTGACATGAGCAGGGCCAATTCCTACTATCATAGTTACCCTAGCTGATGGAAAAATCGTAGTAACTAGTTGCTTATCATCACTAATCGTAATAAAAATATATTTTTCTTAAGAATTGCATAGTATAACGCTGTGCAGAAGCATACAGCTGAATAAGTCTTATGCGCTGTCGAATCAGCTAAACAATTCTTGTTCCTAACAGTGCCCATCATAACCCACACCTGTGAAAAGTAGTGAGTGGGTTGGGAGTGACGTGTGGAAGGGGGAGGGCTTAGCGTTGAAGGTACTCGAGAAACTCCTCCTAGAGAGATCTTAGCGCTTCCCAGACCCCAGTAGGTTATTCACGTCATCGTATAACCCCCACCTTCACCCCGATTCCATTTCCCCTTCGTTTTCGTGGCTCTCCTTAGGCCTTCAGACTGAAACTCCCTTTTTCAGCCTCTCCTTCCCCATTGGACTCCTGAGCCTGGAATCCTTCCCCAAGACCAAACGCACCGCCTTGTACTCGTATTGCAGACTACGGGCGGTTACATCCGCCATGGCCGCGGCTGCTCGGAGGCTTCAGACCACCACGCCTCCCTACCGCAAGCTGCAAACGGCCGCAGATCTCTGCTCCCGCCGCGCCGGAACGACGCAGGAAAGACGCACTGGGGAAGGAAAAGAAACGGGTTCCCTTCCGCTTCCGGGTCGCGCCCCAGACGTGCGGGGCGGGGCGTGTCCGGGGCGTGTCCCTGGCGTGTGCGCGCGGTTTCCCGCACCCTTCTGAGCGGGATGTGTGGGCCTGGTGCGTCTGGGTCCCCGAATCCCTAGACCCCCGCACTCTGGTTCTGGCCGCCCGCTGGCACTAAGGACCCAGGGCCCGTGCTCTCCCCGACCTCAGTCTCCAGCCCCCGGCACCCCTCACATCATAACGAATGCACGGCTGCTTAGCCCCTGTCCTGTCCCAAGACCTTTCCTTCCGGTTCCTTCCTCTTTGGCAACAGTCCCATGAGGTAGGCAGGAAAAGAGGGGCCGAAAACCCCATTTCCGTTTGAGGTAACTAAAGTACCCAGCGAGCAAGGTGACTTGCGCGTGTGTCTGTGTTTGTGTGTTTTAATGATTGGCGCCTTGCTTTGGGTTTCTCTTCTGTGTTCAACAATTGAAAAAGAAAGCTACTATCCCCCACCAATCCCACCTAAACCTGTGCCCCCAAGACCCTCGTTTTCACCCAGCTGAACGAACAGGGCCGGGGCCCCCATTTGCTCCCACTTGTCGGTAACATTCTATGGTAGGGCCCTCCCTGCCGCCCAGGGAAACCGGTGAAGGCAGGGCCAAATCCTTGGTGACTATGACTTAATTTCCCCAGCTACAAAGTCTTCTCTGTCCCACATTCCCCACCACTTCTCGCCAGTAGAATGGCGCCTTATGGCTGAAGGTGACCTCCCTCCTCACTTAGAGCATGTTTGCTTTTGAGAAGATGAATGAACAGGAGGATGGGTGTTAAGCCAAAGGAATTCATCCTCAATAGCAGTCCCCTAGACCAGATTTGTTCTGTAGTGGTATCGTGTTTGGCTCACTGTTGGCTCCTTCTTTAAAAATTGGGATAATTTCATGCAAACTCTGGCTCTCCCCCATCAGTTGAGATACTAGAAAATCAGCCACATGACACCCACACTGCTGCATGGCATGACCTGCTGCTGGTCAGCAGCTGCCAAGGTCAGAGAATAGGCAAGTCCTTCCCACTGCTCCTGTTTTCTCATGCCTGCCCATCTCCTTATTTTTACTTGCCCAGCCCCTGTAGGCATGGAGTTTGCTGCTTTGGTGGGTGTTTGTTTTTTTTTTAATAACTCGTCTTCCCAAGGGACAGTCGAGTCCTCATGGCTCTGCTCCTCAGTGGCTGTGTGACTTTGAAGTAGCTAGCTACCTGGCCTCTCGGTGAGCACCATTTTCCTCATCCTTAAAATTGAGGCAATTGGCTGGACACGCTGGCTCACGCCTGTAATCCCAGCACTCTGGGAGGCCAAGGCAGGCGGATCACTTGAGGTCAGGAGTTTGAGACCAGCCTGGCCCACATGGTGAAACCCTGTCACTACTAAAAATACAAAAATTAGCCAGGTGTGGTAGTGGGTGCCTGTAATCCCAGCTACTCAGGAGGCTGAGGCAGGAGAATCACTTGAACCTGGGAGGTGGAGGTTGCGGTGAGCCGAGATCAAACTCTGCACTCCAGCCTGGATGACAGAGTGAGACTCTGTCTTAAAAAAAAAAAAAAATCGAGGCAATAAAACCTTCCTCCCATTGTGATTAAATGGGATAGTGTGTTTAAAAGCACCTAGCAAAGTGCCTGACTCAAGGTGGGGTTCACTGAAAGTTATTGAAATCTGAATCCTTAAGGCTGACTTTTATTCCATGATCGGGCTGTGGCCCACCCACCTGACACGAAAGGGTCTCAAAGGTATTTCGGAGATTCCACTCTGTTTCTGTAGAAGTAGCATTCACGTTCACAGATGCAGCTGGGCTGTGGGCAAACCTGTGAAGCAAGAAAAAAAGGAAACTTTCCCCATCTTTTCTTTTCCTCTCTAATCAGGCTCTACCAAATGTAAATCCTGCATTTAGTCATTCAGATGGACTTATAAGTTTCCATAGTATGTTAGACCTGGTAGGAGCCTTAGAGATGGAGTAGTCTGGTTCCCTTATTTTCCACATGAGGAGACTGCAGCCCTGGAACAATCGTCACACTAAAATGTAAATAAGGAAGAAAATAATTATGATTTTGAAAAGAAAACAACAGGCTGGGTGTGGTGGCTCATGCCTATAACCCCAGCACTTTAGGAGGCTGAGGAAAGAAGATTGCTTGAGGCCAGGAGTTTGAGACCAGCTTGGGTAACATAGTGAGGCCCTGTTTCTACAAAAAATTAAAAAGTAGCCAGGCCTGGTAGTGTGTGCCTGTAGTCCCAACAACTTGGAAGGCTGAGGCAGGAGGATTGCTTGAGCCCAGGACTTCAAGGCTGCAGTGAGCTAGGATTGTGCCACTGCACTCCAGGCTGACCCACATAGCAAGACTCTTCCCTCAAAAAATAAAAACAATTTTTAAATTAAAAATAGAAAAGAAAAATGACAGCCGTGCTTCCTCACTCTGCGGAAGGGGCTCAGGGAAACTTCCTGGGCCAACTTGTTGAAAATGGGGGAAGGTGTCTAGTGAAGACAAGTCAAAGGAGTCACTGCCCCACATGAGAAAGGAAAGAGGAGCTGGGGTTAGACGGATGTAGAAAAGGGAAGAGAAAAGTCTTCAGGAAGCAAGAGAGGCCCAGGAAAATGACAGTCAGCCAGGACCTAAAGGAGCCACAAGCAAAGAGAAATTTATTTTACTTTTTTTTTTTTTTTTTTTTTTTTGAGATGGGGGATCTCACTGTGTTGCTCAGGCTGGAGTGCAGTGGCACGATCATGGCTTACTGCAGCCTCAATCTCTTCAGGCTCAGGTGATCCTTCTACTTCAGCCTCCCAAGTAGCTGGGACTACAGGCACACACCACACCCAGCTAATTTTTTGTATTGTTAGTAGAGATGGGGTTTTGGCATGTTGCCCAGGCTGCTCTCGAACTCCTGGGGTCAAGCAATCCACCCACCTCAGCCTCTCAAAGTGTTGGGATTACAGGCTGAGCCACCTTTCCTGGTCTGGGCAAAGAATTTGAACAGACGTTTCTCCAGAGAAAATATACACTGGCCAATAAGCACATGAAAAAATGCTCAACAGCCATGCGTGGTGGTTCACCCCTGTAACCCTAGCACTTAGGGAGGCCGAGGCGGGTGGATCACGAGGTCAGGAGTTTGAGACCAGCCTGGCCAACATGATGAAACCCTGTCCCTACTAAAAATACAAACATTAGCTGGGTGTGGTGGCGTGAGCCTGTAGTCCTAGCCACTCGGGAGGCTGAGGCAGGAGAATCACTTAAACCCAGGAGGCGGAGGTTGCAGTGAGCTGAGAGCATGCCATTGCACTCCAGCCTGGGCAAAAAGAGTGAACCTCCATCTCAAACTAAATAAATAAATAAAAATAAAAATTAGCTGGGCATGGTGGCACATGCCTGTAATCCCGGCCACTCGGGAGGCTGAAGCAGGAGAATTGCTTGAACCTGGGAGGCAGAGGTTGCGGTGAGCCAAGATCGTGCCATTACACTCCAGCCTGAGTGACAGTGCGAGACTCCTCAAAAAAAAAGAAAGTTAAACATAGAGTTACCCTATGACCCAGCAATTCTACTCCTAGGAATCTACCCAACAGAACTGAAAACATGTCTACACAAACATTTGTACACAAATGTCCATAGCAGCACTACTCACAATAGCCAAAATATTGCAACAACCCAAATGTTCATCAGCTGATGATGGATAAGCAGAATGTGCTATTTCTATACAATACAATATATTATTCAACCACAAAAAGCAATGAAGTACTGCTGTGTGCCACAACATGAATGAATCTCAAAAACATATTAAGGCCAGGGACAGTGGCTCATGCCTGTAATCCCAACCCTTTGGGAGGCTGAGATGGGCAGATCACTTGAGGTCAGGAGTTCAAGACCAGCCTGGCCAACATGGTGAAATCCTGTCTCTATTTTTTATTTTTGTATTTTTGAGATGGAGTCTTGCTATTGCCCAGGCTGGAGTGCAGTGGCACGATCTTGCCTCACTGCAACCTCCACCTCCTGGGTTCAAGCGATTCTCCTGCCTCAGTCTCCTCATTAGCTGGGATTGTAGGTGCGCGTCACCACGCCCAGCTAATTTTTGTATTTTTAGTAGAGATGGGGTTTCGCCATGTTGGCCAGGCTGGTCTTGAACTCCTGACCTCAGGTGATCCACCCGCCTCGGCCTTCCAAAGTGCTGGGATCACAGGCATGAGCCACCAAGCCCAGCCCCCTGTCTCTATTAAAATACAAAAATTAGCCAGGTGTGGTGGTGCACGCCTGTAGTCCCAACTACTTGGGAGGCTGAGGCAGGAGAATTACTTGAACCTGGGAGGTGAAGGTTGCAGTGAGCCGGGATCCTGCCACTGCACTCAAGCCTGGGCGACAGAGTGAGACTCTGTCTCAAAAAATATATATTAAATTAAGGCCTGGTGCAGTTGCTCACACCTGTAATCCCAGCACTTTGGGAGGCTGAGGCTGGAGGATTGCTTGAGGCCAAGAGTTTGAGACCAACCTGGGCAACATAAAGAGATCCCTGTCTCTACAAAAAAAAAACAAAATTAATTAGTTGGGCATAGTAGTGCACACCTGTAGCCCCAGCTACTCAGGAAGCTGAGGTGGAAGGATTGCAAGCCCCAGAGTTTGAGGCTGTGGTGAGCTATGATCTCGCCACTGCACTCCAGCCTGGGGCAAAGAGGGAGACCCTGTCTCAAAAAACAAAAACAAGTTTTTAGAAACCATATTAAATGAAAGAAGCCAGTCACAAAAGACCACATATTATGTGATTCCACATAATACGAAATGTCCAAGGTAGGCAAGTCTATAGAAACAGAAAGTAGTGCTTGCCTAGGGTAGGAGGTTGAGGAGGAGAGCGAGGGAATAACTACAAATGGGAACAAGTTTTCTTATTGGGGTGATGAAGATGTTCTAAAATTACACGATGGGGATTGGTGGACAACCCTGAATATATGTTAAAAGCCACTGAACAGTATATTTATTTATTTATTTATTTATTTATTTAGAAACAGGGTCTCACTCTTGCCCAGGCTGGAGTACACTGGCACAAGCCCAACTCACTACATCCTCAAACTCCTAGACTCAAGTGATCCTCCTGCTTCAGCCTCCCAAGTAGCTGAGACTACAGGCATACACCACCATGCCTGGCTAATTTTTTTTTTTTTTTTTTGTAGAAACAGGGTATTGCTATGTTGCCCTGGCTGGTATCAAATTCCTGGCCTTAAGTGATCCTCCCACCTTGGCCTCCCAAAGTGCTGAGATTACAGGCATGAGCCACTGTACCCAGCCCAAACAGTACATTTTAAATGAAAGAATTCTTAGGCTGGGCACAGTG
This sequence comes from Pan troglodytes, assembly GCF_028858775.2. Taxonomy (NCBI): domain Eukaryota; kingdom Metazoa; phylum Chordata; class Mammalia; order Primates; family Hominidae; genus Pan; species Pan troglodytes. Next base: position 26,761,040 of record NC_072410.2, on the reverse strand, counting down.
GCTCACACCTGTAATCCCAGCACTATGGGAGGCCAAGGCGGGCGGATCACAGGGTCAGGAGATCGAGACTATCCTGGCCAACATGGTGGAACCCTGTCTCTACTGAAAATACAAAAAAATTAGCTGGGTGTGGTGGCACGTGCCTGTAATTCCAGCTACTCAGGAGGCTGAGGCAGGAGAATCGCTTGAACCAGGGAATCAGAGGTTGCAGGGAGCTGAGATCGTGCCACTGCACTCCAGCCTGGTGACAGAGTGAGATTACGTCTCAAAAAATAAATAAATAAATGAAAGAATTTTATAGTTTATAGCTTTTATCTCTCTAAAGTTGTTTTTAGACAATTTTTTTTAAACAAGGTCTGCCTGTGTTGCCCAGGCTGGAATGCAGTGACACAGTCTCAGCTCACTGTAGCCTTGACCTCTTCTGGGCTCAAACCATCCTCCCACCTCAGCCTCCCGAGTAGCTGGGACTACAGGCATGCACCACCACACCCAGCTAATTTTTGTATTTTTGGTAGAGATGGGGTTTCGCTGTGTTATGCAGGCTGGTCTTGAACTCCTGGCCTCAAGCAGTCTTCCCGCCTCCACCTCTCAGAGTGCTGGATTACAGGTGTGAGCCACCATGCCCGGCCTGTTTTTAGACAATTTTTAATAGAGGATTATCCTCAGGAAGCTAAAGGACTGGGGGCACCCTGGCAGTTACAGACCCCAGGGATGGCATTAGTTACCACGATGGGCTCAGAGCAAGGGGCTTTAGCTTCGTTTTAGTCCATGTGCTGTCTCTCTCCAAAGATGACCTTCTGAATTCACTACTCCCCAGCCCCAGGCCTGCACAGGTTACCCAGACTTCTGCCTGTGTCCTGCATTTCTGTATCTAAAGACCTGTCACTTCATTTAATTATGTCTCAAATATTTGTATGTGCTCTGTGAGCACTTTTAGGGACTCAGAGAAATACAAGGCATAGAAAAGACCCTTGAGAAGTTAAAGTCTCACAGGAGAAGTAAAACTACAAATATGGTGGTGCACACCTGTGAGGCGGAAGCAGGAGGATTGCTTGAGCCCAGGAGTTCCAGGCTATAGTGCGGTATGATCATGCCTCTGAGTAGCCACTGCGCTCCAGCCTGGGCAACGTTAACAAGAACTACATCTCTGAAAAAGAAAAAAAGAAGAAAAAGAAAAAGCAGAATGCAGTCATCTGCATTCTGTGGGAAATCACTTCTGACTTAGGAGAGCCTGTGAGGCTTTATAGCTGTAATGCAAAGGGTGGCTAAGGATTTCCGTAAAGGCAGGAGGTGGGGGATTTCAAAGGGACAGAGAAAAAGAAGAAGCATGAAGGCGGGAAGACAGAGGTGTATCTTGGGTACTGTTAAGAGCTCCATTAAGCTGACTGCAGGGCAAATGTAAAGAATGAAACAATGTGATGAGAGAGAGAGAGAGAATCTGTAATCTCTCTGTTAAAAAAAAATGCCATTGTGAAGAGTTTTTCCTTTATTTAGGAGACAACAGGAAGCCATAGCATGTTTCTTGTCTGGGGAGTTTTATTTGTTTTTCACATCTTCATAGCATGTATTTGATTAGACAGAAGAACACTTAGATTAAGCAAAAATTTAGTGTACATGTGACAAGCATTTGTAAAGTTCCACTTTAGCATACATTAACTCATTGAATCCCCATCCAGCCCTGTGAAATATATTAATGTCCCCCATTTTACCAATGAAGAACTCAAGGCCCCAAGAAGGTATTTGACTTGTCTGGCCTCATCTGCCGCAAAGCCAGGCCTTCTGTTTTCACCCCCTATGCACTGGGGTGTCCTCACAGAGCTGAGCTTCAGAAAGGTGATTCTCACAGTGCTGGGTGTGGAGTCCTAATTAAGGGAAAGGAGTCAGGCTGGCGGGACCAAAGGAAAGCAAAAAGAGAAAGCAGATAAGCCATGAGTCTGCCACTGCACCTGGCCTATCTGGTGTGTTTCTAAACAGGCTTGTTCCCTTCCAGGTCTTCACTTTAGGAGGCAATGGTCTTTTTTAACCAAGAGGCAGTTTCATGAGGTGGTTAAAAGTATAGACTCTTCTGCTAGACCATCTGGGTTCAAATCCCAGCTTCACCCCTTACTACCTGTGTGATCTTAGGCCTATTTTTGGCTACTCTGGGCCTAACAGGGATAGTTTTACCTACGCCATAGGGTTGTCTGGCACCTAGAACTATGCCAGGAAATAGCAAGTGTAAGGTTTTATCCAACAGCGCTGTTTCCTAAAAACATTTCTAAACACTCTGTGTTTGGAGGCAATTTTATGACTCACAAAGGAAAACTGCCCCATTCTTGGTCATATCTATCCTTTCTTATCCCAAATGATCTTACCCAACCCGATGGCCCTTCCACCCAGTAAACTTGGTTCTGAATGACTGCTGACTGTTTCCCAAACTCCAGGCCTCATGCAGAGATAACAGGTTGCCAGCACTGGGTATATTCAATAACATGACTAGGTTGGGTGGCTGTTGCCAGAATGCTGTCAGCTGGCCTCAAGTGATCCACCTGCCTTGGCTCCCAAAGTGCTGGGATTATAGGTGTGAGCCACCACGCCCAGCCACCACCAACTTTTTAATAAGCCAGTAAGGCTGGGCATAGTGGCTCATTCCTGTAATTTCAGAACTTTGGGAGGCTGAGGCAGGAGGATTGCTTGAGCCCAGAAATTTGAGACCAGCCTGGCAACATAGTGAGACCCTGCCTCTAAAAAACAGTTTTAAAAAAATAAGCCAACAGACGTGGATACAGTGCCCTCCATGCACTGGTGACTGTGCCTATTGTGAAGAGGGTCACGAAGCATAAGCTCTTCTTGGAGGCAGACAGAGGCAACTGAGGGCAGTTTTAGTGAAAGCCTCAAGTGCGAATTCCTGCCAGAGCCCAACACAGGATGGGCAGTCTTTGAGCTGATGGTGTTATCCTCAGTTCTCCATGCATTGTGCCTGGCACCCCACAGTTGCCTCTCATAATAGACATCTGCATTCTTCAGACAGATGACAAGTTGCCCGCCCTTCCAACAGCAGCACAGTCTAGTGGCATTGCTTCTGGCCTTAGCCAGTGCTGCAGCATTGGGGCAATAAATATTTTGTTGCATTTCACCCTGATTATTAAATGGGTGGGATTCTTTTTGAGATGGGATCTGGCTCTGTTGTCCAGGCTGGAGTGCAGCAATGCAATCATAGCTCACTGTAACCTCAAACTCCTGGGCTCCAGTGATCTTCCCACCTCAGCCTCCACAGCCTGTAGCTGAGACTACAGGCACATGCCACCATGCCAGGTTAATTTGTTGGTTTGTTTTTGTTTGTTTGTTTGTAGAGATAGGGTCTTGCTTTGCTGTCCAGGCTAGTCTTGAACTGCTGGCTTCAAGCGATCCTCCCACCTTGGCCTCCCAAAGCACTGGGATTACAGGCCTGAGCCACCATGCCTGGCCTGAATGGGTACTTTTAAAAATGAAAATTGGTGATATTAGTGAAAAAGCAAAGGTTTTATAATTTACTACAGTTGGAAGTCAATAAGCAGGCCAAAAGTAACAAACCTTTGCCACACTAGTTGGGGCTCATTGGACTTAAGCCAATCCCTAATGTATTCGGTTGGAGAGTAAAATGAGAGTATGAACAAATGATTTGGAAATGTCATTGAAGAAAATATCTAAAAGGCAAGATGTAATTAGATATTTTATATATATATATATATTTTGTCTCAGGACAAAAGAAACTTAAGGGATCCCTTCTCCTTTATAGTGTTTAAGTTCTTTTTTTTTTTTTGACAGAGTCTGGCTGTGGTACCCAGGCTGGAGTGTAGTGGCACAATCTTGGCTCACTGCAATCTCTGCCTCCTGGGTTCAAGTGATTCTCCTGCCTCAGCCTCCCAAGTAGCTGGGATTACAGTCATGGGCCACCATGACCATGCCCAGCTGATTTTTGTATTTTTAGTAGAGACGAGGTTTCACCATGTTGGCCAGGCTGGTCTCAAACTCCTGACTTTCAAGCGATCTGCCCACCTTGGCCTCCCAAAGTGCTGGGATTACAGGTGTGAGCCACCATGCCCGGCTGTGTTTAAGTTCTTATTCAACTAATACATGTCACTTTTTGTACATGTTCAGGAGTGTGATGTAGTCAGAACTGCCTTAATTTCTTTGACCAACTCGAATGATTATATAATTATTGGCATTGGTTGAGTTTATTATGTGCCAGGCATTTAACCTATTTTATTCTTCAGCACCGTCTGAGGTCAGTGTTGGGAAAGGCAATCTGCATGGTCCAGAGCATGCCTGCATGTTCTTGCTGGGTGTGCCAGGAATGCAAGGCCCTGGCCACACTTTCCTAGGCCCTTTCCCAGAGCTGTATGTGTAGTGGGCAACCTTGAGGGATAAGGTAATGTCTTCCATCAGGACAAAGAGAAGAATGGCCATGAAATAGGTAGTTTCCCTGAAATCAGAATTCCTTGTCTGCAATGCAAACCGTACCATGCATAGCATCCACCTGGGCCTCTCCATGTTGCCCCTGTGGGACTTGAGAGAGCAAGGAGAATTGACACAAACAGGATGCTAGTGCTGATTGTTGTGCCATGAGTCATAAATTATTCTGTCTCTGACCCAGGAGTCTTGTGTCTTCTGCCAGCATCCATGAAACAGCAACAGTAACTATCTTTTAAGTAGGGTAAAATTCCAGACTTTTGACAGTTTGGATGGAAAGGATTTAATGTTGTCATAACTATGGGGCAGCAAGCCTTGCAGCCACAGCCAAAAGGCAACATGATTGTGGGTGCTGAGTCACTGGGTCCCTAAAACTGAGACAAATGGCATCAGCAATGAGGATATAGAGCTTCCAGTGGACCGAAAGCACTGGAACGTGCAAAATCTTGTTTATTGGAACAGAGCTGCTCTCTCCCTTTGTGCGACTGATTCTTTGGACCCCTCCCCAACCTCAGCTATGTTAAGGAAAAAGCCGAGTATGTTGGGGAACTTCACGGAAGGGGCTTTGTTACAGGAACCCAAGTCACCATCCTCCCCGGTCCTGTGGCAGGAAGCGGTGCTAGGCGCAGCTGGAGTGGTTTTAGAGCAGCCTGAAATAAAAGACACTCAGTCCCTCAGGGCCAGAATCAGAGGAGGCTGTGGCCAGAAAAATCCCAGCTACTGGATGAGCCTGAGGACAAAGCCTAGGCAGGCAAACACAGCCAGAAACTAAAGGGCATCACAAACAGGAAATCTGACGCTGGCAACATAAAGGGGTCACCACCTCAATAGAAGCAGGGACCAGAGCCCTTCAAGAGTGAATAGATGGACACACAGACCCTCCACCCCCTCCTCATCCACATGGAGGGATCTCCACTCCCTCTACAACTCAGGGCCCCAAATTCTACATGGTTTCTGTGGAAGCAAGTCCTCATGGATCTAGTTTTAGTCCCTGGAGAGCTGGTGTCTTGGCCCCTGGATAAGGTGAAAACCTGGTAGGCACTAGAAAAGACTGCCCTTCCCTTGTTCCCCGCTATTTGTCCTTCCCATTCCCACTTAGTTCCTTTGTCTTTTCTCCATTCTACATGCTCTGTGTCAACGTGGGACTAAAATATATATTGTTATTAGTCACAGGGTTATTGATTAAGTTTTGGTTTCTAAACTTGCTCTTAAAATGCAGTTGCATTGAACATTTGATTTGCCTTTCTTTATTATTATTATTATTATTATTAAGACAAAGTCTCACTCTAACCCCAGCTGGAGTGCAGTGATGCGATCATAGCTCATTGCAACCTCCAACTTCAACTCCCGGGCTCAGGTGAGCCTCCTGCCTCAGCCTCCCAAGTGGCTAGGACCACAGGCACTCGCCACCATGTCCAGTTAATTTTTTAATTTTTATTTTTGTAGAGATGTCAGGGAGGGGGGGTCTGGCTATGTTGCCCAGGCTGGTCTCGAACTCCTGGGCTCAAACTATCCTCTGGCCTCAGCTTCCCAAAGTGATGGGATTGCAGGTGCAAGCCACCCTTCTGACTTGTCTTCCTTCAGAAAACACTGAATTGCTTGGTACTATCTGGGTCTCCAGTACTTTATCTATAAATAGGGATAATGTTGAAAAGATCAAATTAGTTAATACACATAAAACACCTACAATGGTGACTGCTGTTGTTGCCCTTCATTGAGGTGTGATCTGTGATGTAGTCTCCCCATCCTAGAACATCCCCAGCCCACGTCATAAACAGATGGGCAACATCCCATGGGAAAGCCAAGGAGATAGGCAGCAATACCAATGCAGCAAAGAGATAGGGAAAGAAAGCAAACAGCAGGGTGCCTACCACCCAAGGACCTCATGAAACTCCTGGGGGCCCTCCCCAATTGCTTCTCTCTCTCATCTCCCTCTACCAGGGGCAACCACTTTCTTAACTTTTATGTTAGTCATTCTCATGCTTTATGGTTTTGCTATCTATGTATGAAATCTGAACAACAGACCAGCCTAGCCAACATGGTGAAACTCCAGCTCTACCAAAAAAACACAAAAATTAGCTGGGCATGGTGGCACGCACCTGTAATCCCAGCTACTTGGGAGGCTGAGGCACAAGAATCACTTGAACACAGAGTCAGAGGTTGCAGTGAGCCGAGATGGCACCACTACACTCCACCCTGGGTGACAGAGTAAGACTCTGTCTCAAAAAAAGAAAAAAAGAAATCTGAACAATATATTGCTCAGTTTTGAAAAAGTTAGTAGCAAGCACAAACTCAGCATTTTTTGTGCTTGCTATGTGGGGCTATATGGCCCCATTAGATGGAGGCCCAGGAGAGGAGATGACACAGAGTTCTGCCCTGGAAGCTGGCCTCAGCATCCCTGAGAGCCTATGGGGGTCACTCCAGCTGTGAGAAGGCCAAGCCACAAAGCAGTTCCCGGAAGCACAAAGGTCAAGGCAGTCTGGCATTGGCAGCATTGCGGTATAGACCAGGACAGTTTTTTGAGAAGAGCACAAGGAAGATACTTGCTTCTGTTTGAGACCGAGTTTGGCTCTTGTCACCCAGACTGGAGTGCAGTGGTGTGATCTTGGCTCACTGAAACCTCCGCCTTCCAGGTTCAAATGATTCTCCTGCCTCAGCCTCCTGAGTAGCTGAAATTACAGGCACCCACCACCACACCCGACTAATTTTCGTATTTTTAGTAGAGACAGGGTTTCACCATGTTGGCCAGGCTGATCTTGAACTCCTGACCTCAGGTGATCCGCCCACCTCGGCCTCCCAAAGTGCTGGGGATTACAGGCATGAGCCACCGTGCCTGGCTAGATATTTGTTTTTAAACCTGGCATGGCCCAAATTGTCTTTATTCTACTCTCACACGTGTTTGATACTTTGGCTGAGTATAAAATTCTGGACTGGATACCATTTTCCTTCAAAATTGTAAAGGCATTTCTCTTTCATCTTTTTTTTTTTTTGAGATGTTGTTTTGCTCTTGTTGCCCAGGCTGGAGTGCATGGTATGATCTCGGCTCACTGCAACCTCTGCCTCCCGGGTTCAAGCAAGTATCCTGCCTCAGCCTCCCAAGTAGCTGGGATTACAAGCATACATCCCCACACCTAGCTAATTTTGAATTTTTAGTAGAGACAGGATTTCACCATGTTGGCCAGCCTGGTCTCAAACTCCTGGCCTCAGGTGATCCACGAGCCTTGGCCTCCCAAAGTGCTGGGATTACAAGCATTTTGCTTTCATCTTATTCTAGTGCTGTATTTAAAAATCTGGGTTGGCAGGGCACTGTGGCTCACACCTGTAATCCCACCACTTTGGGAGGCCAAGGCCAGCGAATCACTTGAGCTCAGGAGTTCAAGACCAGCTTGGCCAAGACGGTGAAACCCTATCTCTACTAAAAATCCAAAAATTAGCTCGGCGTGGTGGTGCGCGCCTGTAATCCCAGCAGATTGTAGTGAGCCAAGATCATGCCACTGCACTCCAGCCTAGGCTGGACCTGTTTAACAAAAAAAAAAAGAGAGAGAGAGAGAAAGAAATCTGACACCATTTGTCCTGATCCTGTGTATGTGATCTGTGTTTTTTTTGTCTCCAGAAACTTGTGGAATCCTGTTTGACCTGAGTGCTCTAACATTTCATAATGAAGGGACTAAGTATGAGTTTACTCTCATCCATGGGCTGGGCACTTAGTTTCAATCTGGAAATGTCTTCCCTTTATAGGATGCTTGCTTTATTATTTCTTTGACAAGATTTCTTCCTCTCCATTTCCCATGTTCCTTCTGGGGCCACTAATCATCGAATGTTAGACCTACTGGGTTGGTCCTTGGCAATTTTCTTGACTCTTTCCAGCTCTTTACATTTTTACTCTAATTTTGGGAGACTTCCTCAATTTTAACTTTCAGTTTCTGTATGGAGTTTTTCATATTTATTATCAAGTTTTTAATTTCCAAGAACTCTTTCCAGACTCTCATTGTATCGGGTCCAAATACATCTTTCACAGTTATAAAACATTCAAATAAATATTTGTTGGGACTGAGCATGGTGGCCCACACCTGTAATCCTAGCGCTTTGAGAGGGTGAGGCAGGAGGATTGCTTGAGCCTAGGAGTTTGAGACCAGCCTGGGCAATATGGCAAAACCCTGTCGCTATCAAAAATACAAAAATTAGCTGCATGGTGGTAAGCATCTTTAATCACAGCTACCTGGGAGGCTGAGGTGGGAGGATGGCTTGAGCCCAGGAAGTGGCAGTTACAGTGAGCTGAGGTCACACCACTGTACTCCAGCATAGGTGACAGACTCAGACCCTTTTTCAAATAAATAAATAAATAAATATTTGTTGAATGGAATGAACAAGTGATTGGGACAGATGGTAGACAGAATCTACTCATATCTTTCAAATCCCTATTTAATCAAGAGCACCTATGTTTTATCCTCCCAACAGTACAAGTGCTACATTGAGAAGAGAAAAACTATAAAGAAATATACAATAAGCAAATAATACACATTGATATGCTATTCAGATTTTTTTTCCATTTTGTGGAGAACGGGGTCTTGCTATGTTGCCCAGGCAGGTCTCAAACTCCTGAGTTCAAGCTATTTTCCTACCTCTGCCTCCTTAAGTGTTGGGATTACAGTGTGAGCCACCGTGCCCAGTGCTATTCTTTTTTTTTTTTCTTTTTCTTTTTTTTTTTTTTTCTGAGACAAAGTCTTGCTCTTTTGCCCAGACTGGAGTGCAGTGGCACAGTCTCAGCTCACTGCAACCTCCGCCTCCTGGGTTCAAGTGATTCTTCTGCCTCAGCCTCCCCAGTAGCTGGGATTACAGGCGCCCACCACTACACCCAGCTAATTTTTGTATTTTTAGTAGAGATGGAGTTTCACCATGTTGGCCAGGCTGGTCTTGAACTCCTGAGCTCAGGCAATCCGCCCGCCTCGGCCTCCCATAGTGCTGGGATTACAGGCATGAGCCACCGCACCCGGTCCAGATTTATTAAGCAATAGTGGTGCATTTCATGCACAGGTATCAGCTAGTCTAGTAATAATTCTCCTCCACAAATCATTGGGAAAAAGGCGGCAATTTTCTACTTTTCCTTTATGTTCAGAAGCATCAGCAATATACAACTCAATGTCTACACAGGTCTTTGTTACACAGCATGAGTCACAAAATGTTTGCCACCAGAGCAGGATAAGTTTTTGAGCTTGTAATAGCAAGAAACTGGTTTGAAGAAAATCTTGCAGTTATAAAATAAAGTGATTTTTTTGAAATGTGTTGTTGAGAGAACTGATTTGTCATGTAGTTATTTATTGTATCAGTTATTTTGCCTGGTTACCCTGATATCCCACCTCTAACCTCAAAACTTAACATTTTATTTGAGATCTGTTTATTTGCTTCTCTGATTCTTGGCCATATATCTAATTTCTACATCCTCTTGGTCAGGATTTCGTGTGCATCTTAAGCTTGCTTCCGGTAAGTTATCCCCAACTGCCAAACATCTTATACAAAAAGAAGGTACAGTCTCTATCCCACCGCAAACTCTCTCCTATTTCTCATAGCTGGATCATCCTGTCACTCACTCATTTCATAACACTTAGCACTTGCACACCAGGAATTAAGCTAGGTCTAATTTTGGTCTTTGCCCTTAAGGATCCCGGTGTGTTGCTGTAAGGACCCAGTGAACACTGTTGAGCCCAGGAGCGAGGTGACTAATCCGTGAGTCAGGTGCTCTAAATATACAGTAAAGGGCCATTTAATTTTCGCACCAACCTTAAAAGAGAAGGACTTTTGTCATCATGTTTGCCAGATGAGGAAGCTGAGGCTCAGGGGGGTTCGGAACCTTGCCGGACCGAGTTGGCAGGAGACGAGACGAGGCTCTAAGCCCTACTCCCAGAGCTCTTTCTCCCCCATCAAGCTGCGTCCACGCGGTTAGGAAGCATCGCTTGGGCCCTGGGGGATGGGCAGCGGCAAAGGAGAGCTTTTTCCTGTCCGCTCGGGGAAGAGCGCCCAGGGGAAAGGGGTTGTGGGTCCCGGCACGCGGCACTACGCTCCCCGTCCCCCGCCTCGTCTTTCTTCTGCTCGGCCCGTGGGGCTTCCGCCGCCCTGGGCTTGCAGCTGGGACTCATTTCCAGATCGGTCGAAGGCAGGTCTTCCTTCTACGGACCGGTAGCTCAGAGGAAGGACCGGCGGCAACCGCTGCCCTGTCCGAAAGTGCGTCTCCTTTTTCATTCCGAAATGAAATTCGTAGTTGGTTAAAACGGGGCTTGCCAGCACGATTTACAAACAAGACGAGCGCTCGCTGCAATCACATGAGGAGAAAAGGAAAGGACTAATTCATAATGCGGTCACTAGAGCCTCGATGTGCCCAGGGGAGCGCCCGCCGAGCGCCAGCGAGCGCATCGCGGACGCTTTAGGGAGTGTGGCCCCTCCGCAGGCGCGTGCACAGGCTCGCATTCTGGAGGGCAGCGCATCTCAGCCGTGCGCCCGGTCCTTGCCACCCCAAACTCCGGCAGCGAACAACGCGTCCTGGGGGCGGCCCCGCGGCTGCTCTTGGAGGCGGCGGAAAAGGCGCGTCCGCGGCTTGGGGGACGGAGGCGGGGTCGGGGGCGAAGGGAGGCGGCTCCTGGGGCCCAGAAAGCTGGCGAGGATGAGGAACCTCCCCCCACCTCCACTCCCAGCTCTCCGAACCGTGAAGACACTGCCCCGGCGCAAAGCGTCTCTAGCCGTCCTAGGCGCACCTGTTTCTGTAGAAAACGTGTTTTGTGCTCACGAGGCACACGAGGGAGGGCTTTGGGCACACAGCCCATTCATACGCTGGACACTGCATGTTTATTTTTGTGAAAAGAATACCTCCTTATTGCTAGACACCTGCAATCAATCCCTTCACCCTCAGAAGATCACTGTAAACATTTAGGGATCCACCCTTTGAAACTTTTCCGAGGCATATGATGCACAGACACACACACATAATGGGAGTAAGCCATAGCATGTTCTTTTTTTTTTTTTTTTTTTCTTTTTTTGAGACGGAGTTTTATTCTGTTGCCCAGGCTGGAGTGCAGTGGTGCGATCTCAGCTCACTGCAACCTCCACCTCCCGGATTCAAGCGATTCTCCTGCCTCAGCCTCCTGAGTAGCTGGGATCACAGGCATGCACCACCACGCCCAGCTAATTTTTTTTTTTTTTTTTTTTTTTTTTGTATTTTTAGTAGAGACGGGGTTTCACCGTGCTGGCCAGGCTGGTAGCTGGGATCACAGGCATGCACCGCCACACCCAGCTAATTTTTTTTTTTTTTTTTTTTTTTGTATTTTTAGTAGAGACGGGGTTTCACCATGCTGGCCAGGCTGGTCTCGAACTCCTGACCTCAGGTGATCTGCCTGCCTCGGCCTCCCAGAGTGCTGGGATTACAGGCGTGAGCCATCGTGCCCGTCCAGCAACCACTTTTAAAACAAATCCTTAACCATGAACACACATTTTTAAGCATATGGTTTTACAGATGCTGGTGAAAATGGGGAGAAAAGGGAACTCTGATATGCTGTTGGGTAAACTAGCACAGCTGCTATGGAGAATAACATGGAGGTTCCTCAGAAAACTACAAGTAGAACTACTCACATGATCTAGCAATCCCATTACTTAAAATCTATCCAAAGGAAAGGAAATCATTATATCAAAGAGACATCTGCACCCTCATGTTTATAGCTGCACTATTCAGAATAGCCAATATGGAATTGACCTATGTGTCCAACAATAGATGAATGAATAAGGAAAACGTGGTATATGTACACAATGGAATGCTATTCGGCCATAAAAAAAAAACGAAATCCTGTCATTCGCAGCAACTTGGATGGAATTGGAGGATATTAAGTGAAATAAGCCAGGCACAGAAAGATAAACACCACATGTTCTCAGTCACATGTGGAACCTAGAAAAAGTTGATGTAATAGAAGTAAAAGGTAGAACAGAGGATGCTAGAGGCTGGGAAGGGGAGGGGAAGGTGGTGATAGGGAGGGATTTGTTAAAGGATTCAAGATTATAGCCAGATGGGAGGATAAGTACTAGGGTTTCACACCACTGTAGGTTGACTACAGTTAACAATAATAGACCAGGCATGGTGGCTCATGCCTGTAATCCCAGCACTTTGGGAGGCCAAGGTGGGCAGATTGCTTGAGCTCAGGAGCTCGAGAACATGGTGAAACCCCCACTCTACTAAAATACAAAAAAAATGCCGGGCTTGGTGGTGTGTGCCTGTAATCCCAGCTATTTGGGAGGCTGAGGCAGGAAAACTGCTTGACCCAGGAGGTGGAGGTTGCAGTGAGCTGAGATGGTGCCACTGCACTCCAGCCTGGGTGACAGAGCAAGACTCCGTCACACACACACACAAAATAATAATAGTAATAATATATAGTTTCGAATAGCTAGAGGGAGGATTGAACCTTCCCAACACAAAGAAATGATAAATGTTTGAGATGATGGATATGCTAATTACCCTAATCTGAAATTATACATTGTATGTATGAAACATGACTGTGCACCCTATGAATATGTACAATTATTATTTGTTAATTAAAATAATACAACTTTAAAACACATGGTCTTAAACATTATCGTTTTTGCACACTCTGAAGCATATATTTTGCATCCTGACATCATGTCATAAATGAAAAGATAAGAGACTTTCATTATTACTGCTCCAAATGCATGAATGCTCAATAACCTGTGATCTATTTTTCATAATTCACATTTATAAAAAGTAACTTTGGAACTTCAGTCATTGTCAGCTAGCAGACAGTTTTTCCTGCTCCACAATTAAATAAGTCAGTATTCTTGGAAGTATTGTACAAGTTGTTTGGGAGCTCCCTACACATTGCCACTGGATAAGAAGACCTGAAACCCAGCCGTGTGTGATGGCTTACACATATAATCCCAGCACTTTGGGAGGCCGAGGCGGGCAGATCACCTGAGGTCAGGAGTTCGAGACCAGCATGGCCAACATGGTGAAACCCCGTCTTTACTAAAAATACAAAAATTAGCTGGACATGGTGGCATACACCTGTGGTCCCAGCTACTCAGTAGGCTGAGGCAGGAGAATCACTGGAACCTGGGGCGGATAGGCTGCAGTGAGCTGAGATGGTGCCACTACACTCCAGCCGGGGTGACAGAGCGAAACTCTTTCTCAAAAACAAACAAACAAATAAAAACCCTGAAACCTGTCTTTCAGCAGAGGGATTTTAGTGAGTTAGTATCAAGGGGTCATCACTTCCTTTTCTTCTTGGATAGCTGACACAAGACAGGAAGACTAAGGGCTCTTTCTGATATCTGAAGATCCCTTTCAGGAAACCCATTCTGTTGTGTTTCTTAAGGTGTGATAAAGCTTGTCCAGCCTCCACACCGTATAAAGTTCTCCTTTATACACCCATGTATCAGCAGAGCTGCCCTGTAGGTAGGATTCTTACTCCCACGTGGCCAGTGAGTAGCAAGCAAGGCCCCAAGTAAGGTCTTTGGGTGCTGTCTGTTCTTTCATGAGAGTCACTTTGATATGAGAAAGGGGTTGGGGAAAGATGCCTGAGTCTGGGCGTGGGCTGGGAGGGAAGCACATTTAGGGTGCTGAAACCACATCTTATTTCGTGTGCCATTTTGCTCAGGGCCAGCCCGAAGTGAGAATGGCTTTTCTCGGTCAATACCTAGTTTTGCCACCATCATCCTTACACCCGAATCCTAGTAAGTCTGTTCTCCACTGAACTGAGCTGAGTGCAGCTGACAGCAGGCACGGCGGTGCCCCATTTACCACCCCAGGGAGGCCGAGCAGCGGCGAGTGTGTGGCCACGGCCCCTCCACTCTCCCAGCAAACCCACGGGGGCCTCGGTGCGGACAGAGACCCGGTGTGGGGAGGCCGCTGCCCCTGCACGCTGGGCCACGGGGGTTTGGGCGGGGAGGAGCTTGTACTGGGTGGGCGGGGAGGAGCCCGGACGGCGGGAGCGGCCGCGGCGCGCCGGCGCCCTCGGAGCCGGGTGCTGGGGGTCGTAGGGGCCCACCGCGCTCAGCCAGACGTTCAGACGCTCGGACAAACATGGTCTATAACCCAGGAAAGGGGAGCAGGGCCACTCCCGCGGGCGGCCCCAGCGATGAACCGTACGCCCCCACCCTGCCGGGAAAAAGGCAGTGGCGGTCAGGCCGCGCTGTCTCTTTAAGATCGTGTTCCTACTAACACTGACGGTGAGTAACCTGGCCCTGGGTCCCGGGAGACATCCCGAGGTGGGATGGGCCCTTGGCCTCCTACGGATGGGCGGGTGAGAGTACAAATCTCTGGGCGTGGAATTTGGGGAAGTTATGAATGGGGGGAGGGTCGGGTTCCGATTTGAGCCAAAGCCCCCAGGTACCTTGTACATTTTAACAGGGCTCTTGGAGAGGGCGGGGAGACGAAGCAAGGCCAAGTTCCAAAGGGAGGAGAGTCCCAGCTGGCTTCAGCGTCCACACGGCATAGTCCTTCATGAATGTTGGTAAGCGCGGTAGCTTGTGAATTAGGGTGAGTGGCAGAAACTCGGGCTTCACGGGTGGGTGGGGAGGCAGTGGAACTGACCACTGCCGGCTGTCAGGTAGGCCTTGGGCACCTGGTTCTGCAGACAGTTTTCTGAACTAAGAAGTGAAGCTAGCCTGCCCACACACGGGGTATCCACTAGCCCCTTAGGAGCAGAGAGGGCACCGTAGCAAGCAGCTGGCGGCACTGTGCCTCTCTTGCGCTCCCTGGGCAGAGAGGGAGAGGCTGAGTGATGAGGCTCACTTCATATTGGGTGAGCAGAATGAAGACTGTGAAGTCACAGAGGAAGTGGAATGCTACAACTGGCTGCCGGGGCAGAGGAAAGGTGTCACCCAGGCAGGCTCAGGGCTTTCTGGCTATAAAAGGGAGCCTCTGGGATCAGCAGGGCATATCTGGTGCCCATGGTTGACTGATGAGTCGGGTGAGGCCACCCTACCACAAGGGTCCCCCTCCCCATCCTACACAGGAATGAAAACAGTCCCATGTACACTTTCTGGAAGCCTAAATACCACCCACACCATGTGGAAGGAAAGCAGGAGAGAGACTGAGTGGCACATCCTTTCGCCCTCTTTTCTCTCGAACCTCCTCCCAGGCCGACCACCCTTGCTGTGTCCAAGCCAAGCTCTGTGGGCTTTCTGTTCCTCCTGAGTAGCTGATTTTCAGAATTTGGGGTACCAGGGCTCTGGGGAATGTGAGCTAGAGAGCAGATAAGTCTGGAAGATGACCACTGACTCCTACTCTCCTACTTCCCCAGATGCAGAGGCCTCCATGGCTGTGATAAGCCTGCTGTTCTTGGCAGTGATGTATGTTGTTCACCACCCTCTGATGGTCAGTGATCGGATGGACCTGGACACATTAGCCAGGAGTCGGCAGCTGGAGAAGCGAATGAGTGAGGAGATGCGCCTGCTAGAGATGGAGTTTGAAGAGAGAAAGCGAGCCGCTGAGCAGAGGCAGAAGGCAGAGAACTTCTGGACAGGAGATACATCCAGTGACCAGTTAGTGCTGGGGAAGAAAGACATGGGGTGGCCGTTCCAGGCCGATGGCCAGGAAGGGCCTCTGGGCTGGATGCTGGGAAACCTGTGGAACACTGGCCTCTTTTGCCTTTTTCTCGTCTTTGAGCTCCTGCGACAGAACATGCAGCATGAACCGGCCTTTGATTCCAGCAGTGAGGAGGAGGAGGAGGAAGTCCATGTTGTCCCTGTCACCTCTTACAACTGGCTTACTGACTTCCCCTCCCAGGAGGCCCTGGACTCCTTTTACAAACACTATGTCCAAAATGCCATCCGTGACCTGCCCTGCACCTGTGAGTTTGTGGAGAGTTTTGTGGATGATCTCATTGAGGCCTGTCGGGTGCTCAGCCGCCAAGAGGCTCACCCACAATTGGAAGACTGCCTGGGCATCGGGGCTGCCTTTGAGAAATGGGGAACCCTCCATGAGACCCAGAAATTTGATATCCTGGTGCCCATTGTCCCCCCACAGGGCACCATGTTTGTCCTGGAGATGAGGGACCCAGCCCTGGGCCGCCGCTGTGGCTGTGTGCTGGTGGAGTCAGAATGTGTGTGCAAGCGTGAGAAACTCCTAGGGGACGTGCTGTGCCTGGTGCACCACCACAGGGACCCCTCGGCAGTCTTGGGGAAGTGTAGTAGCTCCATCAAGGCAGCTCTCTGCACCGGCTTCCACCTAGACGTGTGCAAGACTGTGCAGTGGTTCCGGAACATGATGGGCAATGCCTGGGCCCTTGTGGCCCACAAGTATGACTTTAAACTCAGTCTCCCACCGTCTACCACCTCCTGCAAGCTCCGGCTGGACTATCCCTCAGGCCGCTTTCTCTCAATCCACTTGGTCCTGGGGGTGCAACGAGAAGACACCTTGGTCTACCTGGTGAGTCAGGCTCCTGACCAGGAGCAGCTCACCAGTGTGGACTGGCCTGAGTCCTTTGTGGCCTGTGAGCACCTGTTCCTGAAGCTGGTGGGGCGCTTTGCCCCCGAGAACACCTGTCACCTCAAGTGCCTCCAGATCATTTTAAGTCTCCGGCAGCATCAGAGCTTACCCCATGGAGCATCCCGCCCCATCCTCACTTCTTACCATTTTAAAACAGCTCTCATGCACCTCTTGCTACGGCTGCCCCTCACGGACTGGGCCCACAACATGCTCTCTCAGCGGCTCCAGGACATTCTCTGGTTCTTGGGCCGTGGCCTCCAGCAAAGGTCCCTCCATCATTTCCTCATTGGTAACACTTTTCTGCCCCTGACCATCCCGATCCCTAAGACATTTAGGAATGCTAAGCCGGTCAATCTCTTCCAACACCTGGTGCTCAACCCCAAGGCACATTCACAGGCAGTGGAAGAGTTCCAAAACCTTCTGACCCAGGTGAAAACTCTGCCTCATGCCCCACTGGCTGCAGCACCTTGATGTAAAGACCATTTAAAAAAAAACAGAGGAAGGTATTTCTAATTCCTTGGGCTACAAAAGTGTTTACTTTTCAGATATATCAGTGGTATATGTGACCTTCACCTTGCCAGTGGGGACTATGATGAGACACCTTAAGGAGTGTGTGAGGTGGTCATGAGGATGGGCATAATGACCCTGCAGGGCCTAGTCAAGGATGGGTCATCTGAGGTTTTCTTCTGCTAACTTTCATCATGACCCAAAGAAGGTCCAGGGAAACGGATGTTATGGGAGGATCTTGCTGCTAAGGAGGTGAGATCCAGAGGGTCACTGTGAAGTTGCGTTTTTGTATCAACACTCGAAGTGAGAGAACCAGAGAATACCTTCATTCCAGCTTATTCCTTTTTGTGATTGACTTCCAGTATGTTCCTTGTGAATTGGTTTCCTTGTTGAACTGTTAGCTTAATTCTCATCCGAGCTGGTGGCACTCCATTTTATCCCAAATACTGTGATGGGCAACTTCTCATAATTTACAATCTAATTTTTCAAACCTTCACTATTTTGAAAATATAACCAAGGCCGGTTGCGGTGGCTCACGCCTGTTAATCCCAGCACTTTGGGGGGCCGAGGTGGGTGTATCGCCTGAGTTCAGGAGTTCAAGACCACCCCGGGCAACATGGTGAAACGCCGTCTCTGCTAAAATACAAAAAATTAGCCGGGCATGGTGGCGCGCACCTGTAGTCCCAGCTACTTGGGAGGCTGAGGCACGAGAATCACTTAAGCCCCAGTGGTGGAGGTTGCAGTGAGCCGAGATCGCACCACTACACTTCAGCTTGGACTACAGAGTGAGAATCTGTCTCAAAAAAAAAAAAAAATTATATATATATAACCAAGATGTTTACATTCCATTTTCTTAACTTAGACCTATTTTCATATGACAATAGAGTTGTTTTTACGCATCTGAAAAAACTACCTAATTTATTTGCATTGATTCACAAATATTAAGTCAATAGTAACCTGTCTCATAATTGAGATAATGTATTTACCATAATAATGAAATGGTTAACATCTGATGACCTTTTTAGTGCCTGGAGGCAACATTATAAAGGCCTTCACAAGGACAATCTTTTTGGGGGCTCTGAGATGAATAATTACTTTGTTGCTTGTGGGGAGCCACTTGTTAAGTGTAAAGAAGGTTTAGCTGCCATGTTTAGCTGTGCTTTTTCTGTCTGGCCATGCCTCCTTTGTATTTTTTTTTTTTTTTTTTTTTCAAAAATGACAAAGGGATTACTTGAACTGTGTTTGTGGTTTTGAAAGAGAGGTCATCACAATCCAGGCTCACTGCCAGGTTTGTATAGGAAAGGATTGGGAAACAGTCCAACTCTAAAATTGTGATTCTAGAGATATAATTGGTGTATTTTTCCCTTTTTTCAAAACCATGGGATGCTGAGGAGGAGTGTTAAGAAATGCAACTATAGTTATGGGTGTGATTGTTTTGGAAACGCCAATGCTGTTCTATCTGCACTGCCAAGAAGATCTGCTGGGGAGGGTAACCTGTCCCCACTGAACTTGACCTCAGCAGGGATCAGATGCTGGCCCTTATAGGCTGCAGTCATAGAATACACACCCTCTCCTCCAGCAAAAATAAATTAAAAATGTCCCAAAGCCAGGTGCAGTGGCTCACACCTGTAATCCCAGCACTCTGGGAGGCTGAGGTGGGAAGATCACTTGAGCCCAGGAGTTCAAGACCAGCCTGGGCAACATGTCGCAATCCTGTCTCTACAAAAAATTAGCTGGGCATGGTGGCATACACCTGTGATCCCTGCTACTCTGGAGGTTGAGGCGGAAAGACTGCTTGAGCCCAGGAGGTCAGGGCTGTAGTGAGCTATGATAGTGTCACTGTGCTCCAGCGACCCTGGGCAAAAAAGTGAGACCGTGTCTCAAAAAAAAAAAAAAAAAAAAAAGGTTCCCAGAAGCTGATGCCAGTCAATCGTTGGGGCTTCCAGTGCACAATAGCTACTGTGTTCCTATGTTGCCTGCATCTGTCAGGTACCGCTTTCAATGCAAGATGCAATCATGGTTGCTTCCCTGCTGATGGGATTTTGGTGTTTTAGCAACATTCACATACTTTTTGTTTAGAAAATTATTTGCTGATGTTTTAAGTTAAAGTCAATAAAGGAGGCTATTTTCTGTATACATTGGAATCTATGCAGTAACACACTCAGCAGATCAGCATTCTCACATGCCTGTTCCCAAGAAGTTCATGTTACCCTGATAGCTCCATTCAGTATATCCTGGTATTTCTCAATGTACTTGGAACTAGTCTGCCTTGTGGTTTCCAAGTGGCATGGCCAGTAGCCAGAAAAGAATAAGCAACATCTAGGTGATTAATTTTCATGGTGCCCAAACCAAAATATCAGCCAAATTAGAAGATCTTAGTGGTTGCAAACAATGTGCATAAACTCTAAAAGTCTTCTCAGGTAGAAAGAAGGTGGTATGATTTCTAGGAGTGCATGGTTGTTTCTAGTCTAATAGATAAAAAAGAAAATAAAGGCCAGGCGTGTTGGCTCATGCCTGTAATCCCAGCACTTTGGGAGGCCGAGGTGGGCAGATCACTTGAGGTCAAGAGTTTGAAATCACCTGGCCAACATGGCGGAACTGCGTCTCTACTAAAAATTTAAAGAAATTTGCCGGGTGTGGTGGCACACGCCTGTCATCCCAGCTACTCAGGAGGCTGAGGCAGGAGAATCACTTGAACCCTGGAGGCAGAGGTTGCAGTGAGCTGAGATCGTGCCACTGCACTCCAGCCTGGGTGACAGAGCGAGACTCTGTCGCAAAAAAAAAAAAAAGAAAAAAGAAAAAAGAAAAAGAAAGAAAAAGAAAACATAAAGTTATGAGAGTGGGCAGATGATTACAAAGGGAGCAGTCAGCAAAACTTGGGTGGAGCAGAGGGTGCAAGAAAGAGTATTAAAAAAAAGAAAAAACACACAAACAAGTAGTAATGGAAAGAACAGACCTGTAGTGCTCTGGGAATACTTTTACAATTAAAGAGGAAACCTCTCCAGATAGGAAACTAAGCTTTATTCTAAAACAAAACCTGGCTAGCCCCCAGGATACAACAGCAGTTATAGTAATGGGAATGCTTAATGTTCACTGAGTTTGCCAGTGTTCAGGACACTGTTCTGATGGCTTTACATCTGGTAACTCATTTAATCTTCATACTATAACCCCATGAAGTGAGCCCTTCATCCCCTCCATTTTACATGTGAGGAAACTGAGACGCAGAAAGGGTATGCAACTTCCCCAAGGTCATGTAGCTAGTGGCAGAGCCTGGAAGAAACTATCTGCCATTGCAACCTTTCAGCTTGGTCTTGGAAATAAAACAAGATGTAAGGGTTAAAGGGCTTTGAGAAGCAAAAAGCACTATATTTTAAAAGATGGTATGTTAGTGTTTAGAAATTCTAGAAGACAGAAATTGTTGGTTCTTAGCCCAGTCTTAAGGAGGTCAGGAATTTCATATCACATGCAAACATTAAAGGCATTTGCGCCGGGCGCAGTGGCTCACGCCTGTAATCTCAACACTTTGGGAGGCTGAGGTGGGCAGATCACCTGAGGTTGGAAGTTCGAGACTAGCCTGACCAACATGGAGAAGCCTTGTCTCTACTAAAAATACAAAATTAGCTGGGCATGATGGTGCATGCCTGTAATCCCAGCTACTTGGGAGGCTGAGGCAGGAGAATCACTTGAACCCAGGAGGCAGAGGCTGTGGTGAGCCGAGATGGCGCCATTACACTCCAACCTGGGCAATAAGAGTAAAACTCCGTCTCAAAAAAAAAAAAAGAAAGAAAAAAAAGGCATTTGCTTGGAGGCCAAAACGAACGCAAAGCCATTTCAACTATATGCCTACTAAGTCCCAGTGACTTGATGGTTTCTATCACAGACTACATCATTATATAAGCCAGCTGCAGGCTGGAAAGTCAGGGCAAATTTGAAGCCAAAAGATTGCTTGTTCAGGTAGCCAATGGATAACACTATTGTTTCTCACCTAAACTAAGGCAGTTTCCCATTTATTTGGGGGAAGTAGAATCTCCATGAAGAGTAAAATGGGGTGGGGAAGGAAGACGACACCAGCTCTGCTTTTCTGGCAGCCTAGGATTAGTGGAGGAACCTTAACTACTTTACTTTTGCACAAACAGAGGTATTGAGCTTTGTACACCACTGATATCAGTGATAAATCATTCACTCTTCTTTATTTATTTATTATTATTATTTTTTGAGATGGAGTCTTGCTCTGTTGCCCAGGCTGGAGTGCAGTAGCACAATCTCGGCTCACTGCAAGCTCCACCTCCCAGGTTCATGCCATTCTCCTGCCTCAGCCTCCCGAGTAACTGGGACTACAAGCACCCGCCACCATGCCAGGCAAATTTTTTTTTTTTTTTTTGTATTTTTAGTAGAGACAGGGTTTCACTGTGTTAGCCAGGATGGTCTCGATCTCCTGACCTTGTGATCTGCCCACTTCGGCCTCCCGAAGTGCTGGGATTACAGGCTTGAGCCACCGTGCCCGGCCAAATCATTCACTCTTTTGGCACCCTTCATAGTCCTAAAAACAAAACAAAGATGGCATTCAGAGCAGGAGGTGAAAGACCTGCCCGCATAAGGCAGCCCTGGCCCAGAGAGACACTGGGCATGGAGCTGGCTTTGCCTTCCTGCACATGAAGCTGGAAGCAGCTCAGGTGGCTCCATTATTCCCACAGAACAGCCTCAAGGCTCACCTAGTGGGTCTCTTAGTAGCTTTCCTCCCCCAGGGCTTCCATGCTGTTCTTCAGAGGCTCCTGATTCAGTGTATCACCTAACCTTGCTGCTCTTATGTACACATGGAATCCAGAGGATCACACTTGTCCCAGTGTCCTCCCTCAGATGCATTCAGCAGAGAGAACAAGTGAGGGAGATGACAGGGACCCCAGCATATACTGAGCAAGTCAAGTGCGGGGATGGTGCCTTCCCCATTTTATAGACGGGGAAGAAAATGGGGCCCAGAGAGGTAAACGTGCCCAACCCAGGATTTAAAATTGTCTTCCAGATGTACTCATTGAATACATATTTAAGTACTTGCTATGTCCAGGGCCAGCACCAGGCCATGGGAAAACCATAGTGAACAGATATGGCTTCATCCTCATGTAGGAGACAGACATGAAATAGTCACCCTAGTGCATGGAAAATTGCAGCTGTGACAAGTTCTCCTGAAGCCTCCAGTATGGAGAGTTGTGTGTATCAGGGAAGGTCTCCTTGAGGAACCTGAGGGGAGTAGAAACCTAACTGGAGCTACGGGGGTGAAGATGGGGATGAAGAGGATCCTAGCTAGAGGAGTGTGTGTGTGCAGAGGCCTGGGGGTAGGAGCAGGTGTGATGAGAGGAATCTGAAAAAAGGCCAGGGCAGCTGGAGGGCAGGGAGCAAGGGGAGCAAGGTCCCTGAGGAGGCTGGAGAGGCTGCAGGGGTGGGGAGGCAGGCAGGAAGACCCTTCCAGGGCCTTGTAGGACGCTTAGAGGTTCCCAGGGTGGTGGAACCCCTGAAGTGTTATACTTCCGGGAGGAAGTGGTGGGGGACAAGTGGGAGTGACAGCTCAGATTTGGACTCCGCATACACTACTCAGGGCCTGAGGCGGGGCCAGAGCAGGCCAGTGAGAAGGTAATGTGGATGGAAGGAGAAAGGCAGGATTGGCAATTTTTAGGAGGTGAAAATAGCTTGCTTGATGATGGATTGTGTGGGGAGAGAAAGGGAGGGAATCCCCCAGGATGACTCCTGGGTGCTGATTTGGGTTCTTGGGTGGCTGATGGTATCATTTGCTGAGATAAACAGTGTCAACCTGTTTTCTCTAACCCACACAGCCTTACGCTGAAGATTTGAAGGTGGTCACTAGAAGAACAAGTTTATACGAACAACAGATAGGCTTAAAAAGTGGTTTTCAGCCAGGCGCAGTGGCTCATGCCTATAATCCTAACACTTCGAGAGGCCAAGGCGGGTGGATCACCTGAGGTCAGGAGTTCGAGACCAGCCTGACCAACATGGTGAAACCCCATCTCTACTAAAAATACAAAAATTAGCTGGGTGTGGTGGCGGGCGCCTGTAATCCCAGCTATTCAGGAGGCTGAGGCAGGAGAATCGCTTGAACTTCGGAGGTGGAGGTTGCAGTGAGCTGAGATCGTGCCGTTGCACTCCAGCCTGGGCAACAAAGCAAGACTCTGTCTCAAAAAAAAAAAAAAAAGTGGTTTTCAACAAAGGGTGGCACTTTTTGATTGCCAAAATGAGCGACAGCACTGATGGCATTTAGTGGGCAAATGGTGTTACGGGGGCTTAAGAGCCCACAAAGAGGGCAAACATCCTATCATGCCAAGGATTGTTTCACCCTGAATGCCAACAGTGCCCTTGAAGAGAAACACTATAAAAGATGCCAGATATGAGAGTTACAAGAAATTCTAGGATGTGCTGGGGATATTCCAGGGAATCACCCTGGCCTTTACTCCCATAATTCAATCCTTAGGGTTAGATGAAACTGAGGGGACAGATGGCATTTTATGCTTATTTCGCTTTTTCGACCTTTATTTATTTTTTGAAGGGTGGGGGGTGTTCACAGGAAGCTATTCACAAGAATCTGAATAAAACGATGGCCTTCATCTTACACTATATTAAATGTACATTTTGTACTATATTTAATGTATATATAGCATTTCTGCATCAGTTCTTCCCCACCTGGACCGCTCCTCATTCCCACGTAGGCTCCCGCTCCCCTCCGTCCCTCTTCCCGGAGGTTTTCAGCGTTTTGCTGCCCACACAGCACAGATCTCTAAGGGAAATAAACCTCGTTTTCTCGATCATCTGCCTCCCCATTATAAAGTAAATTCCACGGGCTGAGCGCGGTGGCTCACGCCTGTAATCCCAGCACTTCGGGAGGCCGAGGTGGGCGGATCACCTGAGGTCAGGAGTTCGAGACCAGCCTGGCCAACATGGTGAAACCCCGTCTCTACTAAAAACACAAAAATTGGCCAGGCGTGGTGGCAGGCGCCTGTAATCCCAGCTACTCGGGAGGCTGAGGCAGGAGAATCGCTTTAACCCAGGAGGCGGAGGTTGCAGTGAGCCAAGATCGCGCCACTGCACCCCAGTCTGGGGGACAAGAGCTAGACTTCGTCCCAAAAAAAAAAAAAAAAGAAAGTAAATTCCACGAAAGACGGGCCTTGCTCACCCTGCTCGACGCTGGGTTCCCAAGCCCAGTCCTGCACCTAGTCCTCGAAAGAGGGGGTTTTCATACTATTTCAGGGGGTCCACCGACCCCAAGAAGCCCAATCAGACGGGGTCCTCAACCCAAAACTCTGACGCCGCCCGCGGAGGCCCGAGGTGGTCTGCGCAGGCGCGCTGCTGGCCCGGCCCGCCGGCGACGTCACGCGGCCGTTACGACGCTCAGGCGTCTCGACGCGCGCGATTTAAAACCAGCTCAGGAGACGCCAAGGCAAGATGGGACCTCCCGGCCCAGGTGAGCCGGGCGGTCGGGAGGCGCGGCGGGAAGGGCCCCTAGCGAAGCAGTACTTCGGGCGGGCAGGGCTGGCGGGCTGGCCTGGGCGGGGAGAGAGGATATGCTCAGCTCGGGTCTTGGACCTGCGGCCGACAGCAGAGGCCGGTGCGGGGGGAGGGGAGGGCCGGCGCGGGGCGGGCGAACCTTGTGCGCTCAGCCAATCAGAAAGCGGCTTCGGCCGGTGTCGGAGCGCGCGCGGGCCCTGCCTCACACTCCTCAGTTCCCGGGCGGGCGGTGGGGCGGCCTCCTCCTTGGGCTCCTAAAGCGTGCTCGGTGTCTCTCCATTAAAATGGTGGTTTTCCTGGAATAGACGTTATTTTCAGGGCTTTGGAAGCGATGTGGTTACCGTTGTATGCTTAGCATGCATGCATTTATTTTTGCATCTATTCAAAAGTACTGAGCTCTCCCGTTGGGCGAACAAAATTGATAATATCTCTATACTGTTGGAGTTGGGGAGACAGACAGTAAACAAAAGAAATAATTACACATGAGGCTGAGTGCTGTGATTGAGTATAGCAGAGTGGGGATGGCTCCGCCAGGGGTTCAGGGAAGATCTTTAGGCAGATACTAGGGAACGTGTTTCAGGCAGAAGGAGCAAGTACAAAAATGAGGCAGGGAAGAGCCTGGCCTGGCCTAGGACCTGACCAG
This sequence comes from Pan troglodytes, assembly GCF_028858775.2. NCBI lineage: Eukaryota > Metazoa > Chordata > Mammalia > Primates > Hominidae > Pan > Pan troglodytes. The sequence continues at coordinate 26,735,469 of NC_072410.2, read as the reverse complement.
AACATTGTGACCAAGCTTAGTGAGGCCCGACACGTAGGCAGGGTCTGGAGGCCTTGGGTAAGAGATTTGGAAATTGAGTTACATTTTGGACATGGTATGTGTGACTTACGGGAGAGACTCAGGTGAAGGGATCTATAATCACTTAGGTGAGAATTTGGCTCTCAGGGGAGTTATATGGACCACTCAGGGAAGTGACCCATGGATTGAGAAATAAATTTGGATACCATTATCATATAGACCATTAGACCATAAAACCATGGGAACAGGTGAGAACACTAGGAAGGCCCTGCACATCTAGGACCAACATTTAGAAGCTGGATAGAGAAGGATGAGCTGGAAGAACTCAAAAGACAGTGGTATAGGAAGAAGCCAAGAGTGTTTCAACAAGGAAGGGACTGTCAGCTGTTTCAAATGCTGCTGGATTCCAAGAGAAAGGCCAGAAAATAACCATAGGGTTTAGGCAACATGGAAGTTATAGATGATCACGAAAAGATAGTTCTCATGAAGTTGGAATAGGAACCAGACCAGAGTGGGTTGAAAAATGAGTGGGAAATGAGGAAGTAGACATAGGAAGTGTCTTTGAGCTCAGTAACCATCGGTTGATTGAATGGATGCATAATATCAAAGGCAAGGAGAGAAACCACGGAAAGAAGATTTGGAGAATTAAAGCATGCCTCTAATTCCAAGTTTAGTTTCTCTCTTAGACAAGGTTCTCCTTCAGTGCTTCCTATTTCTGTTAAGGTATCCTCTCCAAAGGTCCAGGTTCCTTCCTTAGCCTGTAGCCTACTGTGCTCACATCCAAATACTGTCCTCATAAGTCCTCTTGATTCAGTTTCTAAAAATGTCTCTTGCCTCCTCCCTTCCTATTTTTACTTTGTTTTTTTTTTTTTTTTTTTTTTTTTTTTGAGACGGAGTCTCGCTCTATCGCCCAGGCTGGAGTGCAGTGGTGCAATCTCGGCCCACTGCAAGCTCCGCCTCCTGGGTTCACGCTATTCTCCTGCCTCAGCCTCCCGAGTAGCTGGGACTACAGGCTCCTGCCACCACGCCCAGCTAATTTTTTGTATTTTAGTAGGAACGGGGTTTCACCGTGTTAGTCAGGGTGGTCTCGATCTCCTGACCTCGTGATCTGCCCGCCTCAGCCTCCCAAAGTGCTGGGATTACAGGCATGAGCCACCGCGCCCGGCCTATTATTTTTTAGAGACAGGGTCTTGCTGTGTTGCCCAGGCTGGAGTGCGTGGCTATTGACAGGTGCTGTCCTAGCTCCTGGCAGCCTTGCTGAGCGCAAGCAGGCTCAGCTTCCTGAGTAGCTGGAACCACAGATGCCTGGCAAAGTACCCCACTTCTCAATACCACCTATATCTTTCTAATTCACTCTCTGGTTCCCTGACTCCAACAACCCTTTTTTTTTTTTTTTTTTTTTTTTTTTTCGGAGACAGAGTCTTGCTCTGTCCCCCAGGCTGGAGTGCAGTGGCTTGATCTTGGCTCACTGCAACCTCTGCCTCCCAGGCTCAAGCAATTCTCCTGCCTCAGCCTACCGAGTAGCTGGGATTACAGACATGCGCCACTACACCTTGCTAATTTTTGTATTTTTAGTAGAGACGGGGTTTTGCCTTGTTGGCCAGGCTGGTCTCGAACTCCTGACCTCAAGTGATCCTCCCACCTTGGCCTCCAAAGTGCTAGGATTACAGGCATGAGCCACTGCGCCCAGCCTTGTTTTTACTTCCTATTTTACTGGAAAAAAAAAAAAAAAAGCAAACAAAAAGGAACATCCCCAAGTCTGCCATTGCACCTGCTCCCTGCCTGCATCTGTGCCAGTGCCTCTGTCTTTTCTCCTGTTGCTGAGGATGGGCTTTCTGTGCTCTCTACAAAGGCAACCCCTTTGCCTGCTTGAGTACATTGTTCAGCAAATTTTACCTTTTATTTTGGATGGTCACTGTGATAGGCTGAATAACACTTGCCCTAAAGGTGTCCAGAACCTGTGAATATGTTATCTTACGTGGTGAAAGAGACTTTGCACATGTGATTAAGTTAAGGCTGTTGAGAAGACTATCATGGATCGTCTGGGTGGGCCCAGTTTAATCACAGTGGTCCTCGTAAGAGGAAGGTCATCGGGGTAGAGTGAGAGCAGATGTGATGACAGAACAAGAGGTTAGAGTGATGGGGGGACAGTGAGCCAAGGAATGTAGGCAGCTCTGAAGCTGCAAAAGGCAAGGAACAGATCCTCCCCTCAAAGCCTCCAGAATGAACGTAACCCTCCACAACTGCAAGAGAACACATAAACGTGTGGGGGTTTTTTTGTTTTTGTTTTTGTTTTTTGAGATGGAGTCTCACTTTGTCACCCAGGCTGGAGTGCAGTGGCGCGATCTCGACTCACAGCAAGCTCCACCTCTTGGGTTCATGCCATTCTTCTGTCTCAGCCTCCCGAGTAGCTGGGACTACAGGCACCCGCCACTGCGCCCGGCTCATTTTTTGTATTTTTAGTAGAGATGGGGTTTCACCGTGTTGGCCAGGATGGTCTGGATCTCCTGACCTCATGATCTGCTCGCCTCGGCCTCCCAAAGTGCTGGGATTACAGGCGTGAACCACCGCGCCCAGCCACATGTGTGTTTAAACCGCTAGGTTTGTGGTCATTTGTGACAGCAGCCATAGAAAACTAATACAGTCTCTTTGCTTCATTCTTTCTACCATGCTGAGGTTTTTGTTTGTTTGTTTTGTTTTTTTGTCTTAAAAATTCCTCACTTCCCTTTCAACTCTCACCCTCTCATTTCTCTCCACCCTTTTACAGTAGAAGTCTTTGGGCAGGGCGTGGTGGCTCACGCCTGTAATTCCAGCACTCTGGGAAACCAAGACAGGCAGGTCACGAGGTCAGGAGTTCGAGACCAGCCTGGCTAACACTGTGAAACCCCGTCTCTACTAAAAATACAAAAAAGTAGCTGGGCGTGGTGGCGGGCGCCTGTAGTCCCAGCTACTCAGGAGGCTGAGGCAGGAGAATCGCTTGAACCTGGGAGGCGGAGTTGCAATGAGCTGAGATCCCGTCACTGCACTCCAGCCTGGGCGACAAAGCAAGACTCTGTCTCAAAAAAAAAAAAAAAAAAAAAAAGAGAAGTCCTTGAACACCTTGTCATCGTTTGCTGTCTCCAGTTTCTCTTCTCCCATCTTCACTTGAACCACTCCAGTTCAGCTTTCTCCCTTACTACTCTAGGAAAACTGTTTTTGTCAAGATCACTAGTAACCCTAGGTTCTAAATCCAATGATCAGTTCTCAGTCCTCATCTACATAGTTTATCACATCCTCCTCCCCTAAAAATACTTTCTTCACCTGGCTTTTAGAATGCCACATTCTCCTGATTTTCTCCCACCTCACTAGTTGCACATTTCCCAGCTCTTTTGCTGGTTTCTCCTTCTTTATTTTTACTTATTTATTTATTTTTTGTGACAGAGTCTCACTCTGTTGCCCCGGCTAGAGTGTAGTGGCGCCATCTCGGCTCACTACAGCCTCCGCCTCCCGGGTTCAAGCGATTTTCCTGCCTCACCCTCCCAAGTAGCTGAGATTACAGGCGCCCACCACCACGCTCAGCTAATTTTTGTATTTTTAGTAGAGACAGGGTTTCACCATGTTGGCCGGGCTGGTCTCGAACTCCTGACCTCATGTGATCCGCCTGCCTCAGCCTCCCAAAGTGCTTTCCTGCTCTTTAAACCTTTAAAGTGTTCCTCTACTCAAGTTATTTGGTGATCTCATCCAGTATTATGGCTCTGAATACCCTCTACATGCTGATGACTTCCCAGTGTGTGTATCTCATCTGGAACTTTCCCTAAATTCTGGGATTAGATACCCACCTATCTAACCCAGTTGGATGACTAATACTAATAAGCGTCTTTTTTTTTTTTTTTTTTTGAGACGGAGTTTCACTCTTGTTGCCTGGGTTGGAGTGCAATGGCACAATCTTGGCTCAGTGCAACCTCTGTCTCCCGGGTTCAAGCGATTATCTTGCCTCAGCCTCCTGAGTAGCTGGGATTACAGGCGCCCGCCCCCACGTCCAGCTAACTTTTGTATTTTTAGTGGAGACGGGGTTTCACCATATTGGCCAGCTGGTCTCTTAACTCCTGACCTCAGGTGATCCACCCACCTTGGCCTCCCAAAGTGTTGGGATTACAGGCATGAGCCACCTGCCCGGTAGCCCAGGCTGTTTCTTAACTCCTGGCCTCAAGGGATCCTCCCACCTCAGCCACCCAAAGGGTAGGATTACAGGGATGAGCTACCATGTCCGGCCTTTTTTTTTTTTTTTTTTTTTTTGGTTGTTATCTTTTAAGTTAAGAGACTAAGCTAGTTTTCTTGAAAACTGTCCTGCATTCTAGAGTGTTTCCTTGTGATATCATTTAACTTGTTCCTTGACCCCTTGTATTTCTTATAAACCGGAAGTTAAAGATCTAAAGTTCTTTGGTTAAATTTAGATTAAACATGTTTGGTGGAAATATTTCCTGGGTGATGCTATGAATTTCACATTGTGTCACATGAAGAGATGAGTAACTTTCAGATTGATTTTTAGTGAGGCTACATTTGACTGGTTAATGTGGTGACTGGTAGAGTTTTTATTGTAAAAGACATTTTTCCTTTTGTAGTTAGCAAATAATCTGGATGATTCTTTGGAACATTCTATTTGTTTTACATGTTTATGTTGTTTTTCCTCTGTCTGTTTGCCAAGATATGGAGGAGCTGGAATTAGAGCCCAGCCTGTCTAACTCTATAGCCCATACCTCACCCTTGTCTCAGCATCTGTCTCTTCCTTGTCTTACCTGGCATGATGGGTTATATATGTCTGTTGTCCAGTTTGTGAGCTTATCAGAGGCAGCAATATTATATCATCCATTTTTATATCCATGCAGTACTTAAATTCACATAGCTGCAGAGTGGATATTTGTCCCAGATTAACAAAGAAGCATCAGAAACCTATGGCCTCCCCCCTGCACCTCCAAGAAACCCAAACTCTAGAGGTTCTAGCCATTAAGTATTAGAGTTGGAGAAAATCTCAGTGTTCAGTGTGTGGTGAACCTCCACCCCTGTGACAGGCTCAAGACTTCTTTGGATATAGGAAATGTTCTCTTGAAGGTTTCTTGAGCAAGAATTTTGTTCCAGCACTGCCAGCCACGATGAATAACTCTTCTTCAGAGACGCGAGGACACCCCCACAGTGCCTCCTCTCCTTCAGAGCGTGTGTTCCCGATGCCCCTGCCCAGGAAGGCGCCTCTCAATATTCCTGGCACCCCAGTCCTCGAAGACTTTCCTCAGAATGACGATGAGAAGGAGCGGCTGCAGCGGAGGCGCTCGAGGGTCTTTGATCTGCAGTTCAGCACTGACTCACCTCGCTTATTGGCCTCCCCCTCCAGCAGGTGAGGGGCTCCTGGGCTGTTTCTCCTTGAGGCAGCCGCCTTGATATGGGCTGCGTAGGTCCAGGCATCTCCACAAAACTTCATGGGTCTAGGTTTTGAAAATTTAAACTATCATGGATTCTTGCCAGAGTTGTTTGTTTTTGTTTTCCATTTAGGAGTATTGACATTTCAGCTACTATCCCCAAGTTTACAAACACGCAGATTACGGAACATTACTCCACCTGTATCAAACTGTCCACTGAAAATGTGAGTATTTGCTGGTTTATTATGGAAGACGTAATCCCTTGATCGCAGGGGAAATCCAGCTATCTTGTTTCTGTAGATAATGCACAATCAATGATGATAATTCTCTGGTGAGTCATCTTAGTGCTGGTGGTTTTACTGTTTCCTCTGGACCCGTGGTGCACCTCCTGAGAGGCTGCCAGCTATCTGCTGTGTATCTAGAAAGGCAGCATGGCGCGTGAGTTAATAGTAGAGTTCTGGAGCTAGCCTGAGTTGGAGGCTACATGCTTCTAAGCTGTGTGTGAGCCACCCAACCATTTTGCTTCCGTGTCCTCTGGAGAATGGGGGCAGTGCCTGCCTCATGAAGTTGTTTGGAGGGTGAGTCCCTTTGTGTGCAGTGCTTAGAGCAGGGCCTGCACACACTGAGCATTCAGGAATTTTGTGCCGTCATTCCCTAGCCTTGAACATGAGGACATGCCTGTGAGGATTTGGCTCTTGACAAGTGTTTTTGGGAAGAGAGATCAGTGACAATATGTGGGTATTCCTATGTAAAGACTTAGCTTCCTCTGTTAAAAGCAGCATTATTTACATGAGCCTAGGCTATAAATAACAATCCTTTCTGCAATTTTCTGTTTTCAGAAAATCACTACCAAGAATGCTTTTGGTTTGCACTTGATTGATTTTATGTCAGAGATTCTTAAACAGAAAGACACCGAACCAACCAACTTTAAAGTAAGAAGGATGTCCACTTTCTCTTGCATCTGAATTAAATGATGATGATTTCTACTACTTGGCATAACACAGTTGAATTCTGCAAATACATGAGAGACTTCTCATTTAGATGTTATGTTAGTTAATTTACTTTCTTTTCCTAAACTGATGAAATACAGAGAGAATATATATTCTGTTTATTCCCTATCAGTCATAGAGGGATCTTTGTCATTGCTTCCTTGGGGCAAGTAAATATTTTGTGAAGCTTGCTGTGTTTTACCTGTTCAGAAGTTGTTTTTTGTGCATCTTTGTGAGTGCAGCTCTGATTGTTTGACTAGGTGGCTGCGGGTACTCTGGATGCCAGCACCAAGATCTATGCTGTGCGCGTGGATGCCGTCCATGCCGATGTATACAGAGTCCTTGGGGGGCTGGGCAAAGATGCACCGTCTTTGGAAGAAGTAGAAGGCCATGTTGCTGGTAGGTGGGTAGGGATCTGGATTTAAGTGGCTCTTTTTAGGGCATACCAGGTAGTTGAGTAATATACTAGAAGAAGGTCACAAGAAATAAGTGATCTCATTTTATTGAAGACCCCTGTCTTCATTTTTAGAACCATATATGGTCTTACGTGAGAAGATACTCAAACACTAAAATTATATTTCCTTGAAAAAGAGAAGGGCCTTATAAAAGCGTTTATATTTTATTTAGGCCAGGTTGTGTAAACATCACCAACTAAGGAACTTCTGATCTGGGAGTCTTTGGAAATGGACTTGCGTAAGAAGCCAAATCTAATAGTTTGGTTTCTCCATAAGTTGCAGATTAAATATGCCTGATGTTTTGAGAGAACTGCATGTTTTTTGTTTGGTTGGGGTTGGAGTTTTGTTTGTTTTTTTTTTTGAAACGAGGCTCACTTTGTCACCCAGGCTGGTGTGCAGTGGTGTGATCTGGGCTCACAGCAGCCTCTGGCTCCCAAGTTCAAGTGATCCTCCTGCCTCACCACCCCAAGTAGCTGGGACTACAGGTGTGCATCTCCATGTCTGGCTAATTTTTGTACTGTTTTGTAGAGACGGGGTTTTGTCATGTTGGCCAGGCTGGTCTTGAACTCCTGAGCTCAAGTGATCCGTCTGCCTCAGCCTCCCAAAGCGCTAGGATTACAGGCATGAGCCACCACACCTGGCCTCACATGTTTAAATTACGACAGGTTTTGAAGAACTTGAGTTAGTAAGTTCATCACATGCTTCAAAGCAGCCCTTGCAGTACGCAATTGTATTTCTCCTTTTAGATGGAAGTGCTACTGAAATGGGAACAACCAAAAAGGCTGCAAAGCCAAAGAAGAAGCACTTACACAGAACTATTGAGCAGAACATAAACAACCTCAATGTCTCCGAAGCAGATCGGAAGTGTGAGGTGAGGAACTGTATGCGCAGTGTGGTTTCTGACTAATTCAGAACCTTAGGGGCTGAGACTTGGCAGGGCTAAGGCTGCCTTGCTGGTATGTGCCTGTTTAAGCCTCAAGGGAGTAAAATGTTCAACTGATATCTCTGCATTATCATCTTTTAGCTTGACAGTAAAGACTAAAAGTAAGTCCCTCAGTGTTTCAGAATGATTCAAAAGGAAGAGACTGCAAATTGCTGAGAAATCTAATTGATAAAAAATTAATTTTATTTCCTAGTAAATGTAGCAGTGGTTACGTTAGCTAACATTTAATGTACATATAGTGAGCACCATGTGCTTCCTTAAACCTGTAACCTGTATTAACTCATTTAATCCTCACAACATTCTTGTATCATTTTAGGAAGAGGTAACTGAGGCACAATGACTTGCCTGAAACGACACATCTAGTAAGTGAGCTAGAAGTTGAAGCTAAGTGGTCTAACTCCAGAATCCTAGCTTTAAATCATCTATCTAGCAAATCCTAAGGAATCGGCTTAAACAAATGGTACTGGAGGCCTCATCTATAATTAGCACAGTTAATTTAAAGCAAACAGGTGTTACTACAATTTTATTTTTTAATTCTGCCATTAAAAACATTGTTTCAGTGAACATTCTAATACATATTATCTTTGCACTCGTATGGGAGAATATCTGTAAGAAAATTCTGAGACATGGATTTTAAGTTGCCCTCAAAAAAAGGTACTAATTTACTCTCCCACTAGCAGTAGACTAGATTACTTCTCTCTCTTACCTCCACAACATTCATAAATGGTAATTAAGGTCACAAAACTAGAATTGGTCACCAAGGAAATGAATGTATATGGGAAAAAGAGTGGGAGTTCCTTTTCCCCAATCTTAGGAGTTCAGAGAGCTGAAAAAACATCCAGTAGGTAGGAGGAAAACCAGAAGAGCGTGGTATCCAAATGAGAAAATATTTCAGGGAGTGGGGAATGATCAACCATGCCAAATGTGGCAACCTGAGGCCACTAATGAGCTTGGAGTGGGGGCCCCTCTGGAACTCAAGCTCAGACCTCCAGGGAAGGGCTTGGCTGGTGCTAGTGTCCCTGAGTTTGAGGGAGGGGATTGTGTGCCCAGGACCCAGACCCTGGAACGGGGGCATGCTGGCTGGTGCTGGTGTCTCAATAAGGCTGGTTCTGTGAGTGTGAAAATCTGCCAGTGGGGTTCAGCTGCTGCTACAGGTGGGCTCTGCTGCAGCCGGGGTGGAACACTGCTGGGTGACGCTCTCCTAACATGCAACCTGCAGAAAGGAGCAGTGCCTTCTCTCCCTTGGAGCCTGTAGTCTCCCTCTAGTGCCCCTACTTGGTAGACCCTAACAGGGAGCTGCCGGCAAAGCTGAATGTCCCAGATCCCGCATCACAGCCAAGGAGAGAGGGTAGGCTTAGAGCTGAGAGGCAGTAGCTTAGTAACTGGGACATGGTGAAGTGTCATGAGGATTACTGACAAAAGACTGGGGTGGGGAGAGAGATATATATAGAGAGAGTAAATGAAAACAAATATGCAAAATGCTACCCATTGGGGAATCTGAGTAGAAGCTTTACAGAGATTTGTATTACTGTTTCAACATTCTTGTGGATCTGAAATTTTTTTTATGATAAATGGGAGGAAAGGACTGAAAACACTTGAATATAGGTAGTTGTTTTGAAGAGTTTTGCTATAATTTGGAGCAGAGTACTGGGATAGCAAATGGAGGGAAAAGTAAGGCCAAGAGTTTTGATTTTGTTTTTGAATGGGAGAAATGACAGCATATTTTGTTGATGACAGCAGTCTAGTTTGGAGAAGGGATTATTGATGATGCAGCAGAAAGGAGAATTGCCAGGCTGATGTCCTTGCACAGGTGAGAGGAAGGGAATGGACAGCACAGGTTGGGCTCGGCTGATGGGTGTTGTTTGGGTGCACTCATGGGGGAGCCTTCTGGATCCTGTCTTAAAACAGGAAGCCAGGTCATCAGCTTACAGTGAGGATAGGGAAGGAAGGCACTGGGGGCGTGAGGAGGGGAAAGGGTAGGAAAGAGTCCTCTAGGAGGTGGGCGAGTACATGAACTAGGGAGATATGGTGTGACTGTTAGACAACTTAGGGTCTACTTGAGGGTGGTGGCAGATGGATATAAAGTGAGGTCAGTCAGCATGATTTTGTGTCTTTGTCCAGCCGTGAATAGCTGTGTGGGTACAATCATGGAGTAGGCAGAAAGTTGGGTTTAATATGGGATCCTGTTGAGCTGAGTGAATGGACACAGCTGGAAAGGGACACTGGAGGAGGTGAGTGCATGTGTAAAGGTGTGGTTGCATTCACTGCTTAGGGAATTTTACCTCGGAAGACAGGGGAATGAGGGCAGTGGAAAGTAATATAATCAGTAGATTGTAGGCCTGGTGGGGTCGAAGACTTTGTGGTGTTGGGGACAAGAAGGGGTGAGCTGGAAATGTAGGAGGTGGTTGCCAGAGAGGGGCCCTAGAATTGAGGATATAGAGAGGTTGCAGTCATGGTTAATGACTCAACTCAGAGCAGGCAAGGGAGCAAATGGCGGAGGCGGGGTAGGGGTCTTACTAGGCTGTCTTGGTGTCTTACTTGGCTGTCTTGGAGTCCTGGGTTTCTTAGGATGGAGACCATTGAAGGAGAGGATATCAACCAAGAGACAGTGTACTGGATGGATCAACATATGGATATTGAAATCAATAAGAGCTACACCAGGAATAAATTTGGAGACTAGTAATGAGCCATAAACTAATACTAAGATCTTCTGAGAAGAAGGACAGGTTGTGACCTGGGGATTGGAAGATGACTGCAACACAGATGGGCAGACAGTGGCAAAAGCTGATGTTGTACTCAGAGCTGGGGCATTAGAAATTGGGAGGGGGGATAGTTGGATGCTGCAATCACCTGGCCCACCTGTAGGCCACTGGTTTGACGGCTGTGAAGAGAAAGCAGCCACTGCAGAGGCCCGCAGGGGAAGCATATCCTCAGGCTGGCACCATGTCTCAATTGGAGCAGTGCCCCTCAGCCTGTTTTTTTTTAAATCACTTTTGCCCCTTCAGACCCATTTAGACATTTTGTGCCTACTCCTTCCCCTTAAAATGAAATACTAAGGAATAAGATTTTGTCAGATAGGGTAGAGATTTGGATAGGCAAACATTATTGTAATATCTAAGATTTTTTTCCACCTTGCCTCTAGGAAACGGTTTTCACCCCTTGAGAGTGAAATGAGAACACCATTGAGAATACATAAATTAGAACAAGTAGGTGGAGATAATCCTCAGGAACTAAGTGGGCGATAGAGAGAATTTTGCTGATGACTGAGTCTAGAGGGCCCTGAGGAAATACCAGTTTTTGAGGAGGAGTGGGAGATGGGGGCTGTGGTGGGGTGGGAGTTGGCATCAGAGTTCTATAGATCTTAGAGTCCAAGAAATGTAGAATTGTGGGTGTCTTGGGTCTTTTTGTGTAATTAATAAATAAGCCAGATAAAGGGCAACAGTGAGATGAATGCCAGTGTTCTTATAGCAGATGGTAGTGGTAAGACTGAGTGTGCAAGGGGCTAGGGAGGTGGGGCCTTGCCATGCCCACTCTGAGTGGTGAGGTGAGCAGGGCATTGCTGTGCACGGGCAGGGAGGGGCCAGAGGAAGGAGAGTCACTGAGAATGAGGCCTAAGAGGGAGGGGAGAGGCGAGAGCAGCTGGCTCTTGTGGGGAGAGGGAGTTGTATTTTTTCCTTATGTGTGTGTCAGCATTAACCGTGGGTGATGTGTGTAGCATATCACCATGTTTAAAGACCTTGACATAGGCCGGGTGCGGTGCTTAGCTGTTGACCTGGGAAGAGGTGTGAATCTCACTGTCATATACTATAAAAAATGGGGAACGCTGGCCCCACCCACATCTCGGTTTTATATTAGTGAATCCATTTATGCCAAGGTCTCTCTCTTTTTTTTTTTTTTTTTTTGAGATGGAGTCTTGCTCCGTCGCCCAGGCTGGAGTGCAGTGGCGCTATCTCAGCTCACTGCAAGCTCCACCTCCCGGGTTCACGCCATTCTCCTGCCTCAGCCTCCAGAGTAGCTGGGACTACAGGCACCCGCCACCATGCCTGGCTAATTTTTTGTATTTTTAGGAGAGACGGGGTTTCACCGTGTTAGCCAGGATGGTCTTGATCTTCTGACCTTGTGATCCGCCGCCTGCCTCGGCCTCCCAAAGTGCTGGGATTACAGGTGTGAGTCACCGCACCCGGCCTATGTCAAGGTCTTTAAACATGGTGATATGCTACACACATCTGAAGCGGTATTATTTATTAGTCATAGGGATCCAGAAAGCCCTTTCTACGTTCCCTTCCCTCCCCCAATTCTCCTTGTTTTTTCCCCTTCCCAGATAATCTGGAATTTATCTTACTGTCATTATTTTTTTTATTTTTTATTTTTTTGAGACAGGGTCTCGCTCTGTGGCCCAGGCTGGAGTATAGTGGCACGATGTTGGCTCACCGCAACCTCTGTCTCCCCAGTTCAAACGATTCTCGTGCCTCAGCCTCCCATGTAGCTGGGACGCACCACCACGCCCAGCTAAATTTTTTTGTATTTTTAGTAGAGATGGGGTTTCACCATGGTGACCAGGCTAGTCTCGAACTCCTGATCTCAAGTGATCTGCCCACTGGGGCTCCCAAAGTGCTGGGATTACAGACGTGAGCCACTGCTCCTGGCCCTTACTGTCATTCTTGCTTTTGATTCTATAGTGAAATGTTCAAATCAATCAGGGATTATTAAGTACAGGATGTTTGGAAATTCTGTTTTGTAGTCATCTTCTTTCTTACCAGGTAATCTCAATTCTGGGAGCCTGAGGAAAACGGACTATTTCCCAGGCCTGCATTAGCTTTTCCCATGATTATAAAGAGAAAAGGAGAGAGCAGCAAGTAGGGCTGATTTCGCTAAGCCTGATATTGACAGGCTGTGGTATGTTTATGCTAAGTGAAATGAATACTGTCATGAAGAAATGCCAAATACTCCAATCCTGGAAAGCTTTTTTTGCTCTGTAAGTTGCTGTAAACTTGTAATCATCAAGAGTATGGAAGATAAAAAAGAGGGATGGATTGTCACAAACAGAATTTAAAGCTTCAACTGTTTATTAAACTCTCATTTTCTTTTCTTTTTTTTTTTTAAGATGGAGTCTCACTCTGTTGCCCAGGCTGGATTGCAATGGTTCAGTCTTGGCTCACTGCAACCTCCACCTCCTGGGTTCAAGCAATTCTCCTGCTTCAGCCACCCAAGTAGCTGGGATTACAGACGTGCACCACCATGCCTGGCTAATTTTTTAATTTTTAGTAGAGATGGGGTTTTGCCATGTTGGCCATGCTGGTCTCAAACTCCTGACCTCAAGTGATCTGCCTGCCTCGGCCTCCCAGTACACTTGGGATTACAGGTGTAAACTCTCATTTTCTTGGAGATCAGAAAGCAAATGTGTGGGTGTGTCTAGACCAGTTGAGAGCACTTCTTTATATATGAGCCGATCTCTTTTGGACACAGCTCTTTGGTATGTGCAGAACATTTGCTGTCATAGAGGATTCAAACATGATTATGCTTCAGTTCTTTATACCAGGAGAATACAGGTAGATGAATGCAAGGAAGGTCAAGGCACATGCTATAGGAAACCAGAGTTGGTAGGGCTCAGAGTTTATGGAAGAAGCAAGACTTGAACTGGGCCATGAAGGAAGGCTAGGTGTCTTGTCAGGTAGGCATTGCCAGGGAGGTGATTCTAAGCAGAGGTGTAAAAGCAAAAGCCATAGCACAGGAAGGTTCTGATTAGGAAGCTGGAGAGTATACGAGTTTGGCTAGCGCCAAGGATTTGCTTTTAGAAATCACCTAAAGAGATCTTGAACTTTATCATTCAGTCTATTGTAAGGCCTTTTATTGTGGTCCTTCCTTACTGTGGACCCTTGTTTCAGAAGGTTTCATCTACTCAAACTACACAGTCAGCCATAATTCATTGTCCCATTGAATTGCTTGGGGATATAAATCCCTCTGTTGTCACACGTGATATAATTCTAGACACAAGTGAGGAACATTATCATAGTGCTTTCAGCTTTAATGTGGGTCAGTGTACAATTTCCATGTTGGCTCTGAAGTGCTGAGTATAGTTCCATTAACTACCTACACAAGACTTTTAGGGGTGCAGGGCTCCAGGTGGGAAACCATTACTCTGGATAGCATTTGAGAAGGGAATAGGAGTAACCTATTTTTAGGTATTTTTAGGATGGGAAAAAAAAATAGGTATTTTTAGGATGGGAATTGGGAGAGGCCAGAGATAAGGGTCATATTGCTGGCTCTGGGGATGGAAAGATGCACTGGGAGGAAACTGACTTGGACGTGTGGCTGCCTGAGGGCTAAAGGGATGGGAGAATGTGGAGATGACGAATGTGCTGCTCTGGGACAAAGAATGGTGAGATGGGTTTATGGTACGGCAGGAGCTGAACCTCAGTTCTGATGAGCTTGGACTCCGAGCTAAGGGGACCAGGGAAGAGCCAGGGAGGCACATCTGTGTTGTCTTATCCAAGCCCCTCTCTCTCCATAGTAGCCACGTTCTGAGGCATCAGGAAGACCTGTGAACCCCATACCCAACCGTATCTCCTGTCTCAAGGTCACCTGCAGAGTCCCAGGGGGCTTCTAGCCTCTTGCTGCACATGTGTGTGATTCACCCTGTCCCTGTTCTTATGCCCAGTGCCTGTTTTTGCCTTTGGGCTTGGTGTCATATGGCCATGCCACTCCTGCTCCTGACCCAGCCTTAGGGACCTTCTTAAAACCTCTCTCAGGTTTCACCCAGCCAGCTAGCCCTACTGACTCTGTCCTTTGCCTGGATATCTTGGGTATGTTCTTCCAAACTTTAGAAGATATTTCTGTTCAGAGGAACAATAGAGCCCTGTGACTAGCCCTATCATACAAGCTTTTTAAGCCAATGGCATTTGTTAGCGACTTATAGAAGGAGACCAGCAGCAAGGATACACGTCCAGATGTATTATAAAAAAGCCATTTGACACAATGTACACTTGCCACCACATACTGTCTTCTGGAGCAGTATATGTTTATCTCCTGACTATAACCAGCCTTTCTTTTGAACCGGGATTTTATCTGCTTAATTAGAAAGCCACTTTTGTTGGGTGCGGTGGTTCACAACTGTAGTCCCAGTACTTTGGGAGGCCAAGGTGGGTGGATCACTTAAGGTCAGGAGTTCAAGACCAGCCTGGCCAATATGATGAAACCCCGTCTCTACTAAAAATACAAAAATTAGCCAGATGTAGTGGTGCGTACCTGTAGTCCCAGCTACTCTGGAGGCTGAGGCCCAAGAATCGCTTGAGCCTGGGAGGCAGAGGTTGCAGTGAGCCAAGATCATGCCACTGCACTCCAGCCTGGGCGGCAGAGCAAGACTCCATCTCAAAAAAAAAAAAAAAAAAAAAAAACCACTTTTGACCATGAGTGGAGATATTTCAGTCCAGTGTATATACCTGCTAATGAGTGGGGCAAATGCATGAGAATTTATCTTTCCCTTGGCTACATGCCGTAAATCTTCAGTTTCTTCTCTCTCTGTGTTCAGATTGATCCCATGTTTCAGAAGACAGCAGCCTCATTTGATGAGTGCAGCACAGCAGGGGTGTTTCTGTCCACTCTCCACTGCCAGGACTACAGAAGTGAACTGCTGTTTCCCTCTGATGTCCAGACTCTCTCCACGGGAGAACCTCTCGAGTTGCCAGAGTTAGGTTGTGTAGAAATGACAGATTTAAAAGGTAAGTACAAGTGATGCCTTTCACCAGAGCATTTCAGTCATTGGGGAATTTTTTCACATAACCATGGGGTACAATAAGCCCATCATGCTCTTATGTTGCTTAAATTACCCAGAAGTTTGCTCTGGAATGCCAAATTGTGTATCCTTTTGGGAGTGCCTTGCAACCCACTAACTTTTGTCTTCTCTGCGGCGTGGAGTCTAAAACGGTAAACCATCGCCTCTTGGTCTTGATGTGCCCGGTACCTTAGGTGCCCACTGTTTGCAGTCAGCTCTCCAAGTCACATTTTGGAGACCGGGGTTCCTCTTGGAGTGTCAGTTTGTTCTTGGGAAGGGGACTTAGACCTTTGCCTAGCCAGAGAGGCTTTGTTTTTATTTGCTCCCCATCCAGGGGGCCCTGAGGAGAAGAGAGCATTGTGAATTGTTTTGAGACTCCTCTGCAGCAGTCTAAGAACTGATCTCTCCTATTATCAGTCCCCTATACTGGCTTGACAGAGATTTTAGCATCCCTCCCATTTACGCCTCCACACCTGAGTTGGGGGTTCGCCTCGGGATGTTGTAATGAGGTGCCAGCAGGTAGGGAGGCCAGGTGCGTGCAGTGCAGTAGCTACACTTGGGGTCCCAGAAGAGCTGCCCCCTCCTGCACATTTCCAATGCAGTGTTCGTACTCTCGCTGATCTTCATCTCAAGTGCGGTCATTTTTATGTGTTGAATGAAATTAATACTTCCCCTCCAGGCTGGGCAGTTGTTACAGCTCCCATTCTTGTCATTTCTATTCTTGCCTCAATTTTGTTTAGTATAGTTTTTGTGCTAACGATCTATTTTCCAAGTTTGTGCTCTCATTTGGGGCTCTAATCCCCCGAAGTAAGTCTTCTCTAGTTTGGGACTAAAAATAAGTTAAAGTACCATTACATGATTGCCTATGTACTTGGTGTATTTTTAAGACGAAGCGTTTGATTTCCCAGCTATAGCATAGGTCACAGAATTCATTTCAGAATCGAATGTCTGTGCTTTAGGTTTCTCCTCTATTATTTTACTAATTTGTGCGATGACAGTGCATAGCCTCACTCCAGCGTGGGTGTGGCCGACGCAGCTGCTCGCCCCTAGAAGAGGCAGGGACACAGACTGGCAGCCAGCCAGCCACTGATGATACTTGAGCCTTTGCTGGAGGACAGTGAGGTAACTGTGCCTCTCATCTCTCGTCCCACTCAGTATCATTCTGAAGGGAATAAGGAATGCACTTGACCCACTTCTAATCTCTCTTTGTGATCTTGCTATCCTCTCCAGAGCCCTTGCAGCAGTGTGCAGAAGATCGCCAGATCTGCCCTTCCCTGGCCGGGTTCCAGTTTACTCAGTGGGACAGTGAAACACATAATGAGGTGTGGTCAACTTTTAGTGGCTCATGGTTTCAGTTAGTTGGCTCAAGAGTGGTCCTGCCCAATGGGAACCAAAACTGTGGCATCATCTTTATTTAGCCAGGAGTACAGAAAATATTTCCTTTGGCACTTCTGTAGGGACAAAAACCCTGAGGGAGGAGGGTAGGGTTGTGAACCCCAGCAGGACTATTCTAGAGGTAAGTGAGTTCCAGGATCAGCTTTATGTCCTCTCTTCTGCTATCCTAGGGTAAGGCGGCCCTGGCATTAATCGGTGAACATTTATAATTAGATTTACTCTTGAATGTGGTTATCCCAGTGGCCTCGAATCTCTTAGGCTGCCGTCAAGCTTGAGGAATTTCCTGCTCTTTGGGGTTGAATCCCTTGGCACAGAGTTTCCTGAGAAATTGTCATGTGTAGAGCTTTCCTCTGTGTATTTTTAGCATGGCCCCCTTTAGCCTACTTACTACAATTTCCAAAATAAATGATCTCCATGGAAAACTGTTTTCTGCAAACATGTAGTTAATGGGTACAGAATCCTGTTTCATGTTTTACAAAATGTGCCTGACAACAATGCAGCTTCCTCCTGTGCTGCACAATATAAACTTCCCCCTCACTGTACTATCGTGAGAGTCCTGGCCCAGGCAGGCAGGGGATGGGAAAGGGAAGGGTGGCTCAGGGGAAGGAGGAGGCTGGAGACTGAAATTTAAGGGTGAGAAGGCTGTCCCTCCAGTGGTGATTTGGGGTGGTTATAGGAATGAGAATTGCAGAACCCTCTTTTGTCCCTCCAGTCTGTGTCGGCCCTGGTAGACAAGTTTAAGAAGAATGACCAGGTATTTGACATCAATGCTGAAGTTGACGAGAGTGACTGTGGAGACTTCCCCGATGGGTCCCTGGGGGATGACTTTGATGCCAACGATGAACCTGACCACACCGCAGTTGGGGATCATGAAGAGTTCAGGAGCTGGAAGGAGCCCTGCCAGGTTCAGAGCTGCCAGTAAGGCTCTCAGAGTCAGAAAGTGTTTCTATAGGAGTTTTCCATTGGTTCTTTTTTCTTTTTTTCTAATTAAAAAATTTTTCTTTCTTTTTTTTTCCCCCCCCCAAAAATAGAGACGGGCATCTCACTGCATTGCCCAGGCTGGTCTTGAACTCTTGGGGCTCAAGCAATCCTCCTGCTTTGGCCTCCCAAGGTGCCAGGATTTCAGGTGTGAGCCACCATGCCTGGGCACTATCAGTTCTTAGCAGATTTCCTGCTGGGGTGATTGAATTTGATGTCTGATTGGCTGGGCTGGTGTGCTATGTCATACACATCAGCTGAGCTTTTCAGCTGAGCCTTTCTGACTCAGAGGAATCACACCTGGCTTTGAATGTCGGCTTAGCCACTTTGGTTATAAAACTGACATTGCAAGAGTTTGTAAGGATTAGAACAATGTAAAGCGTTTGGAACAAAGCACCTGGGATCTAGTAATTACGTCAATGTGGCTGTTGTTACCACGTGCATTTTGGTAGCAGAGAGCATGCTCCCTTTGTACACATTGCTTATAGTGTGGCTGTTGGTGACTCTAAGCCACCAATTTACCACCTGAAAGGTAAGCAAGTGGGGGTTAGGCAGTGTTGGGTTACCAGATGGGCAGACTGGGGACGAGCAAGGCAGGGAAAACAAAACCAACCAATAAATTGAGAATATTTGGAGGAGAAGAAGAAGAATTGGTTTAGTAATTAAATTTTTGATTACCCTAGTAAACATCATAAAAGTAATCAGAACTTGGTTGGCCTTTATGTACTTAATAGGTTAGTATTGTTTTAATTCTAAATATGATTTGGAAGCAGGGTCTCACAACACTTTAATGTCATGGTCCTGTAAAGGTCTTGAATGGGCCTGGGGGTAGGAGATTTCATGAGATTAGAGTGAAACTCCTATGTCTGTAACAGAGCTTTGCAGAACTGGGATTGGGGACAGCCAAGCTGGTTTTGAGTAAAACCTTAGAAGTTGCTTAGTATAATTTCCCGCTATGACAAAAATCTCTTCAAGACCCTGCTCGGATATATTTCCTAAGCTCATTTTGTCTGCCCTTGTGGGAAACGATTAGGCTGATAATGTCTTTTAAAGACATTATCGAGGCGCCACTGCCCATCCAGGCTCAGTAGCACCCTGCTCTCCGGAATTGTACTGTTCACATGGCTGCAATTTTGCCCCATTCTCATCGTGTCTTTTTTGTTGTTGTTTTTTTTTTTTTTGAGACAGAGTCTCGGTCTGTCGCCCAGGCTGGAGTGCAGCAGCGCGATCTCTGCTCACTGCAAGCTCTGCCTCCCGGGTTCACACCATTCTCCTGCCTTAGCCTCCCGAGTAGCTGGGACTACAGGCGCCCGCCACCATGCCTGGCTAATTTTTTTATTAGAGACGGGGTTTCACCATGTTAGCCAGGATGGTCTCGATCTTCTGACCTCGTGATCCGCCCACCTCGGCTTCCCAAAGTGCTGGGATTACAGGCGTGAGCCACTGCGCCCGGCCATCGTGTCTTCTAAGAAGGGAGAAATGATAGGTTGATGGGATGAACTCTTAAAAACATCATTTTCAAATGTCAGAGAAAAGCTATCACTTTCCTTAAACAGTGAGGTGACATCTGAGGGACTGACAATAACAAAGGGCTTCCATGACTTTTATTTGGTTTCTGGAAGATGTTTTCTGCTGGTTATTTTGAACAAATGTCTCCACTTCTCTCCCCTATTCCAAACAGCACAAAATCTTAGACTCTATCCTACCTAGTACATTAGGGGTGGGAGGCTGCGGTTCTAGTCTCAGGTTTTACCCATCCTTAAATCCCCTCCCCTTGCCACATCGCTGGCCTTTCCTGGGAATTCAGTGAGTGAGTGATCTGGAGTAGATCTGATCTTGCCGTTACTAGCCCTGAGATGTGGGGCAATGTTATCACCTTTTGCGGTCTTTGTTTTCTCATCTATAAAATGCAACGTTGGGACCAGTTGATAATAACAATATCTGATATTTATTGAGCTCCTTATTCTTTGTGCAAGATGCTGCGCCAGGTGCCTTATGTGTGTTATTTCACATAATTTACATAATATCTAAAATTAA
Organism: Pan troglodytes; assembly: GCF_028858775.2. Classification (NCBI taxonomy): domain Eukaryota; kingdom Metazoa; phylum Chordata; class Mammalia; order Primates; family Hominidae; genus Pan; species Pan troglodytes. The sequence goes on along the minus strand of NC_072410.2, from coordinate 26,715,493 downwards.
TTATTTTATTGCAGCAACCCTATAATTAGGTCCTATTATCCTCATTTTACAGATGAGGAAACAGGCTCAGAGAGTTTAATGGGGTGGAGCTGGTTGCCACCCAGCACCTTTGACCAGTCCTGGCCACATATAGTGAGCTTTGGATGGCAGGCTCCAGTCCACACCACCTGAGCATCTCAGTGGGTAGAGGGGGCGAGACATCACGTTACCATCCCCGGGTGATTGTGTTCTGCACCCAGGGTTGAAAACCATTGTACTCTACTGAGAGGTCTCCGGAGGCCTCTGGATGAAGGTGGGGTGGGGCAATGCTGAGTGATAAATACCAGTGTTGTGTAGATGCCTCACGTTATTGGTCTCTGCATGGCAGCACACTGACAACTGCAAGCGTAAAAGGTGGAGCTCTTTGTGCACATGCGTTGGTAAGGACTGGTCTGCAAAAGTGCTTGATGTGTAAGAGTGAGCTCCCTCTCTTTGTGCAGCAGCAACAGCAGCCCAAGAACACTTGGAGCCAAGTGTTCTCTGGCCGACCCTTCTGTAGTACCAGCATGCTTACATAAGGCAGTTACTGTGGTTAATGACCTAGTCGGAGGTCAAAGCCCAGAACACAGCCTACTTCACGCATGCGAGAATGAAACATTCGGCTGCATGCTGCCTGATGTGCTGAGCCAGCTGGGAGGAGACCTTATCTTGCCAGTGTTAGGACAGTGGATTGAACCACGGCTAAATTGAAGGAGGGACCCTGTGATATTATGGGGAGGGGATAGAAGAAATACAGAGTTTTCCTGGAGGGACTGGAGATGTTTGAAGTGGGCAGCCTTGAAAAATGGATAGACTATTTTGGACTATAGGTGGATTCATTTAGTTGTTGAGTGGTGAAATTGGGACTGGTAGGATGCCTGCGACATAGCATTGTATGTTGAAAGAATTATTGAATTACTACAGTTCAAAAATCCAGCTCCATCACCAGAATTGGGAATGGGAGCCACTCTTCCTAATGGAAGAATATCCATCAGAATGGAGTGGGGTTGCTGTTGAAACTTCTTCCTTCTACCTCTGGAGTTCACAGCACAGTGCATTTGTTACTTAATAACATGCTAGGTATCAGATTCTGTTAGAGCACTAGGCCATACAGACTAGAAATGTGATTTTTTTATTGTGTATTTTATTTTTTTAAATTAGGTTTTAATTACACAATAAATGCACAAATGTAGTCTCCTGTTTTTGTTTTTTAAAATTCTGTATGTAAAGACAAAATCCCCTTTTAAAAGCCTTTTTAGCTTATTCCATATGGCTTATATAAACGGGAACTATATGTTGGCTCAATACAAATACAAGGCCACTCTTCTGAAACTTCTTGGTTACCTTACCTTCAGAGGGCAGTACAGCATCACCAGCGTCCTTTCTGACATGTTGGAGCCCTTTAGGAGAAAGCTTGTACCTTGTGGAAAGAGTGAAAAATGGCTGGGCACGGTATAATCCTGACACGCCTGTAATCCTAGCACTTTGGGAGGCTGAGGCAGGAGGATTGCTTGAGGCTAGGAGTTCAAGACCAACCTGACCAACATAGTGAGACCCCATCTCTATTTTTTAAAAATGTAGAAAGAGTGAAAAACCAAACTGAAACTGCCATGCTGCACTGACCACTTAGACACTTTACACACGGCAAAGAATAAAGCTGGATGACCTAACAGATTATAAGGGGAGCCCCCAAAGCGTTAGAGGAACTAAATAATTAGACAAACATGTTTTTTCACTTTTAGTAGGAACTATAGCGGTATCTTTTGGAGCCCTCATTTACAGAAGGATGGTGACGAATGAGGGATTTGTCATCTTGTGTGGCAAGAAGCATGTGTGTGGAAAGACCCCGAGGCTGGGATTAAGGGACTTGTGTCCAGCTCCCAGCTCCGGCATTTTACTAGCTGTAGATTCTTACCCAAAGGAATTCTCTTTTTTTTTTGAGACGGAGTCTCACTCTGTCACCCAGGCTGGAGTGCAGTGGCGCGATCTCGGCTCACTGCAAGCTCCACCTCCTGGGTTCACGCCATTCTCCTGCCTCAGCCTCCCGAGTAGCTGGGACTACAGGCGCCCGCCACCACGCCCGGCTAATTTTTTGTATTTTTAGTAGAGACGGGGTTTCACTGTGTTAGCCAGGGTGGTCTCGATCTCCTGACCTTGTGATCCGCCCGCCTTGGCCTCCCAAAGTGCTGGGATTACAAGCGTGAGCCACCGCGCCCAGCCAAAAGAATTCTCTTTACTTTTGTCATCTTGTCTCTCAAATTAGGTAGACTAGCATTTTATGGTGCACTTTGAAACTTCCAGAGTACTTGTATAGATATGATTATATTGTTATAAAATTAAGGGAAGGAAAAGTACTTGAGAAGTAAAAGGAATTATTAATAAGTTATTTGTATTGGACTCACAGAAATGCAGCTCATTTGTGGACATATGCTTCATATGTAAATACAGCATTATAATATATGTATTGTACATGTACAAATATGTGTGTTACAGGGAAGAAATGATTTCCCTTGGGGATGGAGACATCAGGACCATGTGCCCCCTTCTGTCTATGAAACCTGGAGAATATTCTTATTTCAGTCCTCGGACCATGTCGATGTGGGCTGGCCCAGATCACTGGCGCTTTAGGCCTCGACGCAAACGTATGTAATTCTAGGTGGAATTTTAAGAAAAGAAGTAGTGTAGATGACCAGCCAGTCAGCAGTTAGCCAAGGAAGAGAAATGCCAGTCACAGCCCTGTTGTGTCTCTTAATAAGCCGAGGAAGCATACAGATGAGCCAGCCTCCTGGTTGGTCAGTTTGCCTGGCCTGGGATGAAGGGACAGTGAAAATGGAAGCCTCTGAGTGAGGAGAGTGAGTACTGGAGTCAGGAGAACTGGACTCCCAGCCTCACACTGCTCCCTAGTATCCACATGACTTCACTCAGTGGCCACGGGTGGGCATGACCCCCGGGCACTAGAGGGCACACAGGAGCTACTGCACATGTTGGCATTCTGTAGAACTCGAAAGGGCTGTGCTGACCTTATGTGTTTTGCATTGTCTCTTTGAAAGAAAGGGATAAGCATCTGTTGTTTTATGTTTTGTTTTGCTTTTGAGACAGGGTCTCACACTGTCACCCAGGCTGAAGTGCAGTGGTGAATCATGGCTTACTGCAGCCTTGACCTCCTGGGCTTAAGTGTCCTCCCACCTCAGCCTTCTGAATAGCTGGGACTGCAAGGGCATGCCAGCATGCTCAGTTAATTTTTAAATTTTCCATAGTGATGGGATCCCGCTTTGTTGCCTAGGCTGGTCTCGACTCCTGGCCTCAAGTGATCCTCCTGCCTTAGCCTCCCAAAGTGTTGGGATTACAGGCATGAGCCACTGCACCTGGCCAAGCATATGTTTCTGATGTGTTTTCTTAGCCAAAACACAAATTATAAGTTTAGGATGAAAAGAGGGTGTGTGATTGAGCACTCCTACTGTTGTGATGCTCAGACACAATGCTGCCTTGTGGTTTTGATAAGCCTTGATAAGGCTGTCAGCAGATCTTGTGAAATGAGTAAATAGTTTAGGCCACAGAAGTGAAGTGCTGACGTCTGTGTTCACTCTGCAGAAGATGCTCCTTCCCAATCAGAAAACAAAAAGAAGAGTACAAAGAAAGATTTTGAAATTGACTTTGAAGATGATATTGACTTTGATGTATATTTTAGAAAAACAAAGGTTTGTACTGAATTTATTAGGATTGTGCTTACTCGTTTTTCCCTTTCAGATGTGATTTTTAAAAATTCCGTATAAATTTAACTGTTAGAGCAAACAGATGGTTTCATTCTTCCTTGTTCCTTAAACGCACTATTAAGAAATAGTCCTAAACTCAGTGGCAGAAAGAATCAAATTTAGAATAAAAAGAATAATGCTAGCAAAATCACTTTTTTACATAGAACTGTGAGACTGATGGTAGACTCATGCTGCCCAAACCCTTCCCAGACTGCTTTAAAAAAAGTAAGATGTTTTGCCCATTGTTAAAATGCCTAAAACACTTTTTAAAAAAAAATTAATAGGCTGCTACTATTCTGACCAAGTCCACTTTGGAGAACCAGAATTGGAGAGCTACCACCCTTCCTACAGATTTCAACTACGATGTTGACGCTCTGGTCCAGCTTCACCTCAAACCAGGCACCAGGGTAAGCCTATTTCTTGGTTCCTTTAAGCACACAAGGTATCAAGTGGCTGATAGTATGACAGTTAGGCAGTGCCTTTGAGGAAAGGGGAGAATGTGAGGAGCGGTATGTGTTAACCAAAGCGTGTTGCCAGGAAATCAAATAGATAAGGCAAAGAAAGCTAAAAGGAAAGGCTTATATGATGGACACACAGTAAACACTTGGAAATACCTTACCTGGCAAGAATGCTGGATACTGAAGCCTCCATGCTGAAATTCAGGGGGGCAGTGAGTGTAGTTTTTTGGTGAAGTTTCAACAGTTTTTAAGTTATTTCTTGATTCCTTTGCTTTCTCCTTTTTTTTTTTTTTTTTTTTTTTGACAGAGTTTCGCTCTTGTTGCCCTAGACTGGAGTGCAATGGTGCAGTCTTGGCTCACTGCAACCTCTCCCTCCTGGGTTCAAGCAATTCTCCTGCCTCAGCCTCCCAAGTAACTGGGATTACAGGTGCCTGCCACCGTACCCAGTGAATTTTTTGTAGTTTTAACAGGGACAGGGTTTCACTATGTTGGCCAGGCTAGTCTCGAACTCCTGACCTCAGGCGATCCACCCACCTCAGCCTCCCAAAGTGCCAGGATTATAGGTGTGAGCCACTGTGCCCAGCTGATTCCTTGGCTTTCTCATTGAAGTTGTGGATTTACTCACCAATTGCTTTATACAGTGAGGTTGCCTTACTCATGATCCAAGTCGAAGCGAGCCCAAGGTGACACATGGGCTCACATCCTCAGGAAGTCTCCTAGGGCTCTACAGGCTGCTGGGGCTCCTTCTGAGATTGTCACATGGAGCCTTCTGAATTACCTGGTGTTGCACCCTGATTACTGCCTCCTTCATTTGCCTGGGGCTCTTCTCACAGTCCCCGCTGACAGGGTAAGCAGTGGTTCGTGTAAACCATTCCATTCACATCCTCTGCTTACTTGCATTACTGGTTCTCCTACTCTCATGGAGTGTATTAAGACTTTATACTTTCCTCTTTATTTTGCCTGTTTTTCCACAAGATTTTAATGAGATATATATATATATATATATATTTTTTTTTTTTTAGAGACAGGGTCTTGCTCTGTTGCCCAGGCCATAGTCCAGTGGTGTAATTGGAGCTCATTGTAACTTTGAACTCCTGGATTCAAGCAGTCCTCCTGCCTCAGCCTCCCAAAGTACAGGGATTACAGGCGTGAGCCGTTACACCTGGCCTCACATTCTGTTTTTATAAACTAACCAAGATATGTTTTTCTTTCTGATCAATATTGTTTACTTCAATAGAAATACTCTTTTTTTTTTAGTCCTAGCTACTTGGGGGCCTGAGGCTATAGTAAGCTATGATCATGCCAGTGCACTCCAGCCTGGGGGACAAAGTGAGGCCTCATCTCAGAAAAGCAAAACAAAAAAAAAATTGTGATTCATGAGAGGGGGTCAAAATATCAACATTAACAGGAGTTTGGAAGAAGTTGATTCTGACTCTTATGGATGATTTTGAGGGGTTCAAGACTTCAGTGGAGGCCAGTCATGATGGCTCACGCCTGTAATCCTAGCACTTTGGGAGGCCGAGGTGGGTGGATCGCTTGAGGCTAGGAGTTTGAGACCAGCCTGAGCAACATGGCGAAACCCCGTCTCTACTAAAAATACAAAAATTAGTCAGGCATGGTAGTGCAGGCCTATAGTCCTGGCTACTCAGGAGGGTGAGGCACGAGAATCACTGGAACCCAAGAGGTGGAGGTTGCAGTGAACTGAGATTACACCACTGCACTCCAGCCTGGGTGACAGAGCAAGACTCTGTCTCAAAAAGACTTCAGTGGAGGAAGTCATTGCAGATGTGGTATGCAGATGTGGTAGAAATAGCAAGAGGACCAGAATGAGAAATGGAGCCTGATGATGTGACTACATTGGTACAATATCCTGATAAAACTTGAATGGATGAGAAGTTGTTTCCTATGGATGAGCAAAGAACATTTTCTTGAGATGGAATTTACTCCTGGTGAAGATGCTGTGAACATTGTTGAAATGATTAAAAAAAAAGATTTAGAATGTTACATAGTCTTAGTTGATATAGCAGTGGCAGTGTTTGAAAAGATTGACTTTGAATTTGAAAGAAGCTCCACTATGGGTAAAATGCTATCAAACAGCATTGTATGCTTCAGAGAAATCTTTAGTGACAGGAAGAGTTGATTGATGCCGCAAACTTCATTGTTGTCTTATTTTAAGAAATTGTCACAGCCACCCCATCCTTCAGCAACCACCACCCACCCTGACAGTCAGTAGCCATCAACATTGAGGCAAGACCCTTTAACAGCAAAAATATTACAACTCACTGAAGGCTGATATGATCATTATAATTTTTTAGCAATGAAATATTTTTAATTAAGGTATGTAAATTGTTTTTTAGACATATACTGTTGCACACTTAATAGACTCCAGCATAGTATAAGCATAACTTTTAAATTTGTGTGACTGGAAGTGCCTGTATTAAACACTGGACATTTGGCTAGGGACACCTGAGAGTGTGCCCAGAGGAGAGTATTCTAAATGAAGAGGCAGTTAGAAGTTGTGTCATATGAAGAACAGTGGAAGAAAATGGGGCGTTTCTTAACTCAAGTATTTATTGTTTAGTAGTACTTTTGGATTTGTTACAAGCACATTGTGGGTTTATTTGAGTTGTTTTTGAAGCACATAATTATATTAAAATATTCAGTGTGCTCTTGTAAACTGTGCACATCTCCAGTCACATTTCTCCTACTTCAGAGATTTATATATCAAGTAGAAATCACTGGTCTAAGGAAGGACCTGCAAATATTTGAAAGACTGTGATCCATAGGCACTCCTAAAAGAGGAGCCTCATTCCACGAGGCTCTGGAATACAGAATGAGGATGATGGATGTAATTAGAGGGAAGAGCTGGATGTCTCTCCTTGTTGCCATGTAGGGAACAGTGGTTTCCACTCAGGAATGAGACAGGCTGTTAATTAAGGTAATGGGTTTTCCTTTTTTTTTTTTAAAGACAGGGTCTCAGGCTGGAGTGCAGTGGTATGAGTATGGCTCAGTGCAGCCTCAACCCCTGGGCTCAAATGATCCTCCTGCCTCAGCCTCCTGAGTAGCTGAGACCACAGGCACACAGCACCATGCCATCTTTTTTTGTAGAGATGGGGTCTCACTGTGTTGCCCAACGCTAGTCTCAAAATTCCTAGGCTCAAGCAGTTCTCCCACCTCAGCCTCTCAAAATGCTGGGATTACAGGTGTGAGTCACCATGCCTGGCTGGTAATGGGTTTTCTATCAAAATTGTTCAAGTGCAACAAGGTGACTTTCAGAAAGCTGGAGGGTAGATTTTCCAACTTTTGTTTTTAGTGAAGGAACCCTTTTTCAGGTAAAACTGTGCAGAAGGCCTAATTGCCAGTCACACAGAAATAGAGCTGCTCTGGTTTATTTGGGATTGGTAGAGACGCTGAGCCCTGCTACTCCAGGTTTGCACTGTGTAGTGGAAAAGTCTGTTAGACTTAGATGACTTGTGAGGGCCCTTCTGACTCTAAAATTGTATAATTCTAGGAGGAGATTGGGCATAGGAATTAAGATTTACTTCTCTAACCTAGTTCAGTAGCTTTTAACAAAATAGCTTTCTGCATTTATTCTTTCCTTTAGTTACTTAAGATGGCCCAGGGCCATAGGGCAGAGACTGAGCATTATGAAGAAATTGAAGACTATGATTACAACAACCCTAACGACACCTCCAACTTTTGCCCTGGATTACAGGTAAAGGGGGGAAAGGGGCTCTGTCCTCTCTTCTAAGCCAGGGAGTCCTTTTTCTCTGCTTCTCATGTCCCCATTTTATATGGCGGGAGACTGTTGGCAATTTTGAATCCAGTGGAGGTTTTCTGGGTAAAGGGTCTGCCTTCCACCCAGTGCAGGGAGCTGAGCAGAGTCAAGGAAACAGCCTCACCTTGGCCTGCCTTACCTCACATCCTACATGCAGGAAGCAAATGGCCACACTCAAGTGAATGCGTCGTCATGTGGATGGGTGTTTAGCCTCTGCTACAAAGTACTAATCTTGGCTGTTGTGGGATTTCAAAGGAATATAAACACTTTGTCCTCTTATGAGCTAATATTTTGGCCAGGTAGACAACCAGATCACACCATATGTGATCTGGTGTGGCAAAAAATAAGTCTTCGGGGTGTATCTCAGATGACCAGGTTTCTAGCTGTGAATGCAGTTCTCATATTGCAAGCTTGCTGTGAACTTGTACAAGCCACCCCCCATCTTTAGATCACGGTTTAGACTAAATAATTTCCATATCCCTTCTCTGAGTCTACTGATGAGATGGCTAATACAGGTAACAGAAACTGGAAAAATAGGCTTCATCTGTGTCCCTGTATGTGGAAAGGGGGGAAAGAACTGGAAAAAAAATGTATTCACCTTATTTTCTTACTTAGGAAGAGAGTTAGGCTGTTATATTTTAGTGAAAATCCAGACTGACCTCTTGACTAGTGCTTCTCAAACTTTAACTTATATACAAATCACCCAGGGAGCCTATTTAAGGACTGATTCCTGACCTGTGTCCCCCCACCCCACCCCCTGCCCGAAGATACTGATACATTCACTCTGGATGTGATCGCAAAAATGACTTTCTCACCTGCTTCTGGGTGGTACGCCTGCTACTGACCAGATGGCCCCAGGAATCTCCTGTGCTTTCCTTGGGTGATATGTTCAGGTCATATCTCCAGTATTTGAGGAATGTTTCTGTAAAATGAAATCCTAAATTTGTTAGAAGCTGAAGGGGGGACATAGTGGCAATTATGGTTATCGAATTCCTTTTAACTCCCGCTCAAAAGGTCTTAGGTTGATAACAGACACCTCTCTAATAGGGTTTACGTGAAACAGGATGATAACTAGAGGCACCTAGAAGTTCATCGTAGTGTAACTCACTGAGTGAACCATCAGATGGTCTCTTCGTGCTTTGTAAACATGGAGTCTATTTCAAGGGTGTTTCTGAGCTCCTCTGCAGCGTCCACCAAACTCGAAGAGCTGTTTCTTGCCCAGGCTGCTGACAGTGATGATGAAGATTTGGATGACTTATTTGTGGGACCTGTTGGGAACTCTGACCTCTCACCTTATCCTTGCCATCCACCTAAGACAGCACAACAGAATGGTGACACTCCGGAAGCCCAAGGATTAGACATCACAACATATGGGGAGTCAAACTTGGTAGCTGAGCCTCAGAAGGTACGGATGAAACAGCTGAGAATTACATTGTTTGCCTGAAATCTATTTAATTGTCTCTTATATGAGAGTCACGCAATCTGAGCTTGATTTCTTCTCAATTTTAACCTGTTGCTCTCCAAGTTTTAAATAGGGTTGTGGGAGTGAGCTGATGCTAATTAGGTTTGTGTGGAACTGACCATCTCTCCAAAGACCTTGATAAGACATGTAACTAGGGAGGAACTGGTCACCCAAATAAGGCATATGAATGAAGGCTGCAGGCAGAGAATATAAATTTATATGCTAATTCAGCAAGGCTAGCTAGCTAGCTGTGTGGCTCTGAAAAATCTTGGCCAAATTCAGTTTGTATTAAATTATCATGTATTAAACATTTATCTCTTCCATACCAGGTGGCAGGCTTTATGCTTGCCTTTATATTTGATTCATTTATCTCTTTTACACTGGAATTCCAGTTAGCCTTAATGTAGATTGCACTGGATTGAAAAGAAATTAGATTTGATATGAGGGACTCTATTTTAGTGTCCAAAGAGAGCTCTGGGCTGGGCGTGGTGGCTCACGCCTGTAATCCCAGCACTTTGGGAGGCCAAGGCGGGCAGATCACGATGTCAGGAGTTCGAGACCAGCCCGGCCAACATGGTGAAACCCCGTCTTTAATAAAAATACAAAAATTAACTGGGCATGGTGGAACCCGGGAGGCAGAGGTTGCAGTAAGCTGAGATCGTGCTATTGCACTTCAGCCTGGGCAACAGGTCGAGACTCCGTCTCAAAAAAAAAAAAAAAAAAAGAGTTTGAGACCAGCGTGGCCAAAATGGTGAAATACCATCTCTACTAAAAATACAAAAATTAGCCAGGTGCCTGTAATCCCAGCTCCTTGGGAGGCTGAGGCTGGAGAATCGCTTGAACCCAGGAGGCGGAGGTTGCAGTGAGCTGAGATTGCACCATTGCAATCCAGCCTGGGTGACAAGAGTGAAACTCTGTCTCAAAACAAACAAACAAACAAACAAACAAAAACAAGAGAGCTCTGTAGCTCCTTGGTTGAAACTGGATTCCTTCTTTAGTTGAACTCCAGACCTTTGTTTTTACAGTGAATTATGGTAAAAGTTTCTTTATTCTGCTTAGTTTTACTTTGTCATATACCTATTTCAGGTAAATAAAATTGAAATTCACTATGCCAAGACTGCCAAAAAGATGGACATGAAGAAACTGAAGCAGAGCATGTGGAGTCTGCTGACAGCGCTCTCCGGAAAGGAGGCAGATGCAGAGGTCAGATGCTCTTGCCTGTTCTCTAGGTGCCCAGCATGCGGGAGGGGAGTGGTTGATGTCTACAGCTGAAGACACCTCGATTTGGGCAATGCCTCCAATACAGAAATGTTCGTTCAAAAATACAAGGAGCTGGGCATGGTGGCTCACACGTGTAATCCCAGCATTTTGGGAGGCTGAAGTGGAAGGATCACTTGAGCCCAGGAGTTTGAGGTTACAGTGAGCTATGATATGATCGTACCACTACACTCCAGTCTGGGCAACAGAGAGAGATCCTGTATCTTGAAAAAGAAAACAAAAATAAAAGGAAGACTTCATGCTTCTAAGAGAGAAATGAACCAAGTATACAAGTAGGCAGGTCACACAGACTGTAATACAAATAGCAAACTAGTGTGTAAGGCATGATTCAGCCTTGCTGGTAATCAAAAACGACAAATGAAACAATCTTGATGCTACTTTAAAACAGCAGCAGTTTTAGTAATTAAACTGTTTTCCATTACTGAGGAGGAAAATTTGGAGTACTTATTCACTGCTGGTAGCAATTTAAGTTGCTCTATGCTATGAAATGTTTAAACCTTTTGATCTAATAATTCTGATTTCAGGAATGTATTCTCAGTAGGAAGATAGTGGAAAAGTAATTATTATACTGTCAGATTCTACTTCTTCAGAACAAGCTGAAACCTTGATTAACTTGGTCCACCTCAATGAAAGGAAGTCTCAGTTAATTAGAATCCTTCTCTCTAACTTCTGCTCAGGTAATATTCTGAGTGTAGACCTTCTGTAGCTGAGAAATGAAAACTCGTAAGTTGATTGAGGGCCCTGAGCTGGGTATCAGAGAAAGCTCTTCAGTCATATTTATAAAGTTTTATCAACTAGAACAGAATGGGATACAAGTGTGTGTCTTTGTCTTAAGTGGAAAGTTTGAGTTTACTTTTAAATATGAATTTTGTGCTGCCCTTAGCAGTGTAGTCCAGTTGGAGCTATAAATAATCATGGCTTTGGCTGGGCACAGTGGCTCATGTCTGTAATCCCAGCACTTTGGGAGGCCGAGGTGGGGGGATCATGAGGTCAGGTGTTCAAGACAAGCCTGGCCAACATGGTGAAACCCCATCTCTACTAAAAAATACAAAAAATTAGCTGGGTGTGGTGGCGGGCGCCTGTAATCCCAGCTACTCGGGAGGCTGAGGCAGGAGAATTGCCTGAACCCGGGAGGTGGAGCTTGCAGTGAGCCAAGATTGTGCCACTGCACTCCAGCCTGGCGACAGAGCGAGACTCCGTCTCAAAAAAAAAAAAAAAAAACAAACATGGCTTTTTATTACTGCTTTTTTTTCTTGTTTGTTTTCAGGGCACCCTAGGACACTCTGCAGTGTGTCCTTTACCAGGGTGATGCTGGCTGTTGACATCCATGTTTACCACAATGTCATTTGAGCAGAGCTGAGGCACTGGTTCCCTTTGTAGATCCTTTTTCTTCAAAATAACTAAGAAATTTGTTTTCATTTTGTTTGGGTATAGACTTTTTGGTGACACAACTTTATTTTTGTTGCCCTTTCAAAAGTGCACTAGCCCTAACTGTCCGATGTATAAATGTGCTTCTGTTAGGCAAACCACAGGGAAGCTGGAAAAGAAGCGGCCCTGGCAGAAGTGGCTGACGAGAAGATGCTTAGCGGGCTCACGAAGGACCTGCAGAGGAGGTGCGGGCTGGCAGGCATGGGGGCTTTGTTGGGGCTCACCTCTCTGAGCTGTCCACGTGGCAGGCCTTCCACACACAACCTGTTTCCTATGACACTTATAGTGGCTGTTCTGTTTTCTCTCTGTGTTGACAGATAATACAGACCAACTTTTAAAAAGGTGTTTTTCTGTGTCAGTGATCAGAGTGTAACAGGAGATATTTTATCTCAAATAAGAAACTAGAAAAATCTGCTTATAAAATGCATCTGAAAGATTTGTTTCTCATTAGTTTAGTCATTGCATGTGTGTATTATTCATACTTGATGAACGAGCTTTTGTTCTAACAGTTGGCAGTGACCTAAATACTTGCCCCTTTCTTTCCAGCCTGCCCCCCGTCATGGCTCAGAACCTCTCCATACCTCTGGCTTTTGCCTGTCTCCTACATTTAGCCAATGAAAAGGTAGGTAATTAAGGTAAGCATGGGAGTATTAGAGTATTCCCTGTTTATGTCAACTCATTTAGCTTTGTATTTGATCTTTCATGGGCTAATATAGGATTTCTTAAATACAGTGACTTATGTAGCACCTTCAACCCAAATGATTAGCCAGGCATCTAGAAGTAACTTAGGAAAAAGCCATCAGGTTTGATTAGCAATGAAAATAGCACAGAGGACCCAAATAGTAAGATTTTAGATGATGGAATTGTGATCGGTAAGTTCCCCAGCCTAAGAACACGATGTGCTTTTACTTCACTGGGTGTCAAAGACTTTAAAGGCCAAAGCCTAGTAGTACCAAAGTCAAGACATATGGGAGACATGGCAGAGAGAAGCGGAGAGAAATGAGGATGAAAAGAAAACAGCTGCAGAAAGAGAAGAGTACTAAAATATGGAGGTAACCGTCAGAAAAGTCAAGCTGTGTGTCACAAGGAAGGAGAATCCTGAAGTGCCAGCTGGGTCAGTGTGGCAGACTCCTGTGCCAGGCCAGCCAACAGCTGCATAGCCATGGGACAGCTGTGGAAAGAGCAGAGGAGGGCACCCATTTTCTCAGGAGCCGAGTGGTACTACCCAGGGATACCACAGAGAGGGCAGCCAGCAGCAAGCCCACACATTTGAGCATCGCTGAACACTTGGTATCCATTAGGGTCCCCAGCCAGCTGATGCACAGCCCAGCCTTTGGCACATGCAGTAGAGGGCTATGGGCTGGGCCATGGCATGTGCGGCAAGCACCACCCTGGGGCTGGGGCACCATGGCCATGGTGTGCACCAACACTGTCAACTCCCCAGGAGGAGGGGGTGGGCACTGGAGTGCAGTTACTATCTGAACGCCGAAATGTGGTTTTGGAGGGTGATTATGGGAATGGAATGGTAGCAAAAATGGGGTGCTGGTGGAAGCATCCAGGATTTCCTACATGCCAACATGTGACCTCTGGCCTCCTAATGAAATCAGGAGCAGTGAGGATTGGCTCCATTTTCCAGGTCTGACTCTGCTTTGGAGAGAAGTTGCCCTGGCCTGTGTGGCACAGCCATCAGCCAATTCCAGTGACCTACCACTGGAAGTCAGAGACCAATTTTTCTCTTGTCAATACCTTGCTTAGCTGACAACCTCATGAAGAAGAAGAAACTGTCCAGTTAGCAGAAGCTAGTTTTGATTCTGGGTGGGGAACAGGTGTAGAAGAGCCACTGGGCCAGGACCAAGTGCTGTATGTCTCCAACTACTGTGCTGACCATTGGGCTTGTAACCACCAGTCTGAGTGTTCAAACCTGAGGCCTAAGTTGAAGAGCCCAGTGTAGTTCCCAAGAAGGAATGATTGTGCATCAGAGCCCTTGGGAATGGTTTTAACCCAGGAATGCTGAACTTGCATGGCTGCTGTTGGGGGGCAGTAAGGCGGTGACCGGTGACTGCGGAGAGAGGACATGCCCTGTTCACAAGCCTGTGAAGGCAGACATGCCCGTGGTTATGGGAGGTGGTAGTTCCTATACCTGACACATCCTAAAGCATCTGATATCACATGCAAACTATATGAAGAATGACTAAGAAAATAAAAAATAAAATATATGATTATCATTGTTCTGACAAGAAATCTACAAGTGGCTCTGCTGAGGATATACCATCTGAGGTGGGTGGTGTGCAGGCCATCCATCTCTCTGACTTGAGAAGTGTCGGGGGAGGCCTGGAATCTCATTCGCACACCATCCTGGTGGAAATAGGTGCTGGTGACTCTCCAACATGGGTGCTGGTCTCCTAGCACACCAGGCTCCTAGGCTGGCCTCCAAAGCTCAGAAACCCTTCTGAGTCCAATTTAAGAGTGTTACTGCTTTCGCTCATCAGCCCCAGCCTGAAGGTCAGAGTGCTTCTCTGGGTGGTGTGTCTCCACAGAAACCTGACTTGAGAGAGCGGCTTCATGGCCCTCACTTGTTTCTTAAGGAGTCAGGCCAGGCCAACACTGCTAAGAAATATTAGTGACTCTGCGGCTTCACTGAGGTTGTGCTGCTCCGACTCCAGCTCTGCACCCCTGCTCTCAGTGGCAGTGCAGGCATGTTCATTTTGCTGTGATCAAGTCTCTTTTTAAGGGTCCCAGAGCTCTTGGTGTTTGAAGAATGGTGGGTGGCTACAGCCCATGACTTGTTGGGCTGAGCACCGAGGCCATTACTTGGGCCTGGCTTTGGGCTGTTTGAGAAAACTGGGCTTGTAACATTAGCCACAACAGTTACTGTGATAATCTACAGGGATCTGTGATAACTCAACACTTAGAGCCACCAAGAGAAATATTCTCAACGCTTCACAGCAGAACTTGACCTCCTCTTGGACTTCTTTCTCTCCATCTTTCACTCCCGTCTGGAGTCTGTTCCTCCACCACTGTGATAACAGTCTCCCCTCACATAGCCAGGCAGTGTGTGGGGCTTAGGAGCCAGTGATGGACGTGAGGCCCTCTGCCTTCATGTCTCTGCATGTTAGCAGTGTGTGACTACCAGAACCTGAGCTGCAGAAAACCCACGAGGTGTGACTTGAGCGCTCTGTCTTTAGTGGCAAGGAAAGGTGCGAGTGGCTGTTGAGCCCTGGCACATCCCATCTGCCTCCAGTGCAGAGCCAGGGCAGGCTGGTTGTGGTGAAGTTCGTCAGGAAAGGTGTCTCATAGCTGCTTAGTCCTGAGGGAAACACTGCCTGGGGTTGGGGAAGAGCTGGGAGGTAGGTAGGGAAAGGCCTGTGCAGAGACTGGCAGGAGGGCACTGCTGTCAGGAACTAATGGAGAGATGGGGCAGTGGGGTAGTTCAGGGGTGCCTGGAGGAGGTGCGCGTGGACGGGGTTAATACAGTAGTCCCCTAGTTTCCATGGATGGGGCAATGGGGCAGTTGGGGGTGCCTGGAGGAGGCATGCATGGTTGGGGTTAATATAGTAGCCCCCTGTTTCCACAATTTCACTTTCCATGGTTTCAGTTACCCGCAGTCACCCATGGTCTGAAAATACTAAGTGGAAATCCAGAAATAAACAGTTCATAAGTTTTAAGTTGCAACTCTTCTGAGTAGTGTGATGAAATGTCACCATGTCCCGCTCCATCCTGCCCCGGATCTGAACCGTCCCTGTGTCCAGCAGATCCACACTGCAGACGTGGCTCTCCCATTAGTCACTTGGTAGCCATCTCAGTTCCCAGGTCAACTGTTGTGGTACTGCAGTGCTTGTGTTCCATTCCCTCTTATTTGACTTAATTTTTCTATTTTATTATTAGTTATTGTTAATCTCTTACTGTGCCTAATTTGTAAATTAAACTTGATCATAAGTATGTATGTATAGGAAAAAACAAGGTATATTTGTGTATACATATATATAAAAATCATATATGTGTATTTGATTTGGTACTATATGAGTTCAGGCATCCACCGGGGGCCTTGGAACACCCCTCGAGGATAAGGGGGGACGACTGACTATATGTATGTGTTGTGGCTCCTCATGACCTCCCATCTGCCTCCATTAGCATCTTCAGGGCAGACGGCTCAGCTCTTAGGCCCTTTATAGGGGGTGGGTTGCAGGAATCAGAGCCAGAGAAGGCTTGCTTTTTGCTTTTTTTACCTAAGTCATTTTGTTATAACAAGGATTGGGAATCAGGTTTTTCATGCAAATTATACTTGCTATGAAACAGTTTTTCTTATAATCATGGGACAAACTTTCTTCTTTGTAGTCACTACCTTGTGACTGTGATTGGAATTTATGATTCTTTTATTCTCAGTATACCAAAGTCCATGCATGTTTTGGTCTTCCCTCAGAATCTAAAACTGGAAGGAACAGAGGACCTCTCTGATGTTCTTGTGAGGCAAGGAGATTGAGTTCACTATGGAGAAGTCAGCAGCAGGAGGCCCATCACTTACTCAGTTGCCGGGACATCCCCAGTCTCGGGGGAAGAAGATGCCATGGGCTTATACCCAGGCTGTAGCCAACTACCAACGTGCCTGTTTGTTTGTTGCTCTTTCCTTCTCTCCATCATAGTCTGGGTGCCAGCGCCCTGAAGCTCTGTGCTCAACTGATTAAACTTTACTGCCCTATGGTGACCATCTAGGAGAGGGGAGGGCAGAGGGGGTGAGGGTACTATTCTGGATTGAGAAAACCTATATCCATTCTTTATATCAATGTATAGTTTTAGTCTCCTAAATTGATCTGTTATTTTCCAAACTATTCTCTTGTAGAAAATTTTCCAGTGGGCACTTAATGTTGCCCTTGAAGAACTTCCTAATCCATGTACATAAAATACATCATATGTACACTTATAAATGTATATAGAATGCTCAAAAATAAAATTCTTAATAATATAACTGGCAAAATATTTGAGTGTCCACTAGATGAGTATCAGACCTAGTCCTTACCCTTAGGGGGATGCAGTCCTGGTTGTTATCCAGGATACACACATGTCAGTATAAGGCAGAAGATGCCTAAGGGCCAAGATGGTTTGCCTCGGAGGAGAATGGAAGAGAGAGATTGCTGACTGGACATTCAGATGCAAGACTGGGTCCTGCTTAAATCCCAGGATTCTGCTGGAGGGAGCTGATAGTGATACTTGTCCCTTCTGTACATTGCTTCGTGTAGCCTTCTCAGCATCCCTAGGAGAAACTTACTATTGTGACTCTCATGTTGGAGGAGGAAACGGACACCCAAGGTAGAGGAACTTGCAAAAGGGCAGCCGGCAAACTGTCAGGGGTGGCCTGAGCCTGGCAATCTGCCTCCAGAGTCTGCTTTCGGCCATTGTGCTATGTGCTACCTGGATGGGTCATACAGGCTCAGCAGTGGGTGGAGAGCAGTGCTCAGATTTGTCCATCTCCACAGAATGCAGCACACACACAAATGTACAAGTTCTTCCCCTAACCTCAGAGGAATAGGGGAATTAACTTTGCTTGCAATTTGGAACAATATTATAGATGTTGATCCAAGTAGTTCTGTTACTGGCTGGTCCTGGATCTCTGCCAGAACACCCGTCATCATTGACTGGCTAAATAGAGATCTTGGATATAGGCCAGAAGCAGTGAAGTATATAATTGGAAATTGCTCCTGATAATAACTTGCTTCTTAGCCAAAAACCACACAAAACAAAAATAATCCCCTCCCCACAGGAATATGCTTTCCAAATTGTGTCCAAAACGTTACCTGCTCTGTTATATTGAGAAGATTAGAGACTTCAGAGCATGCTTAGAAAAAGCAGTGGTGCCACAGGTGAGACTCCACACTCTGTCTTGCTGGGGCTGAAGCCTCCATCACTTTCCCAGGCCAGGTTAGTGCTGGGCTTCTTGCTTTCCTTCTATTCCTGAGAGTAGAACTGGCTAAGCCCATTCCTTCCCTCAGTCAGCCCCACTTCTCTATAGTGGGTTCTGGGGGTGGGGGGCTGAATTACCAGTAAAACTAGAAAGATTGGGACCAAGTGCAGTGGCCCACACCTGTAAATCCTAGTGCTTTGAAAGGAAGAGGCAGGAGGATTGCTTGAAGGCAGGAGTTCAAGACCAGCCTGGGCAAAATAGACCCCCATCTTTTAAAAAAAAAGTTTAAAAATTAGCCAGGTACGGAGGTGTGTGCTTGTAATCCCAGCTACTCAGAAGGCTGAGGTGGGATAATCACTTGAGCCCAGGAGTTTGAGGCTGCAGTGAGCTGTGATCACACTACTGCATTCCAGCCAGGACAACAGAGTGAGATCCTATCTCTTAAACAAAAAAAAACTGGCGAGTTCAGTACCAACTTCTACAATGAAATCCCCTTTCCCCCCACAACCCTGCTTCTCCTAAGTTTCCCTCATTACATGGTTGCTGTGGGCTATGTGTGCTGTGGTCTGAATGTTTGTGTCTAAAATTCACATGTTGGTATTAAGAGATGGGGCCTTTGGGAGGTGATTAGGTTATGAGGGCAGATCCCTCGTGAATGGGATTAGTGCTCTTATAAAAGAGGCCTGAGGAAGCTTGTTCATTCCTCTTGCCCTTCTGCCATGTAAGGATGCAATGAGAAGGCACCATCTGTGAGCAAGGAGCCCCTCACCAGACACCAAATCTGCCGGCATCTTGATCTTGGACTTCTCAGCCTCTAGAACTGTGAACAATAAATCTATTGTTTATAAATTAAGCAGTCTAAGTCATTTTGTTATAGCAGACAAATTGACTAAGACAGTGGGTATGCAAGATAAGTTTATTTTATATAAAATACTTTGGGAAGTAGGTGTTCTAGGACTGGTGTGACAGTTCCATGAAATTATGAGAGACCGGGGATCCTTCCAGCTCATCCTTCTGTTTCAGTGTGGCTGCTGGAATCCAGCCATCACATCCATAGTCTAAGCAGCAGGACGAAGGACTGGGGGAAAAGAGAACTGCTGCTCCCTGTTAAATCGGTTTCCTGGGGGTCGATATGAATATTTGCCACCTCAGGGTGCCACAAAGGTCCCCACCAGCAAGAAGGCTCCCACCAGATATGGACTCAACCTGGGACTTTTCAGCCTCCATAACTGTAATAAATTCCTTTGTCAGTTACCCAGTTTCAGGTATTCTGTTATAGGTAACAGAAAACAAACTAATACAAGTGGTAATGTGTCCAGCTAAAAATTTGGGTTCTGTTAAGGTTAAAAGAAAATTTGAGGTAGCCGGCAGTATCTGCCTCAGATGCTGAGAAGCCTCCTGAGATAGGAGCATATACCATGTCCATAACTGAAGTTTTAACATTCTCTGCCAAACAGAACCAGAATTTGAGGGCAGGAGAATTTGCAAGATAGAATTTGCAATTTGCAAGAGGGAATTGCAATTTGCAAGAGAGGGGCAATTTGCAATTTGCAAGAGAGGGCAATTTGCAAGAGAGAATTGTGGGGCCCTGAGAGAGAATACATCCAAAGGAAGAGGGAACCAGGCATTACAAATTGAATTGAACAAGGACAGATATCTGAAGGGGGTTTGTAGTTCCCAGTAAAGTATGGTACAGCTAGGTGCACTTCCCTGGCCAGACCACCCTACAGTGTATGATCCCCCTAGGGAGCAAAAGGCTGAAGGTAACACTTTGGTGCCCTAGAAATTCTGCTGTGGTGCAACTATAGTGGATCACAGGCAGAGTGGGGCGTTGTTCCCCTTCTTAGCACAGGATACTGGGTCATTTCAACACCACAAGGATTTGCAGCATCTGCGGCAACGAGTTTGGTGTCCTGGAGCAAGGAAAGGAACCGTTCATGGTGGCTGAAGTCAAGCTGCTCAGCACTGAGGCAGCAAGCCATGATCTAGGTCTTCGAGTAGAATTCTCAGTTTTGGTTCATTTAAAAATGTTTTTTGGGGGAACTGGGGATCATTTATGGGTACCAAAAGAAAAAAAATGAATAAGATCTACTATTTGATAGCACAATAGGGTGACTATAGTCAATAATAACAATTGTATATTTTAAAATAAAGAATGTAATTGAAAAGAGTAAATGCCTGAGGGGATGGATACCCCATTCTCTGTGATGTGCTTATTTCACATTGCATGCCTGTATCAAAATATCTCATGTACCCCATAAATATATGCACCTACTATGTACCCACAACAATTTAAAAAATAATAAAATTTTTAAAAATTGTCTTTATGTTGCCTTTTTTTTTTTTTTGAGACGGAGTCTCGCTGTGTCACCCAGGCTGGAGTGCAGTGGTGCAGTCTCGGCTCACTGCAAGCTCTGCCTCCCGGGTTCACGCCATTTTCCTGCATCAGCCTCCCGAATAGCTGGGACTACAGGCGCCTGCCACCATGCCCGGCTAATTTTTTTGTATTTTTAGTAGAGACAGGGTTTCACTGTGTTAGCCAGGATGGTCTCGATCTCCTGACCTCATGATCTGCCCGCCTTGGCCTCCCAAAGTGCTGGGATTACAGGCTGCCTTCATTTTTGAAGGACAGCTTTACTGGATGTAGAATGCTTGGTTGATAGGTTTTTCCTTTGGCATTTGACTGTCTTCCAATGTCTTCTGGCTTCCATAGTTTCTGAAGAAAGGTAGGCATATACTCATCACTATTCCTTTGTATGTAATTGCTGTTTTTTTTTTCTCAGACTGCTTTCAAGATCTTTTCTATATCTTTGGCTTTCATCAGTTTAACTATCACATATCTAGGGGTAATTCTCTTTGTGTTTATTTACTTAGGATTTCTTGGGCTTCTTAGATCAGAAAATTAATACAGTGAGTTCCCATGGTAGCCATGTTCTATAAAGTCTCCGCAAGCACAGAATTAGCAAATGCTGAACCATTGCTCCTAGGTGAGATACAGGGTTAGCTTCCTGTGAGCCTCTGGTCAAAACATTTTCATCAACTGGTTAACACATAACCTTGTTTTATGTCTGCTCCTATTTAAAGACATTTAATATATCTTACAAATTAGAGGCAGTATTTATTAAAATAAAACACTAGCCAAGAAGGATTTAACATTTTCCTGGCCATGGGTAACACGACTGTAAATTTATTTGGCTTCTATCCTCACAAGAGTACTGTCCACTTAAAAAAAAAAATCATCTCATGAATCCACAAATTTAGCTGCTTTTTCATTCCATTCCATAGCTACATCATACACTGTAGATGTCATAATACTTTAGCATTTTCTAGAATGGCTTCATGTAGTATAGATTGGTGAATTTCCTCCTTTGTACTGTACTGTTGGTTCATTAACATTGAACTCATAGCTAACAGCACTTTGAATCATGCCTGAATGAAGCCTATGTAACACACCTTTCATCACAACCTTCTTGCACTTAGCAGTACTTAAATGGGTGATCTACCCACCTCGGCCTCCCAAAGTGCTGGGATTACAGGCGTGAGCCACTGCTCCCAGCCTGGACTACTTCATATTACCCCACAGATCTTGGAGTTTCTATTTTTGCATATATGTGACAACTTTATTGAGATATTATTCATATATCATACAGTTCACCCATTTAAAGCCAGCACTTCAGCAGTACACTTAGGAGCCATTTTAATCAGCAAAATCACCAACAAAAAGAACCAAAATGGCTGGGCGTGGTGACTCACGCCTGTAATCCCAACACTTTCGGAGGCTGAGGTGGGCAGATCGCTTGAGCCCAGGAGTTCAAGACCAGCCTGGGCAACATGGCAAAACCCTGTCTCTACAAAAAAATACAAAAATTTGCTGAGTGTGGTGGTGGTGTGCCTGTGGTCCCAGCTACTCACAGGGCTGAGGTGGGAGAATCATTTGAGCCCAGGAGGTCAAGGCTGCAGTGAGCCATGGTCGCACCACTACACTCCAGCCTGGGTGACATAGCGACAGACCTTATCTCAAAAAACAAACACCAAAATGTGAAAAATATGGCACTAAAGAGACCCCAAAAGGCCACTTGTTTACAGTATGAAAGCTGAAACAAGAAGGCAGAGTGTCACCTTGTTCAGCCTCAGATGGGAATATGTGTGTTGGGCAACTCAAAGTTCTTGCCACTCTATGTACATTCACAAATATCTGGGATTGCCAGCCAAGATGGCTGAATAGGAACAGCTCTGGTCTACAGCTCCCAGCATGAGCGACGCAGAAGACGGGTGATTTCTGCATTTCCATCTGAGGTACCAGGTTGATCTCACTAGGGAGTGCCAGACAGTGGGTGCAGGACAGTGGGTGCAGCGCACCGTGTGCAAGACGAAGCAGGGCGAGGCATTGTCTCACTCGGGAAGCGCAAGGGGTTGGGGAGTTCCCTTTCCTAGTCAAAGAAAGGGGTGACAGACAGCACCTGGAAAATCGGGTCACTCCCACCCTAATACTGCGCTTTTCCAATGGGCTTAAAAAACGGCGCACCAGGAGATTATATCCCGCACATGGCTTGGAGGGTCCTATGCCCACAGAGTCCCCCTGATTGCTAGCACAGCAGTCTGAGATCAAACTGCAAGGTGGCAGCAAGGCTGAGGGAGGGGCGCCCACCATTGCCCAGGCTTGCTTAGGTAAACAAAGCAGCCGGGAAGCTCGAACTGGGTGGAGCCCATCACAGCTCAAGGAGGCCTGCCTGCCTCTGTAGGCTCCACCTCTGGGGGCAGGGCACAGACAAAGAGACAGCAGTAACCTCTGCAGACTTAAGTGTCCCTGTCTGACAGCTTTGAAGAGAGCAGTGGTTCTCCCAGCACGCAGCTGGAGATCTGAGAACGGGCAGACTGCCTCCTCAAGTGGGTCCCTGACCCCTGACCCCCGAGCAGCCTAACCGGGAAGCACCCCCCAGTAGGGGCAGACTGACACCTCACACGGCTGGGTACTCCTCTGAGACAAAATTTCCAGAAGAATGATCACACAGCAGCATTTGCGGTTCATGAAAATCCGCTGTTCTGCAGCCACCGCTGCTGATACCCAAGCAAACAGGGTCTGGAGGGGACCTCTAGCAAACTCCAACAGACCTGCAGCTGAAGGTCCTGTCTGTTAGAAGGAAAACTAACAAGCATAAAGGACATCCACACCAAAAACCCATCTGTACATCACCATCATCAAAGACCAAAAGTAGATAAAAACACAAAGATGGGGAAGAAACAGAGCAGAAAAACTGGAAACTCTAAAAAGCAGAGTGCCTCTCCTCCTCCAAAGGAACGCAGTTCCTCACCAGCAACAGAACAAAGCTGGATGGAGAATGACTTTGATGAGTTGAGAGAAGAAGGCTTCAGACGATCAAACTACTCCGAGCTACAGGAGGAAATTCAAACCAAAGGCGAAGAAGTTAAAAACTTTGAAAAAAATTTAGACGAATGTATAACTAGAATAACCACTACAGAGAAGTGCTTAAAGGAGCTGATGGAGCTGAAAGCCAAGGCTCGAGAACTACGTGAAGAATGCAGAAGCCTCAGGAGCCAATGCGATCAACTGGAAGAAAGGGTATCAGTGATGGAAGATCAAATGAATGAAATGAAGTGAGAAGGGAAGTTTAGAGAAAAAGGAATAAAAAGAAACAAACAAAGCCTCCAAGAAATATGGGACTATGTGAAAAGACCAAATCTACATCTGATTGGTGTACCTGAAAGTGACGGGGAGAATGGAACCAAGTTGGAAAACACTGTGCAGTATATTATCCAGGAGAACTTCCCCAATCTAGCAAGGCAGGCCAACAATCAGATTCAGGAAATACAGAGAACACCACAAAGATACTCCTCGAGAAGAGCAACTCCAAGAAACATAATTGTCAGATTCACCAAAGTTGAAATGAAGGAAAAAATGTTAAGGGCAGCCAGAGAGAAAGGTCGGGTTACCCAAAAAGGGAGGCCCATCAGACTAACAGCAGATCTCTCAGCAGAAAATCTACAAGCCAGAAGAGAGTGGGGGCCAATATTCAACATTCTTAAAGAAAAGAATTTTCAGCCCAGAATTTCATATCCTGCCAAACTAAGCTTCATAAGTGAAGGGGAAATAAAATACTTTACAGACAAGCAAATGCTGAGAGATTTTGTCACCACCAGGCCTGCCCTAAAAGAGCTCCTGAAGGAAGCGCTAAACATGGAAAGGAACAACCGGTACCAGCCACTGCAAAATCATGCCAAAATGTAAAGACCATCAAAGCTAGGAAGAAACTGCATCAACTAACGAGCAAAATAACCAGCTAACATCATAATGCCAGGATCAAATTCACACATAACAATATTAACTTTAAATGTAAATGGACTAAATGCTCCAATCAAAAGACACAGACTGGCAAATTGGATACAGAGTCAAGACCCATCAGTGTGCTGTATTCAGGAAACCCATCTCAGGTGCAGAGACACACATAGGCTCAAAATAAAAGGATGGAGGAAGATCCACCAAACAAATGGAAAACAAAAAAAGGCAGGGGTTGCAATCCTAGTCTCTGATAAAACAGACTTTAAACCAACAAAGATCAAAAGAGACAAAGAAGGCCATTACATAATGGTAAAGGGATCAATTCAACAAGAAGAGCTAACTATCCAAAATATATATGCACCCAATACAGGAGCATCCAGATTCATAAAGCAAGTCCTGAGTGACCTACAAAGAGACTTAGACTCCCACACATTAATAATGGGAGACTTTAACACCCCACTGTCAACATTAGACAGATCAACGAGACAGAAAGTCAATAAGGATACCCAGGAATTGAACTCAGCTCTGCACCAAGTGGACCTAATAGACATCTACAGAACTCTCCACCCCAAATCAACAGAATATACATTTTTTTCAGCACCACACCACACCTATTCCAAAATTGACCACATACTTGGAAGTAAAGCTCTCCTCAGCAAATATAAGAGAACAGAAATTATAACAAACTGTCTGTCAGACCACAGTGCAATCAAACTAGAACTCAGGGTTAAGAAACTCACTCAAAACCGCTCAATTACATGGAAACTGAACCAACCTGCTCCTGAATGACTACTGGGTACATAACGAAATGAAGGCAGAAATAAAGATGTTCTTTGAAACCAATGAGAACAAAGACACAACATACCAGAATCTCTGGGACACATTCAAAGCAGTGTGTAGAGGGAAATTTATAGCACTAAATGCCCACAAGAGAAAGCAGGAAAGATCCAAAATTGACACCCTAACATCACAGTTGAAAGAACTAGAAAAGCAAGAGCAAACACATTCAAAAGCTAGCAGAAGGCAAGAAATAACTAAAATCAGAGCAGAACTGAAGGAAATAGAGACACAAAAAAACCCTTCAAAAAATTAATGAATCCAGGAGCTGGTTTTTTGAAAGGATCAACAAAATTGATAGACCACTAGCAAGACTAATAAAGAAGAAAAGAGAGAAGAATCAAATAGATACAATAAAAAATGATAAAGGGGATGTCACCACCAATCCCACAGAAATACAAACTACCATCAGAGAATACTACAAACACCTCTATGCAAATAAACTAGAAAATCTAGAAGAAATGGATAAATTCCTCGACACATACACCCTCCCAAGACTAAACCAGGAAGAAGTTGAATCTCTGAATAGACCAATAACAGGATCTGAAATTGTGGCAATAATCAATAGCTGACCAACCAAAAAGAGTCCAGGACCAGATGGATTCACAGCCGAATTCTACCAGAGGTACAAGGAGGAATTTGTACGCTTCCTTCTGAAACTATTTCAATCAATAGAAAAAGAGAGAATCCTCCCTAACTCATTTTATGAGGCCAGCATCATCCTGATACCAAAGCCGGGCAGAGACACAACCAAAGAAGAGAATTTTAGACCAATATCCTTGATGAACATTGATGCAAAAATCCTCAATAAAATACTGGCAAACCAAATCCAGCAGCACATCAAAAAGCTTATCCACCATGATCAAGAGGGCTTCATCCCTGGGATGCAAGGCTGGTTCAATATATGCAAATCAATAAATGTAATCCAGCATATAAACAGAACCAAAGACAAAAACCACTTGATTATCTCAATAGATGCAGAAAAGACCTTTGACAAAATTCAACAACCCTTCATGCTAAAAACTCTCAATAAATTAGGTATTGATGGGACGTATCTCAAAATAATAAGAGCTATCTATGACAAACCCACAGCCAATATCATACTGAAAGGGCAAAAACTGGAAGCATTCCCTTTGAAAACTGGCACAAGACAGGGATGCCCTCTCTCACCACTCCTATTCAACATAGTGTTGGAAGTTCTGGCCAGGGCAATTAGGCAGGAGAAGGAAATAAAAGGTATACAATTAGGAAAAGAGGAAGTCAAATTGTCCCTTTTTGCAGATGACATGATTGTATATCTAGAAAACCCCATTGTCTCAGCCCAAAATCTCCTTAAGCTGATAAGCAACTTCAGCAAAGTCTCAGGATACAAAATCAATGTACAAAAATCACAAGCATTCTTATACACCAATAACAAACAGAGAGCCAAATCATGAGTGAACTCCCATTCACAATTGCTTCAAAGAGAATAAAATACCTAGGAATCCAACCTACAAGGGACATGAACGACCTCTTCAAGGAGAACTACAAACCACTGCTCAAGGAAATAAAAGAGGATACAAAGAAATGGAAGAACATTCCATGCTCATGGGTAGGAAGAATCAATATTGTGAAAATGGCCATACTGCCCAAGGTAATTTACACATTCGATGCCATCCCCATCAAGCTACCAATGACTTTCTTCACAGAATTGGAAAAAACTACTTTAAAGTTCATATGGAACCAAAAAAGAGCCCGCATCGCCAAGTCAATCCTTAGCCAAAAGAACAAAGCTGGAGGCATCACGCTACCTGACTTCAAACTATACTACAAGGCTACAGTAACCAA
The DNA here is from genome assembly GCF_028858775.2 of Pan troglodytes. Taxonomy (NCBI): domain Eukaryota; kingdom Metazoa; phylum Chordata; class Mammalia; order Primates; family Hominidae; genus Pan; species Pan troglodytes. The sequence goes on along the minus strand of NC_072410.2, from coordinate 26,688,461 downwards.
AACAGCATGGTACTGGTACCAAAACAGAGACATAGATCAATGGAACAGAACAGAGCCCTCAGAAATAACGCCGCATATCTACAACTATCTGATCTTTGACAAACCTGAGAAAAACAAGCAATGGGGAAAGGATTCCCTGTTTAATAAATGGTGCTGGGAAAACTGGCTAGCCATATGTAGAAAGCTGAAACTGGATCCCTTCCTTACACCTTATACAAAAATTAATTCAAGATGGATTAAAGACTTAAATGTTAGACCTAAAACCATAAAAACCCTAGAAGAAAACCTAGGCATTACCATTCAGGACATAGGCATGGGCAAGGACTTCATGTCTAAAACACCAAAAGCAATGGCAACAAAAGCCAAAATTGACAAATGGGATCTAATTAAATGAAAGAGCTTCTGCACAGCAAAAGAAACTATCATCAGAGTGAATCGGCAACCTACAAAATGGGAGAAAATTTTCGCAACCTACTCATCTGACAAAGGGCTAATATCCAGAATCTACAATGAACTCAAACAAATTTACAAGAAAAAAACAAACAACCCCATCAAAAAGTGGGCAAAGGATATGAACAGACACTTCTCAAAAGAAGACATTTATGCAGCCAAAAAACACATGAAAAAATGCTCACCATCACTGGCCATCAGAGAAATGCAAATCAAAACCACAATGAGATACCATCTCACACCAGTTAGAATGGCAATCATTAAAAAGTCAGGAAACAACAGGTGCTGGAGAGGATGTGGAGTAATAGCAACACTTTTACACTGTTGGTGGGACTGTAAACTAGTTCAACCATTGTGGAAGTCAGTGTGGCGATTCCTCAGGGATCTAGAACTAGAAATACCATTTGACCCAGCCATCCCATTACTGGGTATATACCCAAAGGACTACAAATCATGCTGCTATAAAGACACATGTACACATATGTTTATTGCGGCACTATTCACAATAGCAAAGACTTGGAACCAACCCAAATGTCCATCAATGATAGACTGGATTAAGAAAATGTGGCACATATACACCATGGAATACTATGCAGCCATAAAAAATGATGAGTTCATGTCCTTTGTAGGGACATGGATGAAATTGGAAATCATCATTCTCAGTAAACTATCGCAAGAACAAAAAACCAAACACTGCATATTCTCACTCATAGGTGCGAATTGAACAATGAGAACACATGGACACAGGAAGGGGAACATCACACTCTGGGGACTGTTGTGGGGTGGGGGAAGCGGGGAGGGTTAGCATTAGGAGATATACCTAATGCTAAATGACGAGTTAATGGGTGCAGCACACCAGCATGGCACATGTATATATATGTAACTAACCTGCACATTGTGCACATGTACCCTAAAACTTAAAGTATAATAATAATAAAAAAAAATCTGAAATGGCTGTGAATTCATTTGGGGGTTACAAATTTTAGCAAATAGGTGAATTTGCAAATATGGAACCCATGAATAACAAGGGTCAACTATTTTCCACCAAATTTTGGAAGATTTCAGCCATTATTAGTATTTTTTTCTTCCTCTTTCTACCCTCTCCTGCTGTTCAGTTACATGTATACTGGACAACTTCATTCTTTAAAATTTTATTTTATTTTATTTTAAGACAGAGTCTCACTCTGTCACCCCAGGCTGGAGTGCAGTGGTGTGATCTCAGCTCATTGCAACCTCCACCTCCTGGGTTCAAGTGATTCTCCCGCCTCAGCCTCCAGAGTAGCTGGGATTACAGGTATGCTCTACCATGCCCAGCTAATTTTTGTATTTTTAGTACAGATGGGGTTTCACCATATTGGTCAGGCTGGTCTCGAACTCCTGACCTCAAGTGATCTACCCACCTCGGCCTCCCAAAGTTCTGGGATTACGGGCTTGAGCCACTTCTCCCAGCCTGGACTACTTCATATTACCCCACAGATCTTGGAGTTTCTATTTTTGCATGTATTTTACAAATTTATTGAGATATTATTCATATACAATTCACCCATTTAAAGTATATGATTCTGTGGTTTTTAGTATATTCACAGGGTTATGCAACTATCACCAACTATCACCAAAATTTTTTTTTTTAATTTATCTTTTTTATGGAGCGGGGGTCTCCCTATGTTGCCCAGGCTGGTCTCAATCCTCGTGCTTTCAGCCTCTTGAAATGTGGGGACTCCAGATGGGAGCCACTGTGCCTGGCCCCCAAATCAATTTTTTTTCTTTTTTTTTTTTTTTGAGACACAGTCTTGCTCTGTTGCCAAGCTGGAGTGCAGTGGCGCAGTCTCGGCTCACTGTAACCTCCGCCTCCCGGGTTCAAGCGATTCTCCTGTCTCAGCCTCCCAAGTAGTTGGGACTACAGGCGCGTGCCACCACACCCAGCTGATTTTTGTATTTTTAGTGGAGACGGGGTTTCACCATGTTGGCCAGGATGGTCTTGATCTCTTGAGCTCGTGATCCACCCACCTCAGCCTCCCAAAGTGCCGGGATTACAGGTGTGAGCCACTGCGCCTGGCCCCAAATCAATTTTAGAACATGTTCATCACCCCCTACAAGAAACTTTGTATCCCCTGGCCCCCTTCTCCTCATACATAGGCAACCATTAACCTACTTTCTGTCTCTAGAGATTTGCCTCATCTGGACATTTCATTAAATGGAATCGTAATACAATATGAGATATTTTGTGGCTGGCTTCTTTCACTTAGCATAACGTTTTCAAGATTCATCCATGTTGTAGCACGTTTTGGTACTTCATTCCTTTTTATGACCAAATAGTACAACATCTTGTGGTGCTGTAGTTTGGATAGAGACTGTTTGGCCCCACTGTGTCTCATGTTGAAATTTGATCCCTGGTGTTGGAGGTGGGGCCTGGTGGGAGGTGTTTGGATCATGGGGTCAGATTCCTCATGAATGGCTTGGTGCCATCATTGCAGTAATTAGTGAGTTAGTTGCCATGAGAGCTGGTTGTTAAAAGAGCCTGGTACCTCCCTCCTCTCTCTTGCTTCTGTGCTCTCGCCATGTGATCTCTGCACTCACCAGCTCCCCTTCACCTTCTGGCATGAGTGGAAGCAGCCTGAGGCCTTGCCAGCAGCAGATGCTGGCGCCATGCTTTCTTTACAGCCGGCAGAAATGTGGGCCAAGTAAACCTCTTTCCTTTATAAGTTACCCAGCCTCAGGTGTTCCTTTATAGCAACACAAATTACTGAGATATATGGATAGACCACATTTTGTTTATCCGTTCATTAGTTGCTGAACTTGAGTTGTTTCTACTTTTTGGCTATTGCAAATAATGTGGTATAAAATTAATGCACAAATTATGTGGATTTTTTTTCAATTCGTTTGTATACATAATTAGGAATGGAATGTCCGGGTCATATGGTAACTAAGTTTAATCTTCTGAAGAATTGCTAGCTATTTTTGAAAGCAGCTGCCCCATTTTACATTCCTACCAGAAGTTCCCATTTCTCCACATCCTTGCCAATACTTGCTACTGTCCACATTTTTTTTTATTATGGCCCTCCTAGTGGGTGTGAAGTGTCATCTCATTACAGTTTTGATATGCATTTCCCTGAAGACTAATATATACTCATTTTTCTTTAATCTTTTTCTTTCTGTTGTTCAGATTAGATAATTTCCATCAATTTCTCTTCAAGTTCACCAATTCCTTTCTCTGCCATCTTCAATCTGCTCTTGAGCTCTGATATTGTTTGAATGTTTGTGTCCCCAGCAAAATTCATATGTTCAAACCTAATCCCCAGTGCAATAGCATTAAGAGGTGGGGACTTGGCCAGGTGCAGTGTGGCTCACACCTATAATCCCAGCACTTTGGGAGGCTGAGGTGGGCGGATCACGAGGTCAGGAGATCAAGATCATCTTGGCTAACACAGTGAAACCCTGTCTCTACTAAAAATACAAAAAAAAAAAAAAAAAATTAGCCAGGCATGGTGGCGGGCACCTGTAGTCCCAGCTACTCGGGAGGCTGAGGCAGGAGAATGGTGTGAACCTGGAGGCAGAGCTTGCAGTAAGCCAAGATTGCACCACTGCACTCCAGCCTGGGCGACAAAGCGAGACTCTGTCTCAAAAAAAAAAAAAAAAAGAGGTGGGGACTTTAGGCAGTATTTAGGTCATAAGGGTGGAGCCCTCATGAATGGGTTCAAGGCCCTTATAAAAGAGGCCTGAGGGAGCTTGTTTGCCCCTTCCACCATGTGAGGTCGCAGCAAGAAGGAACAATCTATGAAGTAGAGAGTGGGCCCTCACCAGACACCCAATCTGCTGGTGCCTTGCTCTCAGACTTCTTAGCCTCTAGAACTGCAATACATTCTACTGCAATACATGTCTGTTCTTTAGAAGCTTACCCAGTCTATAGAATTTGGTTACAGCAACCCAAACAGAATGAGACAAGCCTATATAGCACAATTTTTATTTCAATTACATAGTTTTCAGCTATAGGATTTCCTTTTTTTTTTTTTTTTAGATAGAGTCTTGCTCTGTTGCCCAGGTTGTAGTGCAGTGGTGCAATCTCAGCTCACTGCAACCTCCACCTCCTGGTTTCAAGTGATTCTCCTGCCTCAGCCTCCGAAGTAGCTGGGATTACAGGCACGCACCATCATGCCCAGCTAATTTTTGTATTTTTAGTAGAGACGAGGTTTCGCCATGTTGGCCAGGCTGGTCTCAAACTCCTGACCTCAAATGATCTGCCCGCCCTGGCCTCACAAAGTGCTGGGATTACAGGCATGAGCCACCTCGTCCAGCCTTTTTTTTTTTTTTAATGTAGAGACAGGGTCTCGCTCTGTTAGCTAGGTTGGAGTGCAATGGTGTGACCATAGCTCATCAAACTCCTGGGCCCAAGCAATACTCCTGCCTCAGTCTCCCTAGGAGCTACAGGAAGTAGGATTACAGGCATGTGCCACCACACCTGGCTAAATTTTTTTTGTAGAAACAGGGTTTCAGTATGTTGCCCAGGCTGGTCTTGAACTCCTAGGCTCAAGGGATCCTCCTGCCTTGGCCTCCCAAAGCTCTGGAATTACAGGCATGAGCCACCATGCCCAGCCTAGGATTTCTATTTTTATTTTTATTTATGTATTTATTTTTCTGAGACAGATTCTGGTTCTGTCACCCAGGCCAGGTGCAGTGGCATGATCTTGACTCACTGCAACCTCTGCCTCCCAGGTTCAGGCAATTCTCCTGCCTCAGCCTCCTAAGAAGCTGGGATTATGGGTGTGCACCACACCTGGCTAATTTTTGTATTTTTAGTAGAGATGGGATTTTGCCATGTTGGCCAGGCTGGTCTCAAACTCCCGACCTCAGATGATCTGCTCACTTCAGCCTCCCAAAGTGCTGGGATTACATTTTTATTTATTTTTTATTTTATTTATTTATTTATTCTATTTTTTTTTTTTTTTTTTTGAGACAGAGTCTCTGTCACCCAGGCTGGAGTGCAGTGGCGCGATCTCGGCTCACTGCAAGCTCCGCCTCCCAGGTTCACGCCATTCTTCTGCCTCAGCCTCTCTGAGTAGCTGGGACTACAGGCACCCGCCACCACGCCCGGCTAATTTTTTTTTGTATTTTTAGTAGAGACAGGGTTTCACCGTGGTCTCGATCTCCTGACCTCATCATCCGCCCGCCTCGGCCTCCCAAAGTGCTGGGACTACAAGCGTGAGCCACCGCGCCCGGCCTTTTTTTAATTGTTTTTATTTTTATTTTGAGATTCTCCATTTCTTCATTGATTGTATATTTTCCTTCAATTATTTAAACATATTTATAATAGCTACTCGGAAGTCTTTGCTAAATCAAACATCTGGGCCCGCATAGCATCAATTTCTATTTGCCCCTTTTCCTGAATAGAGATCACATATTCCTGTTTCTTTGCATGTTTAGTAACTTTTGGTTGAACATTGGATATTGTAGATACAATGTTATAGTGACTTTGGATTCTGTCATGTTCTTCTAAAGATGCTTGGATTTTTATTCCAGTAAGCAGTTAATTGTCTGGATTCAATCTGCAAACTTCACATCCCTCACAGTGTAGTTATTGATATCTGTTCTTTTTGTGACCCGCTATTGCTTTAAGCCTGATCCCACAGGTCTTTCCTCTGCCTGCCAGATTTGGTGGCTAGCCAAGTATTTGGGCAGACATGGGGTTCATCGTGGCTGTGACTTCCTTGCTTCTAGGGATTCCCCTAATTTCCAGCCGCTCTGCCTGCTGTGTGCTCTGTCCTTAACTTCAGCTTTTTGAAACCCAAGATGCATGTGTTTGAGGCAAGGAGCATCAGACCCATAGCCCTTGTTCTGCATAGCTGTCTTTCAAGAGAAGACACTTTCACCAGGCCCTGAGGGGTTTGCTTCACGTAGGCACAGCTGAACTGTCAGTGGAGCAAAGCAGCTCATGCCCAGAACTGTCTTGTTGTTTGCTTGTTTTGATTTTAGTTTTAGTTTAAAACTCTTCTGAGGCAGGGTGTGGTGGCTCAGGCCTGTAATCCCAGCACTTTGGGAGGCCGAGGCAGTAGGATCACTTAAGCCCAAGAATTTGAGACCAGCCTAGGCAACAGTGAGACCCTGTCTCTGAAAAAAAAAAAAATAAATAAATAAATAAATTTGCCAGGCGTGGTGTCACACACCTGTGGTCATAGCTACTTGGGAGGCTGAGGTGGAAGGATGGCTTGAGCCCAGGAGGTCAAGGCTACAGTGAGTTGCAATTGTGCCACTGCACTTCAGCCTGGGCGACAAAGCCAGACCCTGTCTCAAAAAACAAAAAACAACTATGGCTGAGTGCAGTGGCTTATGCCTATAATCCCAGCACTTTGGGAGCTTGAGGCCAGAGGATCACTTTGAGGCCAGAGGATCACTTGAGCCCAAAAGTTCAAGACCAGCCTGGGCATTGTGGCGAGACCTCATCTCTACAAAAAATACAAAAATTAGCCAGGCATGGTGGCATGGGCCTGTAGTCCCAGCTACTCAGGAGGCTGAGGTGAGAGGATCACCTAAGCCCAGGAGGTCGAAGCTGCAATGAGCCGTGTTTGCACCAATTCATTCCAGCCTGGGGCTACAGAGCAAGATCCTGTCTCGAAAAAAATAAAAAATAAATAAAACTCTTCTGGTTTCTGTCTGATTTCCAGTATCTTTAAGTTTGGGGTTTTTGTTTTGTTTTGTTTTGATTTTTTTTTTTTTAATACACAGAGTCTCACTCTGTTGCCCAGGCTGGAGTGCAGTGGCATGATCATAGCTCATTGTAATCTTGAACCTCTGGGCTCAAGCGATCTTCCTGCCTCAGCCTTTGGAGTAGCTAGGACAACAGGCACATGCCACTATGCCCAACTTATTAAAAAAAAAAAAAAAAGAAAGTTTTGTAGAGATGGAGTCTCTCTATGTTGCCAAGACTGGTCTTGAATTCCCAGCATCAAGGAATCCTTCTGCCTTGGCCTCCTAAAGTGTTAGGATTACAGGTGTGAGCCACCATACCTGGCCTTTAGGTATTTTTTTTAAATCCAGTATTTTACTGTTTTGAAAGCCCCCAGCTAAATTGGGGGTCCGGTACCACAGTGCCTAGCAACACCGCCCTAACACGAAATAAGCAGGAGCAGGATGTGGGTGTTTACACTGTGCCTTTCGTTACTTCTAACTGTGGACAGCCTGCTGCTTAGTTGTCTGATCCATGACCAGGTGTCCCTCACTGGGAAACTTGTTTATACTGGCAGACACCTGGTGGCCCTTGTCTGACCCATGTCCTGCCTGCCCATTGCTCTGATGCTAGGATCCTGACCTTGTGTTCTCCCTGGCATCCCAGGGAAAACTCCGCCTGGGGTAGCCCCTGGTTCTTCAGATGGAGGGTGCAGTACACCATAATCAGAAACAAGCTCAAAGATTTATTACTTTCAGATCCTGGGCAGGGAAGGCACAGTGAGTCAGGAGGATGTCTCCTGTCCCTGGCTCACACGAAGCAGGAACAAAGGGTCAGGCAGAAAGAGAGAGAGAGAGAGAAAGAAAGAAAGGGAGAGACAGAAAGAGAGGCAGCAACTGACAGTATGTATAAGGAGGCTCACCAGAGCCCAGGAGTATAGATAAGGAAATAGGATGTGGGTCACCTTAAGTTCATGCACAAATGCCTGAATGGTCCATTAAACAGAAGCAGCAGGAAAAGTGGGGAGCTGCTAGGTGAGAGAGCTGCTTCTAAGTTCTTACCTCTGGTCACCTGCTTAAACCATTTGGGTGTGTTGTTCTGCTTCTAATGCCTAGGCAGCAACCTTCGCTGTGTCATTCCCATGACGTTTATCACTGTTGGTTTGGGGGTTGGCGTGCTCACTTAACTCCTGCCTCTACCAAATGGTCACTCTCCACCAGTTGCGTGTGTGTGTGTGTGTTTGTGTGTGTGTATTAGCCCTTGCATGTGTGTGTATTATCTTGCATTGCTGAAAAGTAATACCTGAGACTGGGTAATTTATAAAGAGGTTTAATTGGCTCATGGTTCTGCAGCCTATAGGAAGCATGACACAGGCATCGGCTCAGCTTCTGGGGAGACCTCAGGGAGCTTTTACTCACAGTGGAAGATGAAGCAGGAGCAGACATCTCACATAGCAGAGCAGGAGCAAGAGAAAGAGAGTAGGGGGCCAGGTGCAGTGGCTCACACCTGGAATCCCAGCACTGTGGGAGGCCAAGGTGGGCAGATCACTTGAGGTCAGGAGTTTGAGACCAGCCTGGCCAACATGGTTAAACCACGTCACTACAAAAAATACAAAAATTAGCTGGGCGTGGTGGTGCGCACCTGTGATCCCAGCTATTCAGGAGGCTGAGGCACGAGAATCACTTGAACCCGGAAGGTGGGGGTTGCAGTGAGTCAAGGTTGTGCCACTGCACCACAGCCTGGGTGACAGAGCAAGATCCTGTCTTTTAAAAAAAAAAAAAAAAGTGAAAGAGAGTGCAGTGGGGGAGATGCCACACACTTTTAAATGACCAGATCTCATGTGAACTCAGTCACTATTGCAATGACAGCACCAAGAAGATGGCGCTAAACCATTCATGAGAATTCTACACCATGTTCCAATCACCTTTCATCAGGCCCCATCTTCAATATTGGGGATTACAATTCAACATGAGATTACGTGGCGTCATGTGTTGAAACTGTATCAGTGTGTGATTGTATGTGTGTGTTTCCCACTGCACTCAGCATCCAAGCATGTATTGTTGACCCCACACCATCAGGTGGCCTCCGCCAGCCCTCTCCCCTCCTGTCCACTGAGCCTCCCAGCTCTTCATCCTTCCCCTGCACACTGACCTTTTATATCTGTCCCTGGAGCAAACCATGCCCATTTCCGCTTGCTGTTCCCTCTGCATGGAATGCTGTGTTCCCAGGTTTCCAAGTGTTGACTCTGCGAGAAAAGGCCACTCCAAGAAAGAGGGATCTTAAAGATTCAGCTTCCATGTTACTTCCTGGTGTGTCCTTTCCTGACCTCCCAACATATCCCCCACGTCCCTCTCACCTCAGCCTCTTTTATTGTCTCCATGGCCTTATTGCTATTGAAAATGATCTCAGTTGTTAACTCCAGAACGGCAGCTCCCTAGGGGAGGGACCTTGCCTTCCGTACCAACCGGATCTCCAGCCTCTAAAGCAATATATAGTAGGTACTCAATAAACATGTACTGAATGAGTAAGTGATCCTTTTTTTTTTTTTTTGACAGAGTCTCGCTCTGTCACCCAGGCTGGAGAACAATGGCATGATCTCAGCTCACTACAACCTCCACCTCCAGGGTTCAAGCGAGTCTCCTGCCTCAGCCTCCCAAGTAGCTGGGAATACAGGTGCATGCTGCCACACCCGGCTAATTTTTTTTTGTATTTTAGTAGAGACGGGGTTTCACCGTGTTACCCAGGCTGGTCTTGAACTCCCGAGCTCAGACAATCCACCCACCTCAGCCTCCCAAAGTGCTAGGATTACAGACGTGAGCCACCGCACCTGGCCAGATCCCTTTTAAAACAAAAGACAAACTGACAATTAATCAGCAAGCAACCATAGGACATAGGGTTGGAGGTGCGGGCTAGGTACTCTTAAAATTGCCTAACAGTGCAGTGCTGGACCAGACCCCTAGCCTCTGTACGCCTCAGCTTCCTCATCACCAGACAGGCATAACCATCCCTGCCTTGCTTGGTTCACAGGCCTAATGTGGACCGGAGTGCTTTGGAGAAAGTTGAAACTGTACAGGTATCAAAGAATGTCTTCTAGAAGAGCTGCTCCCATAATTCTGTAGATGTATTATGCTTTTTCTTAATCCCCTGCTGAAGCAAATTGGAAGTTCATTGCTTCCTACTAGAGTTTGCTACACATTTGTTTTTCTGTAAGACCAAGACCCCAGGATCCAAGACCCTCTGATTCAACATCAGAGTCCTGCGTCTCAGCAATGATTCTGTTGATTAAGCAAAGCAGAGACTGTCTGCTCGGCTGCATGTCATGTGTGCTGGATGCACTGTGGACGTCTGACTAGACACAAAGTGCTCCCTTCTGGGATGGATTGTCCCCAGACTCTTCTCCGTGGATTCTCCCAACAGTCCTGAGTTCATCGAATTTTATATTTTCCATAAAAATGACTTAGGAAATAAAAGGTTGTGATTTCATTTGTATATCTTTGTAAGATTTCTCACACGAGTAAATCCTCAAATCAGTGGGGAAAAACCTTTGTCAGATTAAATAGAACAATATCGTATTTGTGTCTCTCTAGTGGAACTGCCAGGCAGTGACTCTGTCAATGGGTTGATATCTCAACACTCTGTTCATTCTAGACTCAATGTCTCTTCTCATTTATGACGTCCCCGCCACATCTCTGCTGTGACAATTCAGACTTTGTGCGGAGTGGCAGTGGGCAGTGATGGTCACATTTCCAATGAACATAAACATCCTTTGTTCCGTACGGATGGTGGCTGGAAAGTTTCCTTCAAAGGCACTGCTAAACAAGCTTATTTTATTTCCGCAGGAAGGAAATAGAACAGTTGCCCAAATTTCCCTGCTTTTCAGAAGGCTTGGGGGCAAGCTGCTCCAGGTGTTCTGACCCCAAGTTCAAAGTAGCTTTTCCAAACAGAATTTATTTATTTATTTATTCTTTTGAGGCAGGGTCTTGCCCTGTCACCCAGGCTGGAGTGCAGTGGCATAATCATTGCTCACTACAGCCTCAACCTCCTGGGCTCAAGCAGTCCTCCCACTTCAGCCTCCCAAGTAGCTAGGACTACAGGTATGTGCCATCACACCCGGCTAATATTTTAATTTTTTGTAGAGATGGGGTTTTGTTTTGCCATGTTGCCCAGGCTGGTCTCAAACTCCTGGGCTCAAGCAATCCACCCGCCTCGGCCTCCTGAAGTGCTGGGGTTACAGTTGTGAGCCACTGTGCCCAGCCAAAATCTTTTTGCTACCGTCAGAGATGGTTTTCCCTGGATAAGGATGAGCAGGATTCATTTACAACTGGGCTCCTCAAGTGAGATCTAATGATACTTCCTCAGAAATAAAAATATTGCAGAGCCAGGAGCAGTGGCTCACGCCTGTAATCCCAGCACTTTGGGAGGCCAAGGTGGCCGGCGGATCATCAGAGATCAGGAATTCAAGGCCAGCCTGACCAACATGGTGAAACCCTGTCTCTATTAAAAATACAAAAATTAGCCGGGCATGGTGGCAGGTGCCTATAATTCCAGCTACCTGGGAGGCTGAGGCAGGAGAATCACTTGAACCTGGGAGGGGGAGGTTGCAGTGAGATGAGATCGCACCACTGCACTCCAGCCTGGGTGACAGAGCGAGACTCTGTCTCCAAAAAAAAAAAAAAAAAAAAAAAAAGCAGAACCAGAAAACAGACTGTCCTAGAAGAGAAAGGTGAAGAACAGAGCTGACCTCCCTCTTCTAGCTGAAGGAGGAATCAGGAGGAAAGAGGGCAAGAATCTCATGGCACCCAGAGGAAACGCAGCCACTGTGGAAGAGGAATCGAATCTGCTGAGACTGAGACACTCAGCTACCCAGTGGGTGTCACTGGCAAAACACGTGAGAACTGCTACTTTCTGTCAAAATGGAAGCCCAGTTAGGGGAATCATCTATCTCCCTGTTCTTACAGATAAATGAAAGTACTGAATTAATGGCATTGCCTTAAAAGATTCCCTCTGGTCTCAGTGATCTCCTATCAAAAACAGGGATGGGTGCTGTATGCTGTGAGTCTAGCCAGGAGACCGGAACCTGTGATTTGAACAGAGAATTAACTATAAAGAGTTGTTTACAGGCATAGAGTTTTTCACCACCGAAAGGACAAAGCAAGAAGTCTAAGGAATCAGGGAAGTAGCAGTGACTGGAAGAAACCACCACCTCTAGGGCTGGGAAACTCAAAGAAAGAGAAAGATTTAGAGACTTTGAAGAGCTAAAACTCCATAGAGCTAAAACTCTGACCCTTCTGCTCAGCTGGTGCTCGTGTTTTCAAGGAGCACAATGAGGGGGGTTCTGCGAGTGTTGGGAAATCTGCAAATGGCTGCGGCAGGAAGGAACTGGCAATGCCAGGGTGAGGAAGTGTTGCAAGGGCACGCTCTCGGGGTGGGAAGCAGACAGAAAGGGTCAAGTCCCTTTTCCTCCTGCCCCACAGTCTCCCTCAAATGCCTCTTGGGATAGCCTAACAGGGAGTGTCCGGCAAAGCAGAAGTATAGTTTGCAGAGCCAGACCCAGCATCTCCCAGTGGAGAAGAGTAGGTGGGTTTGGAGCTGAGAGACAGTGACTTAATAGCTGGCACCAGGGAGGTCCCATCTCTAAGGCTATCCCCCCGCTCTGGGCTTCTAGGACTTTTCCTGCTTTTTACCGTTTTTGAAACAGCATTTACTTATATTTATTTACCTACTGTCTTAGTTCATTTGTGCTGCTATAACGGCATACCTGAGGCTGAGTCATTTATAATAAATGGAAATGTATTTCTCACAGTTCTGGAGGCAGGTAAGTCCAAGCAGGTTTGGTATCTGGTGAGGGTCTGGTCTGTGCTTCCACGATGATGTCTTGAATGCTGCATCCTCCAGAGGGGAGGAACACTTATCTTCACACGCAGAAGAGTCAAAGGGGTGTGGCACACTTGCCCTCTTTGAATGACCCAGGATGACAGCATTACTCCATTCATGAGAGTGGAGGCCTCATGGCCTAATCACCTCTTCACCATTCCACCTCTTAAGACTGTTACAATGCCAGGCTGGCCAACATGATGAAACCCCATCTCTGCTAAAAATACAAAAATTACCCGGCAAGGTGGGGCACACTTGTAGTCCCAGCTACTCGGGGGTGCTGAGGCAAGAGAATCACCTGAGCCCGGGAGGTGGAGGTTGCAGTGAGCTGAGATTGCACCACTGCACTCCAGCCTGGGCGACAGAGCAAGACCCGTCTAAAAACAAACAAACAAACAAACAAACGGTTACAATGGCAATTACATTTCCAACACATGCTTTTGGGGAGACACATTCAAACCATAGCATTGCTCCTGGCCCCCAAAATTCATGTCCTTCTCACATGCAAAATACATATTCCATTACGATATCCCCAAAGTCTTAACTCATTCTAACAACAATTCAAAAGGCAGAATATCGTCTAAATCAGGTATGGTTGAGACTCAATGTGTGATTCATCCCTAGGCAAATTTCCTTCCAGCTGTGAGCCTGCAAAGTTAAACAACTTACCCACTTCCAAATTACATGAGACAGACATGGGACAGGCATTTCCATCCCAAAAGGGATAAACAGGCAAGGAAAAAGGGCTAACTGGCCCAGAGAACATCCAAAACCCAACAGAGTCAACAACATCAAATCTTAAGGTTCGGCAGTGTTTCTTGACTATCTGTCCCATCTCCTACACACGATGAGGTTAGGGGTTGGACCTCCAAGGTCTCAGTCAGCCCTACCTCCATGGCTTTCCTGGGCTCAGCCCATGCAGTAGCTCTCACGGGTTGAAGTCTCAGGCCTGCAGCTCTCCCATGCTGGTGTGGCACGCTGGTCTTCCAGCTCTACAGTTCCGGGGTCTTGGGGGTAGCCCCACCCCATGTCTCTTCTAGGCTTAGTGGGGGCTCTCTGTGGTGGCTCCACCCCAGCAGCAGTTCTCTGCGTGGACTCTGAGGCTCCCGGAGGCATCCTTTGCAATCTAGGTGGGAGATGCTGTGGCCCCACAGCCTGTGCCCTCTGCGCTCCTGCACCACGCGCATGCTGCCCAGACTTACAGGCTTGTGCCATCTGGAGCAGCAGCACGAGCCACACCTGGGCCTGCTTGAACCACACAGCTGGGGTGGCCAAGGGGTGCTGTGTTGGAGTGCATAGAGCAGAGACTTGAGGCAGCCCTGGGGAGGCAGCCCTGGGCAGCAAGCCCTTTCTGCCCTCAAGACCCTCACATTCTGAGTCTGTGATGGAGGGGCAGCCTTGAAGATCTCTGAAGTGCCTTTGGGGTCATTCTCCCAGTGTCAATGAGCAGCATTGGCTATAGCACATACTAATCTCCTTGTCACTTGGCCATATCCCTGCTATTCTCCCTTGAATGTACTTCTTTAATCTTTAAATGACCACGTTGTGAATTTTGCACATCTTTCTGTTCTGCTTCCCTTTTAACTCTAAATTCTGCCTTTAAATCACTTCTCTTTTCTTGCATTTTACTTCATGCAGTTAAAAGAAGCCACACTGCACTTGAATGCTTTGCTGCTTAGATATTTCTTCTGCCAGATACCCTAGTTCCCTTCCCCTTCCCTTCCCTTCTCTTTTTTCTTTTTTCTTGTTTGAGATGGAGTCTCATTCTGTTGCCCAGGCTGGAGTGCAGTGGCACGATCTTGGTTCACTGCAACCTCTGCCTCCCGGGTTCAAGCAATTCTCCCTCTTCAGCCTCCCGAGTAGCTGGGACTACAGGCGTGCGCCACCATGCCCGGCTAATTTTTGTATTTTTTGGTAGATGTGGGGTTTCACTATGTTGGTCAGGCTAGTCTCAAACTCCTGACCTCAAGTGATTTGCTGCCTCAGCCTCCCAAAGTGCTGGGATTACAGGTGTGAGCCACCATGACTTGCCATTTTTTTTTTTTTTTTGAGACAGAGTCTTGCTCTGTTGCCCAGGCTGGAGTGCAGTGAGTGGCGTGATCACAGCTTAGTGCAGTCTCTACCTCCCGGGCTCAGACTCTTGAGTATTGGGACTGCAGGCACATGCCACCACACCCGGCTAATTTAAAAAAAAATTTTTTTTTTGTAGAAATGGGGTCTCACTGTGTTGCCCAGGCTGATCTTGAACATCTGGGCTCAAGTAGTCCTGCCTTGGCCTCCCAAAGTGCTGGGATTACAAGCATGAGCCCTCGTGCCCAGCCGAGTTCATCATTCTTAAATTCTGCCTTCCATAATGGCCTCAGGCATGGACACAATCCAGCCAAGTTCTTTGTCACCTTATAACAAGAATGGCCTTTACTCCAATCTCCAATACCTTGTTTTCATTTCGTCCGATGCCTCATCGGAATTGCCTTTACCATCCATATTTCTCCCAGCATTCTGATCACAAACACTTAAACAATCTCTAAAAAGTTTCAGACTTTCCCTACAGCTCTTCTCCACTTCTGAGCCCTCACCAGACTTGCCATCAACACTCTATTCATGGCAGTACAGGCTTCTCCCAGCATTCACTTCAAAATGATTCCAGCCTCTACTCACTACGTGGTTCTAAAGCTGTGTCCACATTTTTGGGTATTTGTTATGGCAACACCCCACTTCTCTGGTAACACACACTCACACTAACACACACACACACTCACAACCTCACACACCCTCACACACACGCACACTCACCCACCCTCACACACACTCATGCACACTCTCACACCCTCACTCACACACACAGACACACACACACACACACACCATCCCTCCTGCATCCTCCTTCTGCCTCCACTCTAGCCTAAGCCTGCCTCCACCCTGGTGTCTGGGTGGGTTCTGAGACTACTTAGCCACTCTCAGCAGGTGCAGCTCTTGCCTCAGGGTGCCGAGCTTTCCCAGGGGCCTGCTCTCCTGCTGCCTCCATCCTCCACTGGGCAGGCCCTGCTCAAGGCTGAGGAGCCAGCCCCCTACTAACATCTGCTGCTGATGGAGGGAACTCTGCCCCTAAGACAGGTCACAAGGATGCCTCCCCCTTCCCTGTCACCTACCACTGCCCACGAGGCCCTGCTCCTGACATTCCTGAAATGCCATACTCTGAAGCACAGGGAAGGATGCTGAGGCAGAGGCTGCTACCACTCACTCATTACCACCCCTCTTCCCTCCTCAGCAACAGAACCCTGGCAATGTGCACAGCTGAAGACTGCACCACCCAGGCAACCTTGCAATTAGGTGTGGCCAGGTGACTCCATTCTGACTTGTCCCAGTGACATGTCAGCGGGACTGAGAAAAGTGCTTTGAAAGAGCCCATCCTTCCCCGCAAGGACTGCGTCCTCCCCACGGTCCAGGATGCGGGTTCCAGGTGGATCTCCAGCAGCCAGCCCTCATGACTGCAAGGCGACCTTGAGAAAGGAAGCCATGTGCTACAGACACAGAAGATACAGAAGGACAGAGAGTCTGGGTCCCTAATGCCCATGAGCCACAGGGTCAGCCTTCCATTGCCTATGACAGGATTCTTTCATATAAACAAAACAAGACAAACACATATGCGATCAAACAAATGTAACTTCATCCTTTCTGTTACATGCAGCTGGTTTAATCCTTCCTGACACAGATGCAAACAGGTGGTTAATCCCCGGGGGAAGGAGAAAGGGCTGCTGCCCAGGTAGGAGGCCATGCAGCAAAGGGAGAAGGCTGTCGGGGAGACAGATAACATCAGGGATTGGCAAGGAGGTGGGGAGACTGGTACTTGCCCCCCACCAATGCTGGTGGACAATGTTGGCAATATTTACAATATAAATGCACATGCCCTCCAACCCAACAATTACATTTCTAGGTCTTTATTTTAGAGACACACTCACCCAGATGCACAGAGAGGCTTGTAAAGAATGTTCTTGGCAGGGTGCATGGCTCATGCCTGTAATCTCAGCACTTTAGGAGGCCTAGGTGGGAGGAACACTTGATTTTGAGTATTTCAGACAATGCTGTGAAGAACATTCTATATTTCTTTGGGGTTAGAACAGCTCTTAGAATGTTCTTGGCAGCCTTGTTTGAAATACTCAAAGTAGCTGAATGCTTACTGTTAAGGAATTGTTGAACAGCCACACCATATACTAATATACAGCAAAAGCAAGCTCCTGAGGTGGAAGGAGCCCCAAAACACACTATTTTTCACTTTTTTTTTTTTGGACAGAGTTTCGCTCTCGCTGCCCAGGCTGGCATGCAGTGGTGCGATCTCGGCTCACTGCAACCTCCGCCTCCTGGGTTCAAGCGATTCTCCTGTCTCAGCCTCCTGAGTAGCTGGGATTACAGGTGCCTACCACCACACCCAGCTAATTTTTTTGTATTTGTAGTAGAGATGGGGTTTCACTATGCTGGGCAGGCTGGTCTCAAACTTCTGACCTCAGGTGATCCGCCTGCCTCGGCCTCCCAAAGTGCTTACAGGCGTGTAATCCCCAAAGGGATTACAGGCATGAGCCACCATGCCCGGCCTATTTTTCACCTTTTAAGTGAAAAAAAAAAAAAAAAAAAAAGCTATAGAAAAGCATACCTCTTATGTAAGAAAAACAGAATATGCATACTATATACTTTTGTATAACCTTATTTTAACTTGATCATCTGCACCTATTTCCAAATAAGGTCACATTCACAGGTACTGGGGTTAGGACATTAACATGGTTTTGGGAACATGATTCAGCCCATAACACATATACTCATAAGGTTATTAGGGTGAGCTTTAATCCAATATGATTGGTGTCCACCAATTAGGATGGCTACTGTCAAAAAATCAGAAAACAGCAAGGTTGGTGAGAATGTAGAGAAACGGGAACCCCTGTGCAATGTTGCGGAGAGCATAAAATGGTACAACTGCTAAGGAAAACAGGATGGAAGTTCTTCAAAAAATTAAAAATAAAGCTACCATATGACCCAGCAATTCCACCTCTGAGTATGTACGGAAAGAATGGAAAACAAGGTCTTGAAGAAATATTTGCACACCTGTGTTCACTGTAACATTATTCACAATAGCCAAAATGTGGAAGCAACCTAAGCACCATCGATGGATGAATGAACAAAATGAGGTCTAGACATATAATAAGATATCACTCAGCCTCAAAAAGCGAGGAAATATTGACATACGCTAAAACATGGATGACTCTTCAAGACATGCTGAGTGAGATGAGCCAGTCACAAAAGACAAATTCTGTATGATTCCACGTATATGAGATATCTAAAATAGTTAAATTCACAGAGACAGAAGAATGTGGTTGCCAGAGGCTGGAGGAAAGGGGAGAATGGGGAATTAGTGTCGCATGGGTATAAAATTTCCATTTTGCAAGATGAAAAGAGTTCTGCAGACGGCTGGTGGTGGGGGTTGCACACAGTGTGAATGTACTAAATGCCACTAAACTGTATACTTAAAAATAGTTAAGATGGTAAATATCACAATTAAACATAATACATTTTAAAATGGAAATTTGGACACAGAGACACACACAGATGGAAGATGATGTGAAGACACAGGGAGAACACCATCCACACTCAAGAAAGGCCAGAGGCTTACAGAGGCTGGAGGGAGGCCTGGAACAGATCCTTTTTTTTTTTTTTTTTTTTTTTTTTTTTTTTGAGATGGCGTCTCGCTGTGTCACACATGCTGGAGTGTAATGGCACAATCTCAGCTCACTGCAACCTCTGCCTCCCAGGTTCAAGCAATTCCCCTGTCTCAGCCTCCCGAGTACCTGGAACTACAGGCGTCCACCACCACACCGGGTAGTTTTTGTATTTTTAGTAGAGATGAGGCTTCACCATGTTAGCCAGCCTGCTCTCAAACTCCTGACCTCAAATAATCCCCCCGCCTCAGCATCCCGAAGTGTTGGGATTACAGGTGTGAGCCATGATCCACCCGCCTCAGCCTCCCAAAGTGTTGAGATTACAGGTTTGAGCCACCATGCCTGGCTGGAACAGATCCTTTGCTCAGAGGCCTCAGAAGGAACCAACCCTGCTGCCCCCTTGACCTGGGACTTCAGCCTCCCAAACTGTGAGATGATGAACAGTGAGAGAATGCATTTCTGTTGTTTAAGTCCACAGGCTGTGGTCCTTGTTACAGCAGCCCAAGCAAATGAACACAATTTGTATAGAAATACATATGCGGCCTACTCCAGGCATGAGCCACCGCTCCCAGCCCTATATATTTCTATACAGAGTGTGTCCTTTTGTTTGGGCTGCCATAATAGTGCCTTGCCTGCAGTGTCTCTGATAACAAATCTTTTTTTTTTTTTTGGTGGGGGGGACAGAGTCTTGCTCTGTCACCCAGGCTGAAGTGCAGTGGCACCATCTCGGCTCACTGCAAGCTCCGCATCCAGGGTTCATGCCATTCTCCTGCCTCAGCCTCCCGAGTAGCAGGGACTACAGGTGCCCGCCACCACGTCCGGCTAATTTTTTTGTATTTTTAGTAGAGATGGGGTTTCACTGTGTTAGCCAGGATGGTCTCAATCTCCTGACCTTGTGATCCGGCCACTTCGGCCTCCCAAAGTGCTGAGATTACAGGCGTGAGCCACCGTGCTCGGCCAACAAATCTTTAGCTCAGGAGTTTGAGACCAGCCTGGGCAACAAGGTTGAACTCCACCTCTACAAAAAATACAAAATCAAAAAATGATAGACAGGCATGGTGGCACGTGCCTGTAGTTCCAGCTACTTGGGGGGCTGAGATGGTGTCACAGGATACTTGGGGTGTTGCTTTTCCGGCCAGAAACCTCTGTGGCCTGTGCCTGAGTTTTGCTCAGGCTTGCTGAGCTTGTTCCACCCACTTGGCCTGGCAGGCTGCACTCAGCTCACGTTACTGACTTGGATCCCATGCCTCCAAGGGCAAGCCAGACATGGACTGGCAATGGGTGTGTGAGTGAGTGAGCATGGGATCCAGCCACTGCGCACTGTCAGGCACACTGGCTGCTGCAGTGGGATGGGCAGCTCTAGGTGCCAACATGGGGACCAGCTCACTGCAAGGCCATGGCTGGACCAGGTGCACCGCAAGCAGATTCCGTGGTTAGCACCAGGCAATGTGGTGATGCTCAGAAGCTTGCAGACTCCAGAAACTGCAGGGATCCAAAGAGGGAGTCGCAGACTTGGCTCAGGGAGCTCCCAGGTCTTTGCTCCCCGAAGGGCCGCAACTCTTCTCTCCTTCTCTTCTCTCGCAATGTGGTAAGCGAGGGGTGTGTTTCAGTCCCATTTGTGTTACAGCTCTTTCAGCCCCACCATTCAACAGGTCCCAAGTTTTTGTCCTGTGCCGATGAAGAATGAGGAAAACAGACAAGTGGAGGGTGAACAAGGCAAAGAGGAGCTTTATCGAGCAACAGAATGAGTAGCAGGGAAGTGGGTAGCTCCTCTCCACAGGCAGATTGTCCTGTCAAGTGTTCAGCTCTCAGCAGAGAGGAGACCCTAGGTTGGGTAGCTCCCCTCTGCAGGGAGGTTGTTTCATCTTCTCTGTAGCTCTCAATAGAGAGGAGGATTTGGAGTGGGTAACTCTTCTCTGCAGGCAGGTTGTCCTGTCATCTCCCAAAATATGGCTGAGTCCAGGGGTTTTTGTGAGCCTCAGAGGGGGGGAAGTGCATGCTGATTGGTCCATGGGCGGCATGGGCAGGCCCAGGAAAAGGTGCCACCAGTTCCCCCTCCTGTCCTTGGGGCTGGCAGCCTGGCCCTCAGGCTTCAGGCCTTCCCCAGCCTAAAGGTGAGGCTTCACTGGGGACCCACCACTTTCCGCCCCAGAGTCTGTCTGCTTCCTATTGCTTTCTATGGCGCCCATGCTGTTTGTGCCAAGGGGCACCTACAGGCCAGCACCAAGCTGCCCTCAGTGCCCCCTCAGCCTCCCTCCCCTGCTCATCAGCACTCAAAGTCCAGAGGGGGCTGAGGCAGCAGGGGGGAGGTGTTTCAGCACTGCCCCAAGCATGCGCACACCTGGCCAGGCTGCGATAGCACCCAAGCTTGACCCCAACCTTGTTCTGAGATCAGAGCAGGCACTGGGAGCAGGGAGAGGCCAGGCAGTGGGAGCAGACACCAATGAGCCTGCTGGAACAGTGAGGGTTTCCTGGGCCCCCAAGAGTGCAGAGATGCCCAGGTCTACAACCACAGCTTGGGCAGCTGCACCTGCACCCAGGAGGGTGGGACTCCTGCCTGCTCCCAGCCCCCTGGAGCACAGGGAGGCCCGGGTCCACAGCTGAGACTTAGGCAGCTGCCGTTGTGCCCAGGGAGCTTCCACTCTGCTAACTCAGAAGGGGTGGGGCTCCCACTTGTCCCTGGTTCCAGCTGGCTCCATGGAGTGTGTAGCCCTGGCCACACCTCCCCTCTGTAGCTGGCATCTTGGCAGCAGCCGATCCAATGGGAGGATTGTGTGAGCCCAGGAGGTTGCAGTGAGCTGAGATCGCACGACTATACTCCAGCCTGGGTAACAAAGTGAGACCTGGTCTTAAAAAAAAGAAGGAAATATATAGCAAAAGTCTGGAAGACTGGATCCCTTTGAGGGGGACCTGGATGGGTTTAATAAGATGGGAGAAGAGCTTAATAAGAATTTCTTATTTGTATAATTAAAAAGAAAATGTTAAGATACATTTTTAAAACAAAAGATTCTTCATCTAATTTAATCCCCATCTCATCCCTCACAACCACAGCAGGAAAACTGAGTCCACATAGCAATTTCTCACCCTCTTTTCATTTTTATTTTTTGCCAGAATAAAAGGTGTCAGTGTTGCTCTGGCCACTGTTGTGGTTAGCAATGCAAATTCTGTGCCTGCAGTGCCTCTGATGGGAATCCTGCTTTGGAGGATGTGCCTCCTTCTCCATCCAGGGAGGAATTCCACCTGTAGCTTAAGACCCTCCCTCTGTTTAAATTCCTGGAGATTTTGCTGGAAGGAGTTGAAGGCAGGTTTCCTTTTGTAAGAGGCCATCCGGGCCACAATCTCACACCTAGAAGGGCTCTGAAATAGAGTTAGGGTGCCCCTCCATCCCCTCCTGCTGGAACAGTCACCAGACACCCCAGCAGAGGCCGTGTCTTCCCGACACCCTGCCCACCGAGACCCAGGAGGCTGGACTGCCAAAGACCCCATTTCAACAAGGGGAGCATCTGGATACTGTGTGGGCTTTGACAGGGAATAAAACAGGGTGTGAAACCCTTTTGTCCAACCCTGACTTTGGCAGGTTCTAAAACAGGTGGGGAGGCGTTGTAACACTGCTGGCTCTCCACGGTCAGCCTTGTCTTCCTTCTTTGCCCATCTGGCCCACAGGCTCAGGGAAGGTGACCAGAGTCCCATCTCCAGCTCAGCCCAATCTGATTGGCTGAACCAGTCACAGTGGCCCCATTCCCCTTGTCCATTGTTGGTTTACAAATGGGCATGTGATGCAGCTCTGGCCAATGAGATGTACAGGAACATCTGCTGGGGGATAGTTTCTTAGTTTCTTTTTCTTTTTTTCTTTTCTTTTCTTTTTTGTTTTTTTAGACGGAGTCTCGCTCTGTCCCCTAGGCTGGAGTGCAGTGGCGCGATCTCGGCTCACTGCAAGCTCTGCCTCCCGGGTTCACGCCATTCTCCTGCCTCAGCCTCCTGAGTAGCTGGGACTACAGGTGCCCGCCACCACGCCCGGCTAATTTTTTATGTTTTTAGTAGAGACGAGGTTTCACCGTGTTAGCCAGGATGGTCTCGATCTCCTGACCTCGTGATCTGCCCGCCTAGGCCTCCCAAAGTGCTGGGATTACAGGCGTGAGCCACCGCGCCTGGCCGATGGGGGATAGTTTCTTAAAAAAACTCACAGCGAATCTTCCCCGCAGAGCTGGGAGTCTGCGTGGGCCTGCAGCTGCCATCTGGCAGGCATGGGAGGTGGGGCCAGGCTGTATGCTGAGGATGGCTGAGGGGGAAGGACTCTTTTCTCGCTCCTGTTTTTTTAAAATTGTACATCAATATTTTATAATTGTATAAATTGTTGGAGTACAAAGCGATGTTATGATTTATGATTCTTTTTTTAGAGAGTGGGGGTCTTGCTCGGTTACCCAGGCTGGATTTCAGTGCCATAATCATAGCTCACTGCAGCCTCAAACTCCTGGCCTTAAGCGATCCTCTTGCCTTGCCTCTCAAGTAGGGGGGAGTATAGGCATGTGCCACCACATCTCTACACATTTTTTCGTAGAGATAGGGTCTTACTATATTGCCCAGGCTGGCCTCCAACTTCTGGCTTCAAGTGATCCTCCCGCTTCAGCCTCCCAGAGTGCTGGGATTACAGGCACGAGCCTCTGTGCCCATCCATGATTTATGATTCTTGATGGTACCAGATCGAGCTACTAAAGTAGCTGACCCGGAGTTGCCTTGCCTTGGGGCTGCCTGTGATGTGGGATGACAAAGCCTCCTTATTTAGGTCATTGGAATTAGGTTTCCTGTTGCTCATGGCTGCAAACATCCTAACAGATATGTGAGGAGACCACCTCCAGCTCACCAAATCCACCCCCTCTCCTTTCTTCTCAATAATCAGTGAAATTTGCTATTTCGTGCGCGCTGTGTTCCCTACTGCCGCTTGCTCCTGCTCAGGTGGGGTGAGCCTCCTCCCAGCCAATTACTGGAAATTTCTGCCAAGGGGCATCTTGGAGCCTCTCTCACCCCCGTTCTCACCAAATACAGGCACTTCCTCTGAGAGGACGGCAGAGGGCGCAGATTTAGCTTCTGTCCTGCGAATGAAGCACGCAGTACAAGGTTCCAAACTGCAAGTCAACAGCAAGCACGAAGCAGCCACACTGGAAATGGGGTGCCTCCATCGCCTGGGGCTGTGGGCTGCCATCCTCTGCCAAGCGGATGCTCTGCCACCAGCTCCACTGACATGGGCAAGCCACTTCCTGTCGCCCTGGCCCCCAGCTCCTCATGCGTAAACATGGGGGTTGAATGGGCCTCTTCCAACTAGCTGGGTTTCATCTGTTGGCTGAAAACAATGGTCCCAGTGTGCCAGCCAAAAGCAAGCCTTTCACGCCCAGACTCAGCCTCAGGGACTGCAGGGGCCAGCTCCCCCAGAGTGGCCCGGGGACAATGATGTCAAATCTGTGACATCAACACCCACACAGAAAGGATCCAGTCCTTTCAGCCTCTCAGACTCTCTCAAACTGTAATGAAATGGGTGGGGTTTTTTTTGTTTTGTTTTATTTTTGTTTGTTTGAGACAGAGTCTTGCTCCATTGTCCAGGCTGGAGAGCAATGGCACGACCTCGGCTCACTGCAACCTCCGCCTTTCGGGTTCAAACGATTATCTTGCCTGAACCTCCTGAGTAGCTGGGATTACAGGCTCCTGCAACCTTGACTGGCTAGTTTTTGTATGTTAGCCAGGCTGGTCTCAAACTCCTGACCTCAAGTGATCCTCCTGCCTCGGCCTCCCAAAGTGCTGGGATTACAGATGTGAGCCACTGTGCCTGGCCCGAAATGGTTATTTGAAAGGATACAAGGAGTGGCGTAATCACAGAACCAGACCAAACTGAGCCTACTCTGTTGATAAGAGAATGTCAAGTTACCTTGTAGGTATAACCAAGCCAAAACTGCGAGTCATGTAGTCCAGGCACAACAGAAAAAGCTTTGACCTCTAACAACACCGGAACCAATGATTTCTTCCTGCAGAGCCAACAGGACTGGGACATGACCAGAACCTGAACACTGGAACCCTTTCAAAAGGAAGGAGTCTATGGGCCTGGAAGATCTGGGGCTAAAATCTGCCTCATCATACCTTACCATAAATGGTTAAATTTGAAGCCCTCCAATCAGACCCTGCCAAGCCAACATTCCTAAATACTTTCCCTTGCCCTCTGACCCCTTAAAACGTGTCCCACACCCCAAATTGGAGAGAGAAGTTTGAGCTGTGCCTCCTGTCTCCTTGCTGGTCTGCCTCACAATGAAGCTTTTCTTTTCTCAAAGCTGGAGCAGCAGTGTTGGCTTCTGTGCAGTCAGGCAGCAAGCCCATTTGCTCGGTAATAGCTGGAGTGAGAGTACTGAGACAGTAGAGATAAGACTTGGCTTCAGCTCAACCCCACTACAGCATTCCCACGGATCACAAAACCCACACCACTACCCCACGATGCCATGATGTTTAACCATGCCGCTTACTTAAAGAACTCTGGCCAGGCGCAGTGGCTCACATGTGTAATCCTAGCATTTTGAGAGGCGAGGCAGGCAGATCGCTTGAGTCCGTAAGTTTTAGACCTGCTTGGGCAACATGACAAAACCCTGTCTCTCCAAAAAAATACAAAAATTAGCTGAGCATAGTGACAAACACGTGTAGTCCCAGCTACTCAGGAGTCTGAGGTGGGAGGATCACTTGAGCCCAGGGAGGTCAAGTCTGCAGTGAGTCATGATGGTGCCATTGTACTCCGGCCTGGCAACACAGCAAGACCCTGTCTCAAAAAAAAGAAAAAAAAAATTCCAGGAACTGGCCTGAGGAGATAACCAAGGTTGCACAGTGTCGCATCCCAGGAAGGAATTCTGAACAATTGATTTAAAGCTTTGTTGCTACCAGCCAGACCACCAGGTGGCCCGTTATTATTAATGGGTCATGGTTATCCTGACCATGAAAACCATGGCAATCAAATATGCTGACCTGCACACCCTACCCCTTATGAGGTCTGCCCGGGTCAGCCTGCTCGCCCTACCCCTGATATTAGTTCCTATGCTTTGTCTAATAAAAAAATCTCTACCAGCTCTTTTTGGAGAGTCAGTCAGGAAATTCTCTCTCTCTCTCCCTCTCTCTCTCTCTCTGTCTCTCTCTCTCTTTGTCTCTCTCTCTTTCTGTCGCTCTCTCTGCCTTTCTCTCACTGTCTTTCTGTCTCTCTCTGTCTCTGTCCTTCTGTCTCTTTCTCTGTCTCTCTCTGTCTTTTTCTCTGTCTCTGTCTCTCTCTGTCTCTCACTCTCTCTCTGTCTCTCTGTCACTCTCTCTCTCTGTCTCTCTATCACTCTCTCTCTCTCTCTCTTCTCTCTAGTGCTGCCTCCCTTATGTCCAGGCATAAGCTCTAATGAAGCCTGGTCTGAGAAAACTCTTTTGGCCTCATGTCAATTTCTTTTACATCGAGAGCCAACAACCTGTGGTGGGTAATTGTCCCTTCTCTAATTACTTGCCCAGCACCTACCAAGCAGGCCCTGTCAGCGGGAGTCCTGCCTGCACTCCTCCCCGGGGCGGATGCTCTCCGCTTGGCTAGCCCAGACAGGTGCCCTTGGGGCTCCCCGCCAGGCAGGCACTGACCTCCCGCGGTCCAGCCGCCTCCTGCTCTCAGGGATGCCCCAGCCGGATCTCAGCCCAGCAATCCCGGGTCTCCGGCCTGCCGCTCCACCCTGGGCTGCCTCCCACCGCCTGGCTTGCTCCTGATTGTTAACACATGACATTGACAGGGACTGTCTCTGTTATGGGTTGAATGTTTGTGTTCCCCCAAAGGAAACGAGAATATTTCACCCCAAAATATACCTCTTTGGCTTATTTTGAGATGGCTATTCAGAGAGGCTGCAAACAGAAGAAGGACTTTGAAAAGCTGCCTTTCGTGAGGGAGAGTTGCACCTGGAGAGAAAATCTATGTTAGTGAAATCAATGCCCAGGCTTTCCCTGAGGACCCTGTAAGCAAGTGGGGTGCAGGGGTGAGGGGGTTGGGGGATCTCAAAGGATTATAGGAATTTAATCAACTTAAGCAATCAGCCTGTTTTGGGTTTTTTTGTTTTGTTTTGTTTTTTGTTTTTTTTTGAGACAGAGTCTCGCTCTTTCACTCAGGCTGGAGTGCCAGGCTGGAGTGTGATCTCGGTTCACTGCGAACTCCACCTCCCTGGTTCAAGGAATTCTCCTGCCTCAGCCTCCCGAGTAGCTGGGACTACAGGCTTGTGCTACCACGCCCAGCTAATTTTTGTATTTTTAGTAGAGACAGGGTTTCGCCATGTTGACCAGCCTGGTCTTGAACTCCTGACCTCAGGTGATCCACCCACCTTGGCCTCCCAAAGTGCTAGATTACAGGCTTGAACCACCGCGCCCAGCCTATCAGCCTGTTTTACAGCCTCCTGCCCTGCAGCCTGTTTCTTCCAAGCCCTGTTTAGAATGCAGTCACCCACTTGGTTCAAACCAGCTCCCAACAGACCCTAGCAACTTACAGATGAACCCAAGTGACCTTTCTTGTTACCATGCTAAAGTCTCCACCCCAGGAAGGGCTGCAGCTCAGCTCCATCACCATCACATGCGACCTATGTGCTGGCATGAGGATCACTGCGTCTGCACCTCTGGGACCCCTCCTCCACATGCAAAGACACATCCTCTCCCCCTCCATCGCCCCATGAAACCCTCCTGTCACTTTCCCTCAGGGGACACTGCCTTGGAGAATACTCCCAGGGTTCTCCCTACTTGGGCCAGGTAATAAAACTTTTATTGATCAAAACCTGCATCCTCATGGAGAGTCATTTGTTACTCACCAGGCAAACAAACCCAGTTTTGGGGGTAATGCCTCCCTTATCTGAATCTAGGAAAGATTAACTCAGGAAAATAAACACTGAAGTCTGACACTTTTAAAGGTCTCAGAGAGAATCTTTTACCAAAGGCCACCATCTATTCTTTCTGAGGGCAGCTCTGAGTTTACCTGGGATATTTTCTTTGTTTTTTTTTTTTTTTCTCTTTTTCGGGACAGGGTCTTGCTGTGTTGCTCAGGCTGGAGGGCAGTAGTGCCATGAGAGCTCACTGCAGCCTCAAACTCCCAGGCTCTAAAGATCCTCCCACCTTAGCCTCCTGAGTAGCTGGGACTACAGGTGCACACCACCATGCCCAGCTAATTTTTAAAAACTATTTTCAGAGATGGTATCTCGCTATGTTGCTAGGGCTGGTCTCAAACTCCTGGGCTCAAGCGATTCTCCTGCCTCAGTCTCCCAAAGTGCTGGGATTACAGGCATTAGCCACAATGTCCAGCTGAGGGATATTTTCATCTGCACCACAAGACAGCCTTTGTTAGACACACTTTCCCATAACCTGTGTCCCTCTATAACCTCAGGATGATGTAAAAACTTCAGTGGCCTGGCCCCTCCTTTGAGTCTTATATTTTGTATGTGTCTCTTCTGTTCATATGCATGTCAATAAATTTGTACATTCACACCAAAAAAATTATATTCCTTTTTTTCCTGTTTTTTTTTTTTTTTTTTTTTTTTTTTAGACGGAGTCTTGCTCTGTCACCCAGGCTGGAGTGCAGTGGCGCAATCTCGGCTCGGCTCACTGCAACCTCTGCCTCCCCGGTTCAAGTGATTCTCCTGCCTCAGCCTCCCTAGTAGCTAAGATTACACGCCCAGCTAATTTTTGTATTTATAGTAAAGATGGGGTTTCACCATGTTGGCCAGACTGGTCTTGAACTCCTGACCTCAAGTGATCCTCCCTCCTCGGCCTCCCAAAGTGCTGGGATTACAGGCATGAGCCACTGAGCCCAACCGTTTTTTCCTATTGATCTGTCTTTTGTTACAGAGGTGTCCCAGCTAGGAACTTATGAGGGTTGAGAAAAGAAATTATACATTTTTTTCTCCCCTTCACCTCCAAATTCCTATGTTGATGCCCTCACCACCAATGTGACTACATTGGGAGATAGGGCCTATAAGGAAGCAATCAGGGTTAAACGAGGTGAGGTCGAGGGTGGGACCCTGTTCTGCAGGATTAGTGACCTTGTAAGAAGAGACACCACGGCTGGGCACGGTGGTTCACGTCTTTATTCCAACACTTTGGGAGGCCAAGGGAGGAGGATCGCTTGAGTTCAGGAGTTTAAGACAAGCCTGGGCACCATGCTGAAACTGCGTCTCTACTAAAAAGTACAAAAATTAGCTGGGTGTGGTGGCATGCACCTGTAACCCCAGCTAGTCAAGAGTCTGAGGCACGAATATCGCTTGAACCTGGGAGGCAGAGGCTGCAGTGAGCTGAGATCGCACCACTGTGTCAGAGGCGTGTTAACCAGAGCAACTCCATCTTGACTAAGAACTGGGTAAAATGAGGCAGAACCCTACTGGGCTGCATTCCCAGGCAGTTAAGGCATTCTAAGTCACAGGATGAGATAGGCAGTCAGCACAAGATACAGGTCATGAAGACCTTGCCGATAAAACAGTTTGCAGAAAAGAAGCCGGCTAAATCCTACCAAAACCAAGATAGCCACAAGAGTGACCTCTGGTCGTCCTCACTGCTACACTCCCGCCAGCGCCATGACAGTTTACAGATGCCATGGCAACATCAGGAAGTTACCCGATATGATCTAAAAAGGAGAGGCATGAATAATCCACCCCTTGTCTAGCATATCATCAAGAAATAACCATAAAAATGGGCAACCAGGAGCCCTTGGGGCTGCCCTGTCTATGGAGTAGCCATTCTTTTATTCCTTTACTTTCGTAATAAACTTGCTTTCACTTTGCACTGAAGACTCGCCCTGAATTCTTTCATGCACGAGATCCAAGAACCCTCTCTTGGGGTCTGGATCAGGACCCCTTTCCTGTAACAACTGCACTCAAGCCTGGGTGATGAAGCAAGACCCTGTCTCTAAATAAATAAATAAGAAGGAAAAAAGAATAAGCTCCTTTATTCCTTCTTGTGTTTCCGCTTTAACAGTGCCACTTAGAGGACAAGAGCCAGAGGCTTGGTTTGGATAGGGTGTGTAGTCGGTGAATAAACAAGAGACAGGCTCTGGCTGGAATGGGGTGGGTGATTGGTCCAAGCCCAACAATTTTTCCTTAACATATGATACTCACTGGCTCCAAGTGCTGGGTGCTGTACACCCAGCAGACACATGGGTCCAGAAGACAGAGTTACAGGGAGGTTTAGAGAAGCGAGGGACAGGTGAATGGGGCAATGTCCAGGGCTGGGGGCCAGGCAGGGCATTCCACTGCTGCAACTGTAGTCCTGTTGATTGTTCCCCTAGGATTGGCCAGAGAAGCCCAATCTTAGCATTATCTTCCTGTGGCCCCATAACAATTTGTATAGTGGTTATAACATGTGTATTAGATGGGAGACTAAGATATGCCATCCCAAAATATACTTCTTTGACATATTTCAAGATGGCTATTCAGAGAGCCTGCAGGCGCAGGGATAGCTCTGAAAAGCTGTCCTTTCGTAAAAGAAATTTGCATCTATAAAGGAAATCTACATTAATCAACAGCGGACGAAAGCAGAAGCTTTCTCTAAGGGCCCCTTACCTGTCTAGAGTCAGAGCTAGGAAGGATCATATCACAGAAAGAGACTAGGCACCTGCCCAGACAGAGACTGTCACAGGCTATCACTATTCTGTGGGCAGTTCGAGATTACCTGAGAATTTAGCTGCATAATAAGACTTTTTTTTTTTTTTTTTTTTGAGACAGGAGCTTGCTCTGTCACCCAGGCTGGAGTGCAGTGGCATGATCATAGCTCACTGCAGCCTTGAACTCCTGAACTCCTGGGTTCAGGCAATTGATCCTCCTACCTCAGCCACTTGAGTAGCTGGAACTAGTGGCATGCACCATCATGCCTGGCTAATTACAAAAGAATTTTAGAGATGGGGGTCTCACTGTGTTGCCCAGGCTGGTCTTGAACTCCTGGGCCCAAGCGATCCTCCTGCCTTGGCCTCCCAAAATGTTGGGGCTACAGGCCTGAGCCACCGCACCCATAAGACATTTTATTCACTGTGCACTGCTTCCCCAACCCTCTCATAGCTTGTCACCATCTTCACCATCTGCCACCATCTGGTGTCATAACTCACTGCAGCCAGAAGTTCAAAACCCTATTCCAATGCTATAAAAACTTCAGGGCAGGTGTGGTGGCTCATGCCTATAATCCCAACACTTTGGGAGGCTGAGGCAGGTGGATCACCTGAGGTCAGCAGTTTGAGACCAGCCTGGCCAACGTGGTGAAACACCATCTTTACTAAAAATACAAAAATTAGCTGGGCGTGGCAGCGGGTGCCTGCAATCCCAGCTACTTGGGAAGCTGAGACAGGAGAATTGCTTGAACCCGGGAGGTGGAGGTTGCAGTGGGCCGAGATCGCACCGTTGCACTCCAGCTGGGCAACAAGAGAGAAACTCCGTCTCAAACAAACAAACAAACTTCAATCTTCTGGCCTTTCTTTGAGTCCTATATTTTGTGAGATTCCCGTGTGTATGCATGTAATAAATTTGTATGCTTTTCCTCCCATTAACCTGTCTATTGTCAGGTGTTTTTATTTTTCTCAGAGACTCAAATATCAAATCTTCAGAGAGTAGAAGGAAAATTGTCTTCTCTCCAGTAGTTACTATTCTAGAGTCTGAGAAAATATCATCACCACAAATATACTCAGGGAAATAACACAAAAGGAAAGAATTCTTTTCACAAAGGAACTCTTTGTAAAGAGAAATTAGAATCAAGCTAGTGCCTGAATCTAGGAAAATGTGTTAATCTTCTCAGGCTGCCATAATAAATATCACAGATTGGGTGGCTTAAACAACAGAAATTTGGGTGGGTGCAGTGGCTCACGCCTGTAATCCCAGCACTTTGGGAGGCTGAGGAGGGTGGATCACCTGAGGTCAGGAGTTTGAGACCAGCCTGACCAATATGGTGAAACCCCGTCTCTACTAAAAATACAAAAATTAGCCAGGTATGGTGGCAGGTGACTGTAGTCCCAGCTACTTGGGAGGCTGAGACAGGAGAATTGCTTGAACCCAGGAGGTGGAGGTTGCAGTAAGCTGAGATGGCGCCACTGCACCCCAGTCTGGGCGACAGAGCGAGACTGTCTCAAACAAACAAACAAACAAAAACAGAAATTTATTTTCTCCAGAACCATCTTCTCAGCTAGGCCTTGACTTTTAGGTCTCTGTGTTCATCTTTGCATTGTCCAATTTTAGCAAGAACCCTGCTAAGTTGGTTTAGCCAGAACCCCCTCCCTCATTATCTGATCACCCTTGATGTCAGATCAGGTTCCTCATCCTCACCAACCCCAAGGCGATGTCCCATCACGCTGGCCTGTGAGGTGGGTTTAGCCAGAAGCCCTCTGACCCCCGAGGCTTCCTCTTAGTAGTTTTCCAGCCACTGAACCCCATCCACCCTGGGAGGCTGTATATTTCCCTTTTCCTTGTTATGTTTGGAATTGGGCCCACTCTCTCATCCCTGCTGCAGAGGCCCATTGCAGTAGTGCCTACACCTATACCCTGAATAAAAGAAACAGGTCTTGAATAAAGTCTACCTTCCTGCCTTGAACAAGCACCATTTATTAATTTTTAACAATTAAGGTGCTGTGATTCAGATAGGATCAGTGTATTAGTCTGTTCTCACACTGCTATAAAGAACTGCCCAAGACTGGATAATTTATAAAGGAAAAATGTTTAATTGATTCACGGTTCCACAGGGCTGGGGAGGTCTCAGGAAATTTACAATCATGGTGGAAGGGTAAGAAAACACATGTCCTTCTTCACATGACAGCAGCAAGGAGAAGTGCAGAGCAAAACTGGGGGAAAGCCCCTTTTAAAACCATCAGATTTCATGAGAACTCACTTACTATCATCAGAACAGCAGCATGGGAGTAACCACCCCCATGATTCAATTACCTCCCAACGGGTCCCTCCCATCACACCAGGGGATTACAGGAACTACAATTGAAGATGAGATTTGGGTGGGGACACAGCCAAACCGTATCAATCAGATTCATCATTGGACTCCCAGGCTTCTCATCCAGCATCCTAAGTGTGCATCACTGAAGCCTTTAGTCTTCACTCCTGATTGATTTGGGATCCATTGGTGAGTCAGACTCCTGAACCATTGCTCCAGTCAAATGACTGTCGAAGTTGGTGAGTACAGATTCCTTTTTTTTTTCTGTTTTTGTTTGTTTGTTTGTTTAATCTTTTTTTTTCTTCTTTAAGTTCTGGGATATACGTACTGAACATGCAGGTTTGTTACATAGGTATACATGTGCCATGGTGGTTTGCTGCACCTATCAACCCATCGTCTAGATTTTAAGCCCCGCATGCATTAGGTATTTGTCCTAATGCTCTCCCTCCCCTTGCCCCCCACCCCACAACAGGCCCCGGTGAGTGATGTTCCCCTCCCTGTGTCCATGTGCTCTCATTGTTCAACTCCCACTTATGAGTGAGAACATGCAGTGTTTGGTTTTCTGTTGCTGTGTTAGTATGCTGAGGATGATGGTTTCCAGCTTCATCCATGTCCCTGCAAAGGACATGAACTCATTCTTTTTTATGGCTGCAGAGTATTCCATGGTGTATATGTGCCACATTTTCTTTATCCAGTCTATGTATCATTGATGGCCATTTGGGTTGGTTCCAAGTCTTTGCTATTGTAAACAGTGCTACAATAAACATACATGTGCATGTGTCTTTATAGTAGAATGATTTATTACCCTTTGGGTATATACCCAGTAAAGGGATTGCTGGGTCAAATGGTATTTCTGGTTCTAGATCCTTGAGGAATCACCACACTGTCTTCCACAATGGTTGAACTAATTTACACTCCTATCAACAGTGTAAAAGCATTCCTACTTCTCTGCATCCTCACCAGCATCTGTTGTTTCCAGACTTAATAATCGCCATTCTAACTGGTGTGAGAGGGTATCTCATTGTGGTTTTGATTTGCATTTCTCTAATGACCAGTGATGATGAGCTTTTTTCATATGTTTGTTGGCCACATGAATGTCTTCTTTTGAGAAGTGTCTGTTCATATACTTTGTCCACTTTTCGATGGGATTGTTTGTTTTTTTCTTGTAAATTTGTTTAAGTTCCTTATAGATTCTGGATATTAGACCTTTGTCAGATGGATAGATTGCAAAAATTTTCTCCCATTCTGTAGGTTGCCTGTTCACTCTGATGATAGTTTCTTTTGCTGAGCAGAAGCTCTTTTGTTTAATTAGGTCCCATTTGTCAATTTTGGCTTTTGTTGCAATTGGTTTTGGTGTTTTATTCACGAAGTCTTTGCCCATGACTATGTCCTGCATGTTATGGCCTAGGTTTTCTTCTAGGGTTTTTATGGTTTTAGGTTTTACGTTTAAGTTTTTAATCCATCTTGAGTTAATTTTTTGTACAAGGTGTAAGGAAGGAGTCTGGTTTCTGTTTTCTGCATATGGCTAGTCAGTTTTCCCAGCACCATTTATTAAATAGAGAATCCTTTCCTGATTGCTTGTTTTTGTCAGGTTTCTGGAAGATCAGGTGGTTGTAGATGTGTGGTGTTATTTCTGAGGCCTCTGTTCTGCTCCATTTGTCTATATATCTGTTTTGGTACCAGTGCCATGCTGTTTTGGTTACTGTAGCCTTGTAATATAGTTTGAGGTCAGGTAGCATGATGCCTCCAGCTTTGTTCTTCCTTGTTGCTTAGTATTGTCTTGGCTATACAGGCTCTTTTTTGGTTCCATATGCACTTTAAAGTAGTTTTTTCTAGTTCTGTGAAGAAAGTCAATGGTAGCTTGATGGGAATAGCATTGAATCCATCAATTACTTTGGGAAGTATAGCCACCTTTGACAATATTAATTCTTCCTATTCATGAGCATGGAATGTTTTTCCATTTGTTTGTGTATTCTCGTATTTCCTTGAGCAGTGATTTATAGTTCTCCTTGAAGAGGTCCTTCACGTCCCTTGTAAGTTGTATTCCTAGGTATTTTATTTCCTTTGTAGCAGTTATGAATGGGAGTTCACTCATGACTTGGCTCTCTGCTTGTCTATTACTGATGTATAGAAATGCTTGTGATTTTTACACATTGATTTTGTATTCTGAGACTTTGCTGAAGTTGTTTATCAGCTTAAGGAGCTTTTGAGCTAAGACAATGGGGTTTTCTAAATATACAATTATGTCATCTGCAAACAGAGACAATTTGACTTCCTCTCTTCCTATTTAAATACCCTTTACTTCTTTCTCTTGCCTGATTGCTCTGGCCAGAACTTCCAATACTATGTTGAATACAAGTGGTGAGAGAGGCATCCTTGTCTTGTGCCAGTTTTCAGAGGGAATGCTTCCAGCTTTTGCCCATTTAGTATGATATTGGCTATGGATTTGTCATAAATAGTTCTTTTTTTTGAGATATGTTCCAATAACACCTAGTTTATTGAGAATGTTTAGCATGTTGAATTTCATCAAAGGCCTTTTCTGCATCTATTGAGATAATCATGTGGTTTTTGTCATTGGTTCTGTTTATTTGATGGATTATGCTAATTGATTTTCATGTGTTGAACCAGCCTTGCATCCCAGGGATGAAGCAAACTTGATCATGGTGGATGTGCTTTTTGATGTGCTGCTGGATTCAGTTTGCCAGTATTTTGTTGAAAATTTTCGCATAGATGTTCATCAGGAATATTGGCCTGAAATTTTCTTTTTTTTGTAGTTTCTCTGCCAGGTTTTGGAATCAGGATGATGCTGACCTCCAAAAATGACTTAGGGAGGAGTCCCTTTTTTTCTGTTGTTTGGAGTAGTTTCAGAAGGAATGGTACCAGCTTCCCTTTGTACCTCTGGTAGAATTTGGCTGTGAATCCGTCTGGTCCCAGGCTTTTTTTTGGTTGGTAAGCATTAATTACTGTCTCAATTTCAGAACTTCTTATTGGTCTGTTCAGGGATTCAACTTCTTCCTGGTTTAGTCTTAGAGGGTATATATGTCCAGGGATTTATCCATTTCTTCTAGATTTTCTAGTTTATTTTTGTAGAGGTGTTTATAGTATTCTCTGATGGTAGTTTGCATTTCTGTGGGATCAGTAGTGAGCTCCCCCTTATCATTTTTTCTTGTGTCTATTTGATTCTTCTCTTTTCTTCTTTATTAGTCTGGCAAGCCGTCTATCTATTTTGTTAATCTTTTCAAAAAATCAGCTCCTGGATTCATCGATTTTTTTGAAGGGTTTTTCATGTCTCTATCTCTCTCAGTTCTGCTCTGATCTTAGTTATTTCTTGTCTTCTGCTAGCTTTTGAATTTGTTTGCTCTTGCTTCTCTAGTTCTTTTAATTGTGATGTTACAGGGTCAATTTTAGATCTTTCCACTTTCTTATGTGGGCATTTAGTGCTATAAATTTCCCTCTAAACACTTCTTTAGCTGTGTCCCAGATTCTTGTACATTTTCTTTTTGTTCTCCTTGGTTTCAAAGAATTTTGTTATTTCTGCCTTAATTTCGTTATTTACCCAGCAGTCATTCATGAGCAGGTTGTTCAGCTTCCATGTAGTTTTGCAATTTTGAGGCAGTTCCTAAATCCTGAGTTCCAATTTGATTGCACTGTGGTCTGAGAGGCTGTTTGTTATGATTTCCATTCTTTTGCATTTGTTGAGGAGTGTTTTACTTACATTTATGTGGTTAATTTTGGAATAAGTACTATATGGTGCTGAGAAGAATGTATATTCTGTTGATTTGGGGTGAAGAGTTCTGTAGATATCTATTAGGTCCACTTGGTCCAGAGCTGAGTTCAAGTCCTGAATATCCTTGTTAATTTTCTGTCTTGTTGATCTGTCTAACATTGAGAGTGGGGTGTCAAAGTCTCTCACTATTATTGGGTGAGAGTCTAAGTCTCTTTGTAGTCTCTAAGAACTTGTTTTATGAATCTGGGTGCTCCTGTATTGGGTGCATATATATTTAGGATAGTTAGCTCTTCTTCTTCTTTTTTTTTTTTATTATACTTTAAGTTTTAGGGTACATGTGCACATTGTGCAGGTTAGTTACATATGTATACATGTGCCATGCTGGTGCGCTGCACCCACTAACTCGTCATCTAGCATTAGGTATATCTCCCAATGCTATCCCTCCCGCCTCCCCTCACCCCACAACAGGCCCCAGAGTGTGATGTTCCCCTTCCTGTGTCCATGTGTTCTCATTGTTCAATTCCTACCTATGAGTGAGAATATGCGGTGTTTGGTTTTTTTGTTCTTGCGATAAGTTAGCTCTTCTTGTTGCATTGATTCCTTTACCATTATGTAATGTGCTTCTTTGTCTTTTGATCTATGCTGGTTAAAGTCTGATTTATCAGAGACTAGAATTGCAACTCCTACTTTTTTTTTTTTGCTTTCCATTTGCTTGGTAAATATTTCTCCATCCCTTTATTTTGAGCCTATGTGTGTCTTTGCATGTGAGATGGGTCTCCTGAATACAGCACACAGATAGGTCTTGACTCTTTATCCAATTTGCCAGTCTGTGTCTTTTAATTGGGGCATTTAGCCCATATACATTTAAGGTTCATATTGTTATGTGTGAATTTGACCCTGTCATCATAATGCTGGCTGGTTATTTTGTACACTAGTTGATGCAGTTTCTCCAAGTGTCATTGGTCTTTACATGTTGGTGTGTTTTCGCAGTGGCTGGTACCGGTTGTTCCTTTCCATATTTAGTGCTTCCTTCAGAAGCTCTTGTAAGGCAGGCCTGGTGGTGACAAAATCACTCAGCATTTGCTTGTCTGTAAAGGGTTTAATTTTTCCTTCGCTTATGAAACAGTT
Source organism: Pan troglodytes (assembly GCF_028858775.2). Lineage (NCBI taxonomy): Eukaryota > Metazoa > Chordata > Mammalia > Primates > Hominidae > Pan > Pan troglodytes. Next base: position 26,650,993 of record NC_072410.2, on the reverse strand, counting down.
TGGCTGGATATGAAATTCTGGGTTGAAAATTCTTTTCTTTAAGAATGTTGAGTATTGGCCCCCACTCTCTTCTAGCTTATAGAGTTTCTGCAAAGAGATCTGCTGTTAGTCTGGTGGACTTCCCTTTGTACGTAACACGACCTTTCTCTCTGGCTGCTCTTAACATTTTTTCCTTTGCTTCAACCTTGGTTGTCTTGAGGTTGCTCTTCTCGAGGAGCATCTTAGTAGTCTTCTCTGTATTTTCTGAATTTGAATGTTGGTCTGTCTTGCTAGGTTTGGGAACTTCTCCTGCATAATATCCTGAAGTGTGTTTTCCACCTTGGTTCCATTGTCCCCGTCACTTTCAGGGACCCCAATCAACTGTAGGTTTGGTCTTTTCACAATAGTTCCATATTTTTGGAGGCTTTGTTCATTCTTTTTCAATCTTTTTTCTCTAATCTCATCTTCATGCCTTATTTCAGTAAGTTGATATTCAACCTCTGATATCCTTTCTTCCACTTGATCTATTTGGCTATTGATAGTTATGTATGCTTCATGAAGTTCTCGTGCTATGTTTTTCAGCTCCATCAGGTCACTTATGTTCTTTTCTAAACTGGTTATTCTAATTAGCAGTTTCTGTAACCTTTTGTCAAGGTTCTTAGCTTCATTGCATTGAGTTACAACATGCTCCTTTAGCTCAGAGGAGTTTGTTATTACCCACAGTCTACCTCTGTCAATTTGTCAAACTCATTCTCTGTCCAGTTTTGTGTTCTTGCTGGAGAGGACTTGCAATCATTTGAAGGAGAAGGGGCATTCTGGTTTCTGGAATTTTCAGCATTTTTGCACTGGTTTTCCTCATCTTTGTGGATTCATCTACCTTTGATATTTGTGGCTAATGACCTTTGGATGGGGTTTCTGTGTGGGGCTTCTTTTTGTTGATGTTGATGTTATTGCTTTCTTTTTGTTAGTTTTTCTTCTAACAGTCAGGTCCCTCTTCTGCGGGTCTGCTGCAGTTTGCTAGAGGTCCACTCCAAACCTTATTTGCCTGGGTATCACCAGCAGAGGCTGCAGAACAGCAAAGATTGCTGCCTGCTCCTTCCTCTGGAAGCTGTGTCCCAGAGGGGCACTGGCCTGATGCCATCTGGAACTCTCCTGTATGAGGTGTTCGTCAACCCCTGTTGGGAGGTCTCTCTCAGTCAGGAGGCATGGGGGTCACGGACCCACTTAAGGAGGCAGTCTGTCCCTTAGCAGAGCTCAAGTGCTGTGCTGGTAGAACCCTTATTGTCAGGATCCACTGCTGTCTTCAGAGTCGGCAGGCAGGGACATTTTATTCTGCTGAAGCTGTGCCCACAGCCATGCCTTCCCCCAGTGGCTCTGTCCCAATGAGATGGGAGTTTTATCTATAAGCCCCTGACTGGGGCTGCTGCCTTTCTTTCAGAGAGGCCCTGCCCAGTGAAGAAGAATCTAGAGAGGCGGTCTAGTGTGAGCACAGATTTCTATTCTTAAGACTGAGTATAAGCTAAAAGCTGAATTAGAGTCTCAAGATTCTCTCTCTGTAAGAAGCTGGGTTACAGTCAAGTTTGTTTTGTTTTGTTTTGTTTTGTTTTTAGAGACCAGGTTCTTGCTCTATCACCTAGGCTGGAGTGAGCAATCATAGCTCACTGTGGCCCTGACTTCCTGGCCTCAAGTGATCCTCCCACTTCTGCCTCCTGAGTAGCTGGGACTACAGCTGTGTATTAGTCTGTTCTCATGTGGCTAATAAAGACATACCCGAGACTAAGTAATTTATAAAGGAAAGATTTTTAATGGACTCACAGTTCCACATGGCTGGGGAAGCCTCACAATCGTGGTGGAAGATGAAGGAAGAGCAAAGAGACATCTTACATGGCAGCAGGCAAGAAAGCTTGTGCAAGGGAACTCCCATTTATAAAACCATCAGATCTTGTGAGACTTATTCACTACCATGAGGACAGTATGGGGGAACCAGCCCTATGAGTCAGTTATCTCCACCTGGCCCTGTTCTTGACACTTGGGGATTATTACAGTTCAAGGTGAGATTTGGGTGGGGACAAGCCATATCAAGGTGCATGCCGCCACACACACCTAACTTTATTTTATTTTTTAGAGATAGGATTGGCCCAGGCTGGTCTCAAACTCCTGGGCTTAAGCAATCCTCCTGCCTCAGCCTCTGGAAGTGCTAGGATTACAGACATGAGCCACAGTGCTAGGCCCAAGCATCTTTGATTGGAAGCTGCCTGCTGTACTGGAAGTCCCACTCTTTGTTTGCAGTGGAGATGATTCATTCATTCTCTGACTCCTAGGCCTGGCTCTGGGCTGGTAAATTCTTCCTCACTTTGTTTCAAGTGGGGATCCCCTCCCCAAATCCTGGGCTGGAAGATTCTTCCCTGGCTCTTCATGAAGCCTCTCTGTTCTCTATTTGGCCCTGCTCCTCCCACGGGAATCTTTCAGTCCACTGAAACTTCCTTCTTGAACCCTGGCTAACTATATGCTCCACCAGCTCTGTCCATCTTCTTAGTGCATGAGCTGGCTGAGGATAATTTAGAACTTGATTGGTCTTTCTGGGAAACTTAAGACCTCCCCAAAACGGCCCCTCTAAGACCTCCGTCTTCCCATTATTTCCTCCTCCTTCCTCCTCCGACCACCTTTGATCTTCCCTTCAGCTCCCTTGAATCCTTTGATGTGTCCCCTTTAAACTCCTCCCCCTCCTGCCTCTGTTCACCCCCACCAGACATTTCTCTTTCCCAGCCCTTGGCTCCCTCAGCCATTTCAGTCCCCCTGCCCCAATCAGGGGCTCTCAGGGGACTCATGTTACCCCAAAAGCAACTTCCTGAAGCTGAAAAGAAAAAAGCTAATTGGAATTAGACTAAATTTTTATCCATTCACGTGGGCTGTGAGGACATTCAGGCAGGCCCCAGCATCTCCTTAGTAACATGCTTGAAATGTGATCCACAGGCTCCAAGGGATTACATATCAGGGCAGAAGGAAATCTTAAAAATCTCCCCCACAAACACATACACATACACAAAAGCAACACACAATTCAGATACAAATATCAAAGATAAGAGTGTATTAAAATTTTAGAATGGGCCTTGTGCAGTGGCTCATGCCTGTAATCCCAGCACTTTGGGAAGCCGAGGTGAGCAGATCACTTGAGGTCAGGAGTTTGAGCCCAGCCTGACCAACAAACTGAGACCCAGTTTCTACTAAAAATACAAAAAGTAGCAAAGTGTGGTGGTGCATGGCTGTAATCCCAGCAATTCAGGAGGCTGAGGCATGAGAATCACTTGAGCCAAGATCAGGCCTGCACTCCAGCCTGGGCAACAGAGCGAGATTATCTCAAAAAAAGGAATGGAAAGCTGTAAGATCTCTATTTGCATTTGTCCATGTATGTATGTGATGTACATGTGATAGTTTTCTATCTCCACATGGTGTTGCCAAAATTAATTAATAAAAGAGCTCTGTCCAGTCTCTACTAAAAATACAAAAAATTAGCCAGGTGTGGTGGCGGGCACCTGTATTCTCAGCTACTCAGGAGCCTGAGGCAGGAGAATCACTTGAACCTACGAGGCGGAGGTTGCAGTGAGCCGAGATCGTGCCATTGCACTCCAGCCTGGGCGACAGAGCAAGACTGTGTCAAAAAAATAAAAATAAAAATAAGTACTTATATAATTTAAATATTCCTAAAACTCTCAGAAATAAAGGAACTATATTGCTCTTCAAGTTTATATGACTTAGGTAAATCTTTGATATGTAAGATTAGTTTAATACTATTGGCTTAATAAAAACAGTTGTGTCTTCTGAGTTCCAGCATTAAATGTAATATGAGCATATATTTCTATTCAACTTGGGTTTACTAGTTAAATAAGCTAATATTTTATCTACTGGATGTTTAAGAATATGAAAATTGTTAATATAATATGAGAACACATGTACGAGTAAAGATGCAGTAAAAGTGAATTGCTTGAAGTCCATTATTTCACTTATATCAAACATAATAGTAAAGCAAACACAATAGTAAAGCAAACACAATAATAAAGCAAACACAACAGTAAAGCAAACACAATAGTAAAGCAAAAGCTCTATGTATTTAATAATTTAGGTTTTTATTTTTATGATATTTGTTTAACATGCATGTGCTGTAAAAATAGTTAACAGAGGAAGAATTTGAGATGATGGCTAGCTTTCTTTCTTTTCTTTTCTTTCTTTCTTTTTTTTTTTTTGGTAGGATCTTGCTCTGTTGCCCAGGCTGGAGTGCAATAGCATGATCACAGGCTACTGCAGGCTCAAACTCCTGGCCTCAGGCAATCCTGCTGCCTCAGCCTCCTAAAGTGCTGGGATTATAGGCATGAGCCACTACACTTGGTGCTAGCTTTGTTTAATACCTGAAAACAATTTTCAAAATCTTTTTGGTAACTTGCAACCTTGGAGTTATGCTAAGTTAAATTAAGTAACAGAAATCCATTAAATGTCTACATTGTTTCTAAGTACAATAAACTACCAAAACATTCATGGCTAAGTGTATTAGTCCATTTTCACACTGCTATAAAGAACTTCCCTGAGACTAGGTAATTTATAAAGGAAAGAAGTTTAATTGACTCAGAGTTCCACATGGCTGGGGAAGCTTCAAGAAACTTAAAATCACGGTGGAAAAGGAAGCAGGCACCTTCTTCACAAGGAGGCAGGAGGGAGAAGAGGGAAAGAGGAACTTCCAAACACTTATAAAACCATCAGATCTCATGATAACTCACTCAGTATCATGAGAACAGCATGGGGGAAATCACCCCCATGATCCTATCACCTCCCTCCCTTGACACGTGGGGATTACTATTTGAGATGAGATTTGGGTGGGGACACAGAGCCAAATCATATCATTAAGATTAAGTTTAAATTTATATACTTTGGAGTTTTTCTTTTTACATGGTATAGGTAGATAAAATACATTTGGATCTGTTAGTAAACATTCTTTTTGTCATATTGAAAAATTTGCTGTTACTACAAAGAAACAGCATATGTCTCTAGAAATTGTCAGATAGTATATTCATAAAACACTTGTTAGTATTTGTATAGTATTTTGCTAATCTGCTATAGAATACTGATATGTGATGACAGTTCACAATTGTATGCTTCCTAGTTTTCTCTGTAAAAGAAAGGTTACTAATAGTTAAAATTATAGTTAATATATGTAATTAAAACTATTAAAAATAATAAAGCTGGAGGAAAACAACTGCATATGAAAAGTATGCAAGGAAAATCGGACGTGTATGTATGCAAAGAAAGTAAGATGAAGGTTTTTTTTTGTTAAGAGAAAGAGGGCAATTTTATTTTAATGTATTAATAGAACATCTAGTTGTTCCAGAATGGGAAAGGAAAATGTGGGGCAGGAGGTGAGGGGACCTGAATGGATGTAGAAGCGTTGTGGAAAAGGAATCTTGGAAAAGGAATTTTATGTATGGTCAAGCTGGCTAAGATTTGAATGGATTTATTTATGTTTTTTTAAGCCCTAATATCAGAAGTACGTTGGTGCAAAACTAAAATTTGGTTTTTCTCTCTGTTAAAACAACAAAGTTTTCTTAGAAAGAGATTGTAAAAGGTTTTTCTTCACCTTTTAAATAATCTGTCTAGGAAAGCAAGATTTTACATATTCTCAGAAGAATCTCCTGTGCTTTATGTTAATCTTTGTCATGTCCTTGATTATTTAAGAGTACCAACACTTGTCACTTTTAAAAGAGCTGAAGTTTTTTTGTGTGTGTGTGTGACAATTTTGCCTTCCCAAAAATCAAATCCTAAATGAAATCTTGTTCTCAAACTGACTTTGAGATTTCCCAGAGGGCTTCTTGAAAATCTTCAAGGATTGGTTCTTTAATCTTGTAAAAAGAGAAAATATAAAAATAAATTGGTGTATTTGATATGTTTAATGCATGAAAAGATGTTGTCACATAAGAAGGGATGCTTATCCTTTCCTGTGTTATATTTAGGGACATGAATAAGCTGTGGGGTCCTAATAAGGGAAAAAGAATCAGGCTGGTGGGAGCAGGAGAAAGCAAAAAGAAAAGGCAGATAAGCCATGCGTCTGTCCTTCTTCATGGTCCAGGACACACAGTCCTCCTGTACAAATAACTCACAATCTGCCTGTGCCCAGCTATCACCAGACCCTTGCCTGACAGAAAAATGCAAGCTAGCTCACTGCAACCTTGGTATTATCAGTATTGCACGCAGCCCTCTCCATTACAAGCACCATCCTATTAAATCCCCAGCAGTCAGCTCCTCTCTTGCTGATCTGCCTGTTGCTTTCTTGCAATGTATTTTCCTATTTTCGCTAAAAAATTTGCCTTTCTGTACCGACAATTGTCTTGGTAAATTCTTTTACCACCCACACCACCAGCCCCAGCTAGTTGCTATCCATGACATTTGGGTGGCCCATATGAAGACTCTCTCTTCTTATAGGAAACCCTCTCCCCTCTCTCTTTCCCAACCCAGGGCCCTCGGTGGACAGCATCTAAGCATGGAGACAACTGAAGGTCTCTGGCCGAAGTTACACTCTGGTGGGACTGAAAAGTGTCCATATGAAAGTGTCTAACTGCCACCACCCATCAGGTGAGGGACCTAAGTTTATTTTCTCTTTTCAGTCTTCCAGCAGCCGGCTGCTAGTATCCCTCTAGCAACTAACAGCAACCAGCTGGGGCTGCTACTCAGTGTTGCCTAAAGGCCAAAGGGTGAACAGGGTTGGCTGCCTTGCCTGTGATGGAGGAAAATTCCCTCTTCTCTCTTTTCTGGCCAAAGGTCCCTAATCCCTATGTATGACATGACTGGCAGTGGTAGCTCATTCAGAGTGATTTCACACACATTTTGGGTGACTCATATCCTCTCTTTCTCACTCTAAATTCTCCTGTGGAGTCACCCAGTCATCTTGCTCTGGATGTTGCTAAATCAGGTGATCCCAGACAGCCTCAGAATGGTACATCTTTCTTTACCCACCCCCTCTCCTGGACTGGCACCAAGCCAAGTTGTTCCTTTACCCTTTTTCCTCATACCTGGGTTAATCACCCAGCATAACTGCATACCTGGACTGACCATCTGGCATAAGGCACCAGCATGAAGAGGTCTTTTCTAATGGGTGGGACACCCCTTTAGAAAGTGCACCTGAGGCCAGGTGAGGTGGCTCACACCTGTAATCTCAGCACTTTGGGAGGCCGAGGCAAGCAGATCACGAGGTCAGGAGTTCGAGTCCAGTCTGACCAACATGGTGAAACCCCATCTCTACTAAAGATACAAAAAATTAGCTGAGCACGGTGGCGTATGCCTGTAACTCTAGCTACTGGGGAGGCTGAGGCAGGAGAATCACTTGAACCCAGGAGGTAGAGGTTGCAGTGAGCTGAGATCCCCCCATTGCACTCCAGCCTGGGTGACAAGGCGAGACTCCATCTCAAAAAAAAAAAAAGAAAGAAAAAAAGAAAATGCACCCAAGTCCCTAAGCAGACATGAGTGAAACCCTTTTCCTCAGTGGGATGCCCCAAGAGAATGTGTGGTTCATGTCCCCAGGAGATGTTAGCCCTGAGTGGCTCATTTTCCAGTCCCTCCATGGGACCCATCTATTCCTTCAAACTCACTTCTAGGCTGCATTCCAAAGCACTGGGACAAATTCAACCCCTAAACCCTCAAAAAGGAAGGTCTAATTTTCTTGTGAAATAAAGCATGGCCCCTCTGCAGAAAATCCTCAAATTAGTCTCCTCAGTCTTTTGTAACCAAGAGCAGAATAAGGAGGACAGGGCTAAGGAGAAAGAAAAATACAGGGACAAAAGGCAAGCTCAACTGTTGGCTGCTGTACAAGCCCCAGCCCCTCCCCATATCTCTAAGGAAACTTCTCCAGGTAGCTGCCAGGCCACTGGAAGGCAAACTACCCCAATGGGATAAATGGGAAAAAGCTCCACATGGCTCTGCCACAAGCTCAGCCACTGGAAATGAAGCTTCCTTGAGGGCTGAAGTGCCTCCAGGATGGAATTCCAACCCTTGGTGGCCTTGAACTGAAGGGGCTCTCTGCTCCAGCTGCTTCCAAATCAGACACCACCATCAACACAACAAAACCAAGGGCAACTCTGAAGGTGGCAAGTAAAATTATAAATTTCCCTTTTAAGTTCAAAAGCTACTTACTCTGTACTAATCTTCCCTGAACAACTCTCCTCCAAATTCTGTCAGGTAATGAGGGCAAGAAGCACCTGCTCCCTCCCCCAAAAAATTCACACCCCTTTATATTACTTAAGGAACCAACGACCTTTCTCCCAACAGTCCCTATAGTATCTAAATACCCCAAACTCCTTTGGGACAAAAATATACTTTCCAAAATGGGTGCCTGCTTAATATTTACCCAACTTCTGAATTCATCTTTCCCTCTAATAGCCCTATTTCTCCCAGGAATGCCAGCTAAATCTTTAACCAATAACCTTCACCTAGATAGTCTTACCTCCAGGGTTAAAAATAGCCCATACTTATTCAGACAAACCCTAGCAAGAAATCTAACCAAGCAATCTCTAAGGGGGACTAACTTCTACAGTGTGTAGATCACCTCCTCATTTGCTCCCCCTTCACAGAACTCACACAGCAATGTGCAGTACAAACCTTAACTTCTTAACAAAAGGAAAATAATTGTTGTCTAATCCAAAAGCTATTTAAAAGTTATAGTTGTTCTAACATTGGTTCCCTACGTTGAAACAAAATTTTCTTAAGGTATTAATGATGGCAGCAGTGGGCCATCTGGAGTTGACACTGCCATCACACAAGCTGCAGCAGGGAGGCATGGCTGGGGCTTCATGCTCAATGAAGCCAGTAAAGTGGGGGACAAGCAGGAGCCCTACCCCTTCTGAGTTGAAGCAGGAGCTCCTTGGATGCAGCTGCAGCCACCCAAGACACAGTTCCAGTTCCAGACATCCCTGTGCTCCCACTCCATGGAGCAAGCAAGAGCCCTGACCCTGGGATACAGCTGCAGCTGCCCAAACTACACCTGTGGACCTAGGCATCCCTGCACTCTTGGGGGCCCAAGAAGGCCCCCACTGCCCTTGCAGGCTTGGAAGTGCCTGCTCCCACTGCCTGGCTTCTCCCTGCTGTCAGTGCCTGCTCCAATCTTGGAGCAAAGTTGGGGCTGAGCCTGGGCATTGTTGCAGCCTGGCTGGGTGTGCACACACTTGGGGCAGTGCTGACACACCAGGCCCCTGTTACCTCAGAACCCTCCAGATTTTGGGTGCGGATGAGCATGGAAGGGAAGCCAAGGCAGGACTGAGGCCAGCTCAGCAGTGCTGGCCTGCAGGCAGCCTTTGGTATGAACAGCCTGGGCACCATGAACCACAGCAGGAGGCAGACAGGCTCCTGGGCAGAAGGGGGCAAGTCCCAATGAGGCCCCACCTTCAGTCCAGGGAGGGCCTGAAGGCTGGAGGCCAGGCTGCCAGTCCCACGGACTGGAGTGGGAACTTACAGTGCCTTTTCCAGGCCTGCCCATGGCCAGCCATGGACCAACTGCTGTGCACTTCCTCCCCTGCAGGCCCATAAAATCCCCAGGCTCAGCCAAACTTGGGCAGATGTCAGTATGACCAGCTGCAGAGAGGAGCTACCCACTCCAGGGCCTCCTCTCTGCTGAGAGCTGGGGAGATGACGGGATGATCTGCCTGCAGAGAGGAGCAACCCACTCCAGAGCCTCCTCTCTGCTGAGAGCTGCAGAGACAATGGGATGACCTGCCTGCAGAGAGGAACTTCCTATTCCAGGGTCCCCTCTCTGCCAGGAGCTGAACACTAGTGGGGACAGCCTGGTTGCAGAAAGGAGCTGCCCCCTGCTCATATGGGAGACTGAGTTGTTCTATCACTCAATAAAGCTCCTCTTTGTTTTGCTCACCCTCCACCTGTCTGTGTACCTCATTCTTCCTGGTCACAGGATAAGAACTTGGGACCTGTTGAATGGTGGGGCTAAAAGAGCATTAACACAAACAGGCCTGAGACATGTCCCTTGCTCACCACATCACGGGGAAAGAGAAGGAGAGAAGAGCTGTGGCCCTTTGAGGAGCCCAGACTTGGGAGCTCCCTGAGCCAGGGCTGTGACTCCCTCTTTGGGCCCCTATGGTTCCTGGTGTCTCCAAGCTTCTGGGTGCCACCAGGTACCCTGATGCCCACCATGGAAGTTGCCTGCAGTACACCTGGTCCAGCTGTAGCCTCGCGGAGAGCTGGCGCCCATGCTGGCACCTGGAACTGTCCATCCTGTTGCAGTAGCTGGCATGTCTGACTGTGCGCAGTGGCTGGACCCCATTCTCACTCACACACCCCTTGCTGTTCCATGCCTGACTTGCCCTTGGCAGGCGTGGGACCCAGGCCAGTAACATGAGCCGAGTGCAGCCTGCCAGGCCGAGTGACTGGAACAAGCCCAACAGGCCCAAACAAAACTCCGGCAAAGGTGCCACCAGCCACAGAGGTTTCTGGCCAGAAACAGCAACACCCCAAAGATCCCATAACATTAATCTACTCTTAATAAAATTGCAAGAAATTTTAGTTTTAATTTTATAAATTAAAAGTATAAATTTTGTAAATGTCTTTTTAAAACTTCTCAAAATTATATTTCAGAAGTTCAACTTTTGCTATATCTTGCTGCTTTCAGCTTTTTCTCCTCTGAAGAAGTCTTAAGATAATAACTCCTTCAGTATTTGTCAGGTCCTGTAAATTTTTCTTTCAGTTCTCACTGTTATAATGGCCTAATGCTAAGAAGTTTCATCTTAAAGGTCAAAATTAAGCAATATTCTCCTCTAATATAACTTAATCTTGTACTCTTGGCTTTTCTTAATATGTCAAAATTTGCAATTTAATAAAAACTTTTTATGCTGTTTCTAAAATTTGTGTATTGCCCTGCTATACTCATAACCCTGAACACACTCTTCCTATGTCTATTTACATTCAAACACTTTTTCATAGAGTTTAACTTCCAGGTTATCCAAATGGGCTTCCAATAAGGAAAAACAGTCACACTGCAAGAGGTTTTTCTTTGCTTTTTCGTTAACTTGTCAAATAAACTCCCATCATATCTTTAAAAGCTCACAGGTTCATAAAACTGCTAACTCAAGATCAAGCAGAACAATTAATTACTTGAGAATTACTAAATGAACTGATAGAGAGGATGAACATATCTTTGTTTGGAACATCGCTAGGTTTTTAATGTTCCTTTTTTCCAGATATGAAGAACGCTTTATCCATTTTCTTCTAAGTTATCTGTAACTTACAACTATATAAGAGATTATACTGGCTGGGCATGGTGGCTCACACCTGTAATCCCAGCACTTTGGGAGGCTGAGGCAGGTGAATCCCTTGAGTCTAGGAGTTTGAGACCAGCCTAGGCAACATGGTAAAACCCTATCTCTACCAAAAAAAAAAAAAAAAAAAAAAATTAGCTGGGTATGGTGGTGCATACCTGTAGTTCCAGCTACTCAGGAGGCTGAGGTGGGAGGATCACCTGGCTTGGGGAAGTCCACGCTGCAGTGAGCTACGATCACACCACTGCATTCCAGCCTGGGAGACAGAGTGAGAACCTGTCTCAAAAAAAAATAGGTTGTACCTTTATAAACAAGAAATCAAAATTTTTTTCTCCCTTGCTTATCCCTCTTGAGCTTGGAAACTCGAATTGAGTATTCTTTATTTTATTTTATTTATTTATGTTTTTTGAGAAAGAGTCTTGCTGTTTCCAAGGCTGAAGTGCAGTGGTGCAATCTCAGCTCACTGCAATCTCTGCCTCCAGGGTGCAGGCATTTCTCATGTCTCAGCCTCCCAAGTAGCTGGGATTACAGATGTGTGCCAACACACCTGGCTATTTTTTGTATTTTTAGCAGAGATGGGGTTTCACTATATTGACCAGGCTGGTCTCAAACACCTGACCTCAAGTAATCCACTCACCTCGGCTTCCCAAAATGCTGGGATTACAGGCATGACCACTGCACCTGGCTTTATTGAGTATTCTTATTTTCACAGATAATATAATTATTTGCACAATTTCAGTAAGAATCTGTTCTCATAAAAGGACAAAATTGAAAGCATTGGTTATATTACCAAGGCTTTGACTGGAGTGTCATAGTTGAGAATGATGATAGCATCAGAAATGACCGGACAGTTTTAAGAAACTACAATTGATCTTATCGAGCCAATGCTTACAAAACCCCTTGGAAAAATCTGCCTGGTACCTGGCTTACAGGGCTCCCAGTACTGCAGATGTAAGGAAGGGCACTTCCTGGCAGGCTCAGGAAACTTAGGATATTTTGGGAAATCCAGGAAGAGAGAAATTTACCCAAATCTGTAGGTATTGCAGGAGAAATCTGGTGGTGAGTTCTTGGCTTGGCTTCTTATCCTTGAGAGGCTGTCAAAGTCTCATCTGAGATTTCTTGTGAAAAGTTCCAGCAAAGCAAACTTAAAAGGCCCATGTGGTCAGTTACCACTTTGGCTACACTTATATAAATAATCAGGCTGAATTCAATGAGACCAGACATTTTGTAAACCAGAATCAGAATGTAGGTGATAGTGGAGGGAATTTTTATGTTTTAATGGAAAACTCTAGAGTACCCTAGTAGGTTCCTTCTTGCAAATTTTGCCAGTGCTTAGTAAATTCCCAATCCTTCTGTTTCCTCCAATGTCTGCCTACAACTCTCCAAACCAATGTTTTCCATTTTTCTTCCACCATCCTAACTTGGAATTCCTGAGAAATCAAACTTCCCTTTTTCCCAAGCCCCACAGACTGAAGCTGGATGACTTGATACAGACGTCAAAAAAAAAAAAAAAAATCACCTTTGTGCCTGCTGCCATGTGGGCCACTCAGAAAGTTCACTGAAACACCCAATGCTGTTGCCAAAGAGATCTAAACTGCAAACAAGAAAATTCATCAGATTATGACTGCCATTTCCACCTCACCATCTAAAGGTGCTGTGATCTTAAGTCTAGAAATCTGTCTGGACTCAGAAACAGTTTTCAACTATTCATCTTTGTATTTTTCTTCTGTTCTTTTTCATTTTTCTTTTCTTTCCTGTTCTTTTTGTCTTTTTTTTTTTTTTTTTTTGACAGAGTCTTGCTCTGTCACTCAGGCTGGAGTGCCGTGGTGCAATCTTGGCTCACTGCAACCTCTGCCTCCCAGGTTCAAGCTTCTCATGCCTCAGCCACCCAAGTAGCTGGGATTACAGGTGTACACCACCCTGCCAGCTAATTTTTATATTTTTTGTAGAGATGGGGTTTTGCCACTGGCAAAGCTGGTCTTGAACTTCTGGCTTCAAGTGACCCACTGCCTTGTCCCCCCAAAGTGCTGGGATTACAGGCATGCACCACCACACCCAACCATGTATTTCTTACATTATCTGGATATCCTCAATATATGATTGGGTCCCTCATACTCCACCATCTAATCCATCCAGTTGATGTCTGGTCATCCTGGCCTGTCTTTAGCAATAATCCTGTTAGGTTGGTTTAGCCAAAAGCCCCCTTACCCTTGATGTTCCCTCTTAGTAATTTCCCATTCACTGAGCACTGACCCTGCTCCTTGACTATAAATTCCCACTTTTCCTTGTTGCCTTTGGAGTTGAATCCAGTCTCTCTCCCCAACTGCAAAACACTATTGCAGTAGTCCCCTCACCTATCACAATAGTCCTGAGTAAAGCCTGCCTTACCTCTTAATGAGTGTCATAAATAATTTTTTCTTTAACAGTAATTACATATAATTTTTTCTCCTGACCCAGAAAACTTCTCCACAATGATAGTGGAGAAAGAAAACAGTTTTCTTATTTAGTAAGCATTAAACCAGAATGTGATGCATATCCAAGGCAATCTACTAAGAGATTACAAAGACAGAAAGCAACTCTACCCCCTTAGATGGTGCTGGGGCTCATGACAATGTAACCGTCCAGCAGGTTCACCTTGCCCACTGCCTAGACAGAGCCAATTTCTCAAGACAGGGGAATTGAAATAGAGAAAGAGTAATTCACACAGAGCCAGCTGTGCAGGAGAACAGAGTTTTATTATTACACAAATTCATCTTCCTGAGGATTCGGAGATCAAAGTTTTTAAGAAAAATTTGGTGAGTAGAGGGTCAGTGAGTTGGGAGTGCTGATTGGTTGTGTCAGAGATACACAGGGGGTCGAAATGAGTTTTTCTTTTTTTTCTGTTTTTTTTTTTTTTTTTTTTTTGAGACTGAGTCTCGCTCTGTCGCCCAGGCTGGAGTGCAGTGGCACGATCTCGGCTCACTGCAACCTCTGCCTCCTGGGTTCAAGCAATTCTCCTGCCTCAACCTCCTGAGTAGCTGGGACTACAGGCACATGCCAGCACACCCGGCTAATTTTTTGTATTTTTAGTAGACACGGGGTTTCACCATGTTAGCCAGGATGGTCTCGATCTCTTGACCTCGTGATCTGCCCGCCTCGGCCTCCCAAAGTGCTGGGATTACAGGCGTGAGCCACTGCGCCTGGCCCATTTTGAAAGGGAAATTTACACCTGCAGAGGAAATCTTCATTTGTAAGGATGTCTCCCTCTCTGTACTAGGAAGAGAAAGAGGATAAATCATCAGAGGCTTATCAGTGAAGAAGGCACCACATGAATCTTCAGGACAAACCTCACCTTTATTTAAGGTGCTTATCCTGGCACCTCATCTTGAATGGGCCTTTCTCCACACCCTTTTTTATTTGTTTTGACAAATAATGGTATTTAAGCCCAAGGCTCCAGCTCTTTACTCTGGATATTTACTGATTTATCTGGTTTTCTCCCATGTGTATACGATGTCTACATGTTAAGAAACTTCTATTTGTTTTTCTCTTGTTAATCTGTCTTTTGTTACAGGGAGTTCCGGTAAGGGTGGAGAGAAAATTATTTTTCCTCCCCTGCAATAGCCAAACAGATTTGATTGAAACCACCTTTGCAAAAATTGTAACTGTGAGAAAATTATGACAGTGAAAGAGAGCTGATCTAATCAACCCCCACCTTGCATTTATTTATTTAGTTAGAGATGGAGTTTCACTCTTGTTGCCCAGCTAGAGTGCAATGGCACGATCTCAGTTCACTGCAGCCTCTGCCTCCTGGGTCTAAGCAATTATCCTGCCTCAGCCTCACGAGTAGCTGGGATTACAGGCATGTGCCACCATGCCCAGCTAATTTTGTACTTTTAGTAGAGATGGGGTTTCACCATGTTGGCCAGGCTGGTCTCGAACTCCTGATGTCAGGTGATCCACTTGACATCCTCAGCCTCCCAAAGTGCTGGGATTACAGGCAAAAGCCACCACACCCAGCCCCCCAACCTTGCCTTTAACCTCCAAACTGCCCTTATTCATTCCTGGGCCTGGGCCAAGCTAACTTTTTGAGACATTTAGTTTATAGTTTAAGCCCGTATTCATTCCTGGGCCTGGACCAAGCTAACTTTGCAAGACACTTAGTTTATAGTTTAAATGATAATGGCCTGTCCCCCAAAGTAAATCACGTTTGTAAAGCTAATGAGCATCCACCATGTTAAGAGGGTGAAAGGAACCTGAATTCTGCTAAGGTATAGACTTAAGTGATTACCAGCCATTATTCTGAAAGTCACTAGATTTGCAACTGCCTCAATTACTCCTGCAGATAACATCACTCTTGGAGAACCTAAGATTGGCCTTTTGAAATATCTTTTCAGGTTTCTGCATTTCTGATGACAAATGGCTCCATCTGGACCCACCAACCAGTCTTGTGGTCCCCACTCAGGAACTGACCTAGCTTTGATTCCCTATGATTTCATCTTTGACCCAATCAATCAACATTCCCCACTCTCGGGCTCCCTACCTACCAAACTATCCTTGAAAAAGCCTGGTCTCTGAAATTTGTGGTGAGACTGATTTGAGTAGTAGCACTCTGGTCTCCCACTCAGCTGGCTCTGCATGAATTAAACTTTCTATTGCAATTCCATTGTCATGATAAATCGGCTCTATATAAGCAGCAGGCAAAATGAATCTGTTGGGCCCTTAAAGAACCCATTACATATGTCAACCTTAAGCAATTGAAAGGATCACAATCCAGTTTAAAAGAGTTTATTCAAGTGCAAAGCTGAGAATAGCCATCCTGGTAATACAGACTCCAAAGAAATGGGGTCAGTGTTCAGAAGCTGAAAAGTTAAGGTCTTGCTTATATAGGCAAAAAATAAATTTTACAGATTATAACATGTTCCATAAAAGGTTGGTTTATGAGTTACCACAATTTGACTAATTACATCTGTTTTCTTTTCCTTTTCCAATTTAAAAGGTTATATTTGACATTCCATCTTAGACGATGTGACAGTCATGAGGTCTTTGTGTAAGAGAAGTAAGAGAAAAGTTAGTCTATTATGAAGACGGACAGTGATATGGTTTGGCTCTGTGTCCCAACCCAAATATCTTGAATTATAATCCCCACACATCGAGGGAGGGAGGTGATTGAGTCATGGGGGTGGTTTCCTCCATGCTGTTCTCATTATAGTGAGTGAGTTCTCACGAGATCTGATGGTTTCATAAGTGTTTGACAGTTCCTCCTTCACATGCTCACTCCTGCTGTCTTGTAAAGAAGGTGTCTACTTCCCCTTCTGCCATAATGGTAAGCTTCCTGAGGCCTCCCTGGCCATGCAGAACTGTGAGTCAGTTAAATCTCATTCCTTTATAAATTACCCAGTCTCAGGTATTTCTTTAAAGCAGTGAGAAAACAGGCTAATACAATAAATTGGTAACACAGAGGGTAGGGTACTGCTGTAAAGATATTTGAAAATGTGGAAGTGACTTTGGAATTGGGTAAGAGGCAGAGGTTGGAACAGTTTGGAGGGCTCAGAAGGAGACAGGAAGATGTGGGAAAGTTTGGAACTTTCCAGAGACTCATTGAATGGTTTTGACCAAAATGCTGATAATGATGTGGACAATGAAGTCCAGGCTGAGGTGGTCTCAGATGGAAATGAGGAACTTCTTGGGAACTAGAGCAAAGGTCACTCTTGCCATGCTTTAGCAAAGAGACTGGTGGCATTTTGCCCCTGCCCTAGAGATCTGTGGAAATTTGAACTTGAGAGAGATGATTTAGGGTATCTGGTGGAAGAAATTTCTAAGCAGCAAAGCATTCAAGATATCACCTGGATTATTCTGAAAGCATTCAGTTTTATGCATTCTCAAAGAGATGGTTTGAAATTGGAACTTAGGCTTAAAAGGGAAGCAGAGCATAAAAGTTTGGAAAATTTGCAGCCTCACGATAAAATAGAAAAGAAAAATTCATTTTCTGGGGAGAAATTCAAGTCAGCTGCAGAAATTGAAACTTTTTTAAACTATGAGAATGCTTTATTAGGCAAAACCACATACTATGAAAATGCTTTAAAAGGCAATAGGATATGATGAGAAGACACAAAGAACAAGTGCAGAGTGACACATGGCTATCAGAACACACTAAAAATCCACACCACTTCCATGAGTAACAAGGAGCCAAATGTTAATCACCAAAACAATGGAGAAAATGTCTCCAGGGCATGTCAGGGGTCTTTATGGCAGCCCCTCCCATCACAGGTCTGGAGGCCTAGGAGGAAAAATGGTTTCATGGGCTAGGCCCAGAGCTCCCACTGCTCTGTGCCACCTTGGGACATGATGCCTTGCATCCCAGCCACTGCAGCTTCAGTTGTGGCAAATAGGGGCCAAGGTACAGCTCAGGGTGTTGCTTCAGATGGCACAAGCCCCAAACCTCAGCAGCTTCCAAGTGTTTTGGGGCCTACAGGTGCACAGAAGTCAAGAATTGAGGTTTGGGAACCTCTGCCTAGATTTCGGAGGATGTATGAAAATGCCTGGGTGTCCAGATAGAATTATGCTGCACAGGTGGAGCCCTCATGGAGAGCCTCTGCTAGGGCAGTGTAGAAGGGAAATGTGGGGTTGGAGCCCCCTCACAGAGTCCCCAGTGGAGTACTGACTAGTGGAGCTGTGAGAAGAGGGCCACCTTCCTCCAGAACCAAGAATGGTAGATCCACTGAAAGCTTGAACCATGCCCATGGAAAAGCCACAGACACTCAATACCAGCCTGTGAAAGCAGCTGGGAGGGAGGCTGTACCCTGCAAAGCCACAGGGGTGGAGCTGCCCAAGACCATGGGAGCCCATCTCTTGCATCAACATGACCTGGATGTAAGACAGGGAATCAAAGGAAATTATTTTGGAGCTTAAAGATTTAATGACTGCCCTGCTAGATTTTGGACTTGCATGGGGCCTGTAGCCCCTTTGTTTTGGCCAATTTCTCCCATTTGGAATGGAGGCATTTATCCAATGCCTGTACCACCATTGTATCTTGGAAGTAACTAACTGTCTTTTGATTTTAAAGGCTTCTGGGCAGAAGGGACTTGCCTTGTCACAGATGAGACTTAGGATGTAGACTTTTGGGTTAATTCTGGAATGAGTTAATACGGTGGGGGAGTGTTGGAAAAGCACGATTGGTTTTGAACTGTGAAAAGACATGATATTTGGGAGGGGCCAGGTGTAGAATGATATAATTTGGGCTCTGTAACCCCACCCTCCCAACTCATCTAGAATTGTAATCCCCACGTGTGAAAGGAGGGACCTGTAATCCCCACGTGTCAAGGGAGGGAGATGACTGGATCATGGGGACGGTTTCCCCCATGCTGTTCTCATGATAGTGAGTGAGCTCTCACTAGATCTGATGGTTTTATAAGTGTTTGACTGTTCCTCCTTCACACACTCACACTCTCTTCTGCCACCCTGTGAAGAAGGTGCCTGCTTCCCCTTCTGCCATGATTATAAGTTTCCTGAGGCCTCCCTGGCTATGCAGAACAGTGAGTCAATTAAGCCACTTTCCTTTATAAATTACCCAGTCTTGGATATTTCTTTATAGCAGTGTGAAAACAGACCAATACAGACAGTGAAGAGGGAAGGCAGGCTTCTCTGGTATCCTTTAGTCTTTAACAACATTTTACAGAATAATGTAGGTAGAGAAAAGTTTATAATCAGAGGAACAAAGATTACAGCTGCCTAGGTTACAACAGCCCATGTTACAGCTGTCTGTTATGTGGCCCAGGTCCCCAAATCACATTCCTTTAAAGCTCAGAATAATTTAAAGTTCCAATATCTTTGATTTTGAATTGCTTGTTTTTATACATACATGTTTTTGAAACCACCATTGCAAAATTATAACTGAGACAGCGAAAGAGATCTGACCCAACCAATTCCATCTTCCTTCTAACCTCCAAGTTGTCCATGTTCATTCCTGGGCATAGGCTGAACTAACTTTGGGAAGAACTTAGTTTATAGTTCATAGTTTAAAACAAAGTAGACAATAGCTTTTTCTTAAAACAAACCTCCTTCTTGCCTGGGGACTAGACTGCCTTTGTAGGACTAACAAATTAGCCACAACATTAGAAATTATGGTTTAGGTGTCATGCAGCTGGAGGCTACAAGATTCTGACCCTCCCCAAATTGCTCGTGGTGATAACATCATTATTGTAAAACCTAAGATCAGTGCTTGAGATAATTTGCAGACCCTGCATTCGCTGGATCAGCTGGAAACACCCACATCAATAAACTGGCTCATCTGATCTTGTGGCCCCCAACCACGAACTGACTCAGCACAAGAAGACAGCTTCAATTTCCTATGATTTTATTTCTGACCCAACCAATCAGCACTCCCAACTCACTGCCCCACCCCCCTCTTCCCACCAAATTATACTCAAAAACTCTGATCCTTGAATCTAGAACTAGAAATACCATTTGACCCAGCCATCCCATTACTGGGTATATACACAAAGGATTATAAATCATGCTGCTATAAAGACACATGCACACATATGTTTACTGCGGCACTATTCACAATAGCAAAGACTTGGAACCAACCCAAATGTCCATCAATGATAGACTGGATTAAGAAAATGTGACACGGTGGGGAGGAGCCAAGATGGCCGAATAGGAACAGCTCCGGTCTACAGCTCCCAGCGTGAGCGACGCAGAAAAGACAGCCGATTTCTGCATTTCCATCTGAGCTTTGAAGAGAGCAGTGGTTCTCCCGGCACGCAGCTGGAGATCTGAGAACGGGCAGACTGCCTCCTCAAGTGGGTCCCTGACCCCTGACCCCTGAGCAGCCTAACTGGGAGGCACCTCCCGGCAGGGGCAGACTGACACCTCACACGGCCGGGTACTCCAACAGACCTGCAGCTGAGGGTCCTGTCTGTTAGAAGGAAAACTAACAAACAGAAAGGACATCCACACCAAAAAGCCATCTGTACATCACCATCATCAAAGACCAAAAGTAGATAAAAACACAAAGATGGGGAAAAAACAGAGCAGAAAAACTGGAAACTCTAAAAAGCAGAGCGCCTCTCCTCCTCCAAAGGAATGCAGTTCCTCACCAGCAACGGAACAAAGCTGGACGGAGAATGACTTTGACAAGTTGAGAGAAGAAGGCTTCAGACGATCAAATTACTCCGAGCTACGGGAGGACATTCAAACCAAAGGCAAAGAAGTTGAAAACTTTGAAAAAAATTTAGAAGAATGTATAACTAGAATAACCAATACAGAGAAGTGCTTAAAGGAGCTGATGGAGCTGAAAACCAAGGCTCGAGAACTACATGAAGAATGCAGAAGCCTCAGGAGCCGATGCGATCAACTGGAAGAAAGGGTATCAGCGATGGAAGATGAAATGAATGAAATGAAGCGAGAAGGGAAGTTTAGAGAAAAAAGAATAAAAAGAAATGAGCAAAGCCTCCAAGAAATATGGGACTATGTGAAAAGACCAAATCTACATCTGATTGGTGTACCTGAAAGTGACGGGGAGAATGGAACCAAGTTGGAAAACACTGTGCAGGATATTATCCAGGAGAACTTCCCCAATCTAGCAAGGCAGGCCAACATTCAGATTCAGGAAATACAGACAACGCCACAAAGATACTCCTCGAGAAGAGCAACTCCAAGACACATAATTGTCAGATTCACCAAAGTTGAAATGAAGGAAAAAATGTTAAGAGCAGTCAGAGAGAAAGGTCAGGTTACCCTCAAAGGGAAGCCCATTAGGCTAACAGCGGATCTCTCGGCAGAAACTCTACAAGCCAGAAAGAGTGGGGGCCAATATTCAACATTCTTAAAGAAAAGAATTTTCAGCCCAGAATTTCATATCCAGCCAAACTAAGCTTCATAAGTGAGGGAGAAATAAAATACTTTACAGACAAGCAAATGCTGAGAGATTTTGTCACCACCAGGCCTGCCCTAAAAGAGCTCCTGAAGGAAGCGCTAAACATGGAAAGGAACAACCGGTACCAGCCACTGCAAAATCATGCCAAAATGTACAGACCATCGAGACTAGGAAGAAACTGCATCAACTAACGAGCAAAATAACCAGCTAACATCATAATGCCAGGATCAAATTCACACATAACAATATTAACTTTAAATGTAAATGGAATAAACGCTCCAATTAAAAGATACAGACTGGCAAATTGGATAAAGAGTCAAGACCCATCAGTGTGCTGTATTCAGGAAACCCATCTCAGGTGCAGAGACACACACAGGCTCAAAATAAAAGGATGGAGGAAGATCCACCAAGCAAATGGAAAACAAAAAAAAGGCAGGGGTTGCAATCCTAGTCTCTGATAAAACAGACTTTAAACCAACAAAGATCAAAAGAGACAAAGAAGGCCATTACATAATGGTAAAGGGATCAATTCAACAAGAAGAGCTAACTATCCAAAATATATATGCAACCAATACAGGAGCATCGAGATTCATAAAGCAAGTCCTGAGTGACCTACAAAGAGACTTAGACTCCCACACATTAATAATGGGAGACTTTAACACCCCACTGTCAACATTAGACAGATCAACGAGACAGAAAGTCAACAAGGATACCCAGGAATTGAACTCAGCTCTGCACCAAGTGGACCTAGTAGACATCTACAGAACTCTCCACCCCAAATCAACAGAATATACATTTTTTTCAGCACCACACCACACCTATTCCAAAATTGACCACATACTTGGAAGTAAAGCTCTCCTCAGCAAATATAAGAGAACAGAAATTATAACAAACTGTCTGTCAGACCACAGTGCAATCAAACTAGAACTCAGGATTAAGAAACTCACTCAAAACCACTCAATTACATGGAAACTGAACCAACCTGCTCCTGAATGACTACTGGGTACACAACGAAATGAAGGCAGAAATAAAGATGTTCTTTGAAACCAACAAGAACAAAGACACAACATACCAGAATCTCTGGGACACATTCAAAGCAGTGTGTAGAGGGAAATTTATAGCACTAAATGCCCACAAGAGAAAGCAGGAAAGATCCAAAATTGACACCCTAACATCACAGTTGAAAGAACTAGAAAAGCAAGAGCAAACACATTCAAAAGCTAGCAGAAGGCAAGAAATAAATCAGAGCAGAACTGAAGGAAATAGAGACACAAAAAACCCTTCAAAAAATTAATGAATCCAGGAGCTGGTTTTTTGAAAGGATCAACAAAATTGATAGATCACTAGCAAGACTAATAAAGAAGAAAAGAGAGAAGATTCAAATAGACACAATAAAAAATGATAAAGGGGATATCACCACCGATCCCACAGAAATACAAACTACCATCAGAGAATACTACAAACACCTCTATGCAAATAAACTAGAAAATCTAGAAGAAATGGATAAATTCCTCAACACATACACCCTCCCAAGACTAAACCAGGAAGAAGTTGAATCTCTGAATAGACCAATAACAGGCTCTGAAATTGTGGCAATAATCAATAGCTTACCAACCAAAAAGAGTCCAGGACCAGATGGATTCACAGCCGAATTCTACCAGAGGTACAAGGAGGAATTTGTACGCTTCCTTCTGAAACTATTCCAATCAATAGAAAAAGAGGGAATCCTCCCTAACTCATTTTATGAGGCCAGCATCATCCTGATACCAAAGCCGGGCAGAGACACAACCAAAAAAGAGACTTTTAGACCAATATCCTTGATGAACATTGATGCAAAAATCCTCAATAAAATACTGGCAAACCAAATCCAGCAGCACATCAAAAAGCTTATCCACCATGATCAAGTGGGCTTCATCCCTGGGATGCAAGGCTGGTTCAATATACGCAAATCAATAAATGTAATCCAGCATATAAACAGAACCAAAGACAAAAACCACATGATTATCTCAATAGATGCAGAAAAGGCCTTTGACAAAATTCAACAACCCTTCATGCTAAAAACTCTCAATAAATTAGGTATTGATGGGACGTATCTCAAAATAATAAGAGCTATCTATGACAAACCCACAGCCAATATCATACTGAATGGGCAAAAACTGGAAGCATTCCCTTTGAAAACTGGCACAAGACAGGGATGCCCTCTCTCACCACTCCTATTCAACATAGTGTTGGAAGTTCTGGCCAGGGCAATTAGGCAGGAGAAGGAAATAAAGGGTATTCAATTAGGAAAAGAGGAAGTCAAATTGTCCCTGTTTGCAGATGGCATGATTGTATATCTAGAAAACCCCATTGTCTCAGCCCAAAATCTCCTTAAGCTGATAAGCAACTTCAGCAAAATCTCAGGATACAAAATCAATGTACAAAAATCCCAAGCATTCTTATACACCAACAACAGACAAACAGAGAGCCAAATCGTGAGTGAACTCCCATTCACAATTGCTTCAAAGAGAATAAAATACCTAGGAATCCAATTTACAAGGGATGTGAAGGACCTTGTCAAGGAGAACTACAAAACACTGCTCAAGGAAATAAAAGAGGATACAAACAAATGGAAGAACATTCCATGCTCATGGATAGGAAGAATCAATATTGTGAAAATGGCCATACTGCCCAAGGTAATTTACACATTCGATGCCATCCCCATCAAGCTACCAATGACTTTCTTCACAGAATTGGAAAAAACTACTTTAAAGTTCATATGGAACCAAAAAAGAGCCCGCATCGCCAAGTCAATCCTAAGCCAAAAGAACAAAGCTGGAGGCATCACACTACCTGACTTCAAACTATACTACAAGGCTACGGTAACCAAAACAGCATGGTACTGGTACCAAAACAAAGATATAGATCAATAGAACAGAACAGAGCCCTCAGAAATAACGCCGCATATCTACAACTATCTGATCTTTGACAAACCTGAGAAAAACAAGCAATGGGGAAAGGATTCCCTATTTAATAAATGGTGCTGGGAAACCTGGCTAGCCATAGGTAGAAAGCTGAAACTGGATCCCTTCCTTACACCTTATACAAAAATTAATTCAAGATGGATTAAAGACTTAAATGTTAGACCTAAAACCATAAAAACCCTAGAAGAAAACCTAGGCTTTGCCATTCAGGACATAGGCATGGGCAAGGACTTCATGTCTAAAACACCAAAAGCAATGGCAACAAAAGCCAAAATTGACAAATGGGATCTAATTAAACTAAAGAGTTCTGCACAGCAAAAGAAACTACCATCAGAGTGAACAGGCAACCTACAAAATGGGAGAAAATTTTTGCAACCTACTCATCTGACAAAGGGCTAATATCCAGAATCTACAATGAACTCAAACAAATTTACAAGAAAAAAACAACCCCATCAAAAAGTGGGCGAAGGACATAAACAGACACTTCTCAAAAGAAGACATTTATGCAGCCAAAAAACACATGAAAAAATGCTCATCATCACTGGCCATCAGAGAAATGCAAATCAACACCACAATGAGATACCATCTCACACCAGTTAGAATGGCAATCATTAAAAAGTCAGGAAACAACAGGTGCTGGAGAGGATGTGGAGAAATAGCAACACTTTTACACTGTTGGTGGGACTGTAAACTAGTTCAACCATTGTGGAAGTCAGTGTGGCGATTCCTCAGGGATCTAGAACTAGAAATACCATTTGACCCAGCCATCCCATTACTGGGTATATACCCAAAGGACTATAAATCATGCTGCTATAAAGACACAGGTACACGTATGTTTATTGCGGCATTATTCACAATAGCAAAGACTTTGAACCAACCCAAATGTCCAACAATGATAGACTGGATTAAGAAAATGTGGCACATATACACCATGGAATACTATACAGCCATAAAAAATGATGAGTTCATGTCCTTTGTAGGGACATGGATGAAATTGGAAATCATCATTCTCAGTAAACTATTGCAAGAACAAAAAACCAAACACCGCATATTCTCACTCATAGGTGGGAATTGAACAATGAGATCACATGGACACAGGAAGGGGAACATCACACTCTTGGGCCTGTTGTGGGGTCGGAGGAGGGGGGAGGGATAGCATTGGGAGATATACCTAATGCTAGATGACGAGTTAGTGGGTGCAGCGCACCAGCATGGCATATGTATACATATGTAACTAACCTGCACAATGTGCACATGTACCCTAAAACTTAAAGTATAATAATAAAAAATAATAAAAAAGAAAAAAAAGAAGAAGAAAATGTGGCACATATACACTGTGGAATACTATGCAGCCATAAAAAAGGATGAGTTCATGTCCTTTGTAGGGACATGGATGAAGCTGGAAACCATCATTCTGAGCAAACTATTGCACTGACAGAAAACCAAACATCGCATGTTCTCACTCATAGGTGGGAATTGAACAATGAGAACACTTGGACAGAGGAAGGGGAACATCACACACCGGGGCCTGTTTTGGGGTGGGAGAAGGGAGGAGGGATAGCATTAGGAGACATACCTAATGTAAATGACGAGTTAATGGGTGCACCACACCAACATGGCACATGTATACATATGTAAGAAACCTGCACAATGTGCACATGTACCCTAGAACTTAAAGTATACTAATAAAAAAAATTGGTTTATGATGTGCCTTGGAGTAGTTTTCTTTATGTTTTTGACTTGATATTAATTTTGTTTATTGGACCTGTAGGCTTAGAGTTTTCATCAAATTTGGAATTTTTTCATTATAATTTTTAAAAAATATTTTTTCTGTCCTCCACTTTGAAGACTCCAATTGCAGGAGTCAAGAGTTTGAGAACAGCTTGGCTAACATGGCGAAATCCCTTCTGTACTAAAACTACAAAAATTAACTGAATGTGGTGGCAGGTATCTGTAACTCCAGCTACTCAGGAGGCTGAGGCAGGATAATAACTTGAACCTGGGAGGCACAGGTTGCAGTGAGCCAAGATTGCACCACTGCACTCTAACCTGAGTGACAGAATGAGACTCTGTCTAATAAAGCAAAAAAAAACAAAAAACAAAAAAAAAAAGCTCAGCTGGGCTTGGTGGCTCATGCCTGTCATGCCTGTAATTGCAGCACTTTGGGAGGCCAAGGCGAGCGGATCATGAAGTCAGGAGTTCGAGACCAGCCTGACCAACATAGTGAAACCCCATCTCTACTAAAAATACAAAACTTCGCCATGTGTGGTGGTGCATGCCTGTAATCCCAGCTACTCAGGAGGCTGAGACAGGAGAATCACTTGAACCCGGGAGGTGGAGGTTGCAGTGAGCCGAGATCGCACCACTGCACTCCAGCCTGGGTGACAGAGCAAGACTCCCTCTCAAAAAGAAAAAAATCATACATAGTGTATTTTTTATATCAGATCTTGTAATTTTCATCTATAGATGTACAGTTTACATCGTTTCTGTGCCTTCCATATTTCCACTTAACAGGATCAGTCTTCCCTCTTCCTTTTTGTACCTGTGGAATACAGTGATAATTATAGTTTTTAACGTTGCTTTCTACTAGTTGCATCATCTGTGTCATTTCTTGATTAGTTTTGGTTGAGCAATTTTTCTGTTGATTAGGAGTATAACATTAAGTAACTCAAGCTTAAAATAATTCAAACTTAAAGCTATTGGAACTTTAAATTATCCTGAGCCTTGCAGGCCTTTGGCTACGCAGCCTCAGTGAGGCAGTATGCAGCTGCAACTCCTGCCTTTTTTTCCCTCTGTAAGTAATTAAGACCAAATGGCACCAGAAATCAGACCCCGTCAAATCACTCCTCCCCGTCATGGAGTAATGAAGAATCTTCCTTGGAATGTAGCAATCTGCACCAATCAAATCACTGTGGCATCTGTACCTGGTCTTGTATGGAAACTGCAATCCTGCTGGAGCTTTTCTGTCTCTGTCCACTTAAGCAAAACCGTAACTCTTCCACTTTGGAAACACTGACTCCTTTTGTGTGGAGTTGGTGCTTTCCTGGGTGGATATCCTCAAGCTTTGCTCTTGCATAAACTCTGCACTTAATTAGATTCTGTGAATCTCATTATTTAAGATCGACAGAAGTCATATTTTTATTGTTTCTTTTTGTGCCTGATAAATTGTGATTGGATGATAGACATTTTGAATCTCACGTTGCTAGTGGCTGGATTTGTTCATATTCCTTTATTTTATTTTTAAATTGTTATGTTTTAAAATCTCTAGCCCTGGTTGTGCGTGGTGGCTCACGCCTGTAATCCCAGCACTTTGGGAGGCCGAGGTAGGCAGATCACAAGGTCAAGAGATTGAAACCATGCTGGCCAAAATGGTGAAACCCTGTCTCTACTAAAAATACAAAAGTTAGCTGGGCGTGGTGGTGCACGCCTGTGGTCTCAGCTCCTTGGGAGGCTGAGGCAGAAGAATCGCTTGAACCAGGGAGACTGAGGTTGCAGTGAGCTGAGACTGCACCACTGCACTCCAGCCTGGGCATGCAGCCAGACTCCGTCTCAAAAAAAAAAAAAATAAATAAATAAAATAAAATGAAATAAAATCTCTAGCCTTATATTATAACACATTCCTCTAAATATTCTCCCATTGTGTTTTGGGATGCACACAAGTAACATGGAAACAGTTATTTTTTCCTTTTATGCTTGATTAGGTGTGGCCAGCAGCTTTTAGTCTAGGTCTAATTTTGCCCCACTCAGTTAAAGACCTTCTGAATAATTTACCCAATCCCTCATGAATTATGAAGTTTTATATTCTTGCTGGTGGGAACTGAAACTCTTTCTGACTATATTATCCCAGGACTGTTTCCTGTAATCCTTTCTGGTGGTTCTTTCTAACACTTTTGGAGGGAAGAAAGCTACACATGAAATTACAATTACACATGTAAATTTCTTACATGCACGCACTGACCAGTGCTCAGACCTCCAGAGCTCTATGTCTTTCTCCCTTCCTACTCTGTCCTGTGAATTCCAATCTGCTCAGATTCCCAGCTCAGTCCTCTCAATTCTAGGAGCCTTGGATCCTATCTGGCTTCCTCCTTCCTGCATGAGGCCTGGAAACTCCGGGCAGTCAGCAGGTCAATCACAGGGCTCATATCTTTTATTTTTTATCTTTCAGGGATGACTGTCTTTGTTGTCTGATGTCCAACATCTTCCAAGCCTTTGTTATCTGTATTTTTGTAACCACAGGACCAGTTCTAATGCCCTACGTGGTCTCCCAACTGCAGGGACATTTCTAGCTAGCCCTACTGTGTTGATAACAGGTTGTCAAGTTACTTTACAAGCACAGAGTCAAGAAAGTGCACATTATGCAGCCAGAGTGCGGGCAGAAAAGGAGACTTCAACCTCAACACCCAGAACTAAAGCCTGGCCACACTCCCCAGAAACCATAAATCAGGACATAGTTGGAACCCCAACATGGAAAGCTTTGAAAAGCGAGAGGTCCATCAGAGCCCAGGAATGTCTGGTGATAAGACCTCTCCTCGTGCCTTCCCATAAATAGTCTTGTTTGAAGTCTTCCCAATCAAAACCTGCCCTGCCAGTGCTTCTGCATACCAACCTGTCCTCCGTAGTCCACGAAAGCTGCCCCAAACCACAAACTGGGGAGACCAACTTGAGCCCATCTACCATCTCCTTGCTCAGCTGCCTTCCAGTAAACCTTTCTCTCTAAAAAATCTGATGCTTTGGTGCTGGGCTTTCCATTGCAAATGAGCAAATGGAGCCCATTCAGTTCTGCAATATTTTGAATATTTTGTCTGTTTTTTGTTTGTTTGTTTGTTTGTTTACATTGTTTCTGGAGGGAGGGTAATCTAGTCCCTGTTATTCCATTTTGGAAGCATAAGTCTCCACTGGTTGATGTTAACCAAGCCAACTAAATTTGCTAGAAAATGATTCCAAGTACAAATGAGTAGTCATATCCGTCATGGAGGCCCCCTGTGCTGGAAAACACTGCCTCCAAGAGGGCTTCCTTCTGCTTACTCTCCAGCCACTGCCCCCTTGAAGTTCAATTTCAAGATCTCAGTGATGTCAGTGTTCCAAACTCAGAAATGAATCTACTGAGTAGCCAGCCATAGCTACCACTAGTTTGGCTTGATTCTATGCCTGGTCTTAGAATGTTCACATGTATTAGCTCATTGTTTTAGTCTGTTTTATGTTGCTATAAAGGAATACCTGAGACTTGGTGATTTGTAAAGAAAAGAGGTTTATTTGGCAGATGGTTCTGCAGGCTGTACAAGCATGGCATCAACATCTGCTTGGCTTCTGGTGTGGCTTCAGGAAGCTTTTACTCATAGTGGAAAGTGAAGGGGAGCAGGAGTGTCACATGGCAAGAGAGAGAGCAAAAAAGAGAAAGGAGGTGCTAAGCTCCTTTAAACCACCAGCCCTCACGTGAACTAATAGAGAACCCACTCATCACCAAGAGGATGGCACCAAGCCATTCTTGAGGGATCCGCCCCCATGACCCAACATCTCCCACCAGGCCCCACCTCCAGCATTGGAGATCACATTTCAACATGAGAGCTGCAGGGACAAATATCCAAACTATATCACTCATGAACTCTCACAATATCCTCAAGATGCAGATACTGTTATGTATTTATTTTCAACTGAGAACACTGAGCCTCAGAGGGGCTAAGTAACATGATGGAGGTTACATGGCTACCAACCCCAGATCTGCCACTTCCTAGCTATATGCCCTTCGCTGCAACAAGGTGTGCATGTCATAGGGTTGTGAGGACAAGGTTAATTCAGTGCTTAACTCATAGTTGGTGCTCAGTAAATGCTAGTTACATCATTACTGCATGTGGCTGCAAGATCAAGTCCATTAGGTAGACTGTTAGAGCAGGGGACTTTTGGACTATCTGTGTCAAGGAGTCCTACTGAGACTTGCAGCCTGGGAAGGTCATTTTCCTCTGGGAACCTTCCACTGGGCTCTAAAGACCACCTTCGGTTTGCACCCTTTCACTCCCTCCTCACCCTCATGCTCCTAAGAGCTCACCCTCCCAGCCTCAGCCCAGAGCCCAGCGTGTGCTACTCCCCATCACCTCAGTCCACTGCTCCTGGGCCTGACAACCTTGGCCTCACCTTCTGGAACAGCTGCCTCCCAGGGCTTCCACCTCTTTGTATCTGTTCCCTGCTTAACCTCCCTCCGGCAGAGTTCCAGTCTCAGGCATCCTTGCCGTCCAGCTCCCAGCATGCCACGGTAGCCTTAATAACAGCTTCATTGAATGAGTAATTGGGAACATGTGTACTGAGAAGTCAAGCCCTCCCGCCACTGAGGACAGTTCAACCCTCATGCACTCTGAGACACCCACTTCCCTGACACCCCACCTCCCTGAGGGCCCCGACCTCTGCAGCCAGAGCACTTGACAGCATAGCCTGAGAGTGGGCACCATGTGCTTCTCTGGACACCACGCTGTGACAGCATAGCCTGAGAGTGGGCACCATGTGCTTCTCTGGACACCACGCTGTGACAGCATAGCCTGAGAGTGGGCACCGTGTGCTTCTCTGAAAACCATGCTGTGACAGCATAGCCTGAGAGTGGGCACCGTGTGCTTCTCTGGACACCACGCTGTGACAGCATAGCCTGAGAGTGGGCACCGTGTGCTTCTCTGGACACCACGCTGTGACAGCATAGCCTGAGAGTGGGCACCGTGTGCTTCTCTGGACACCACGCTGTGACAGCATAGCCTGAGAGTGGGCACCGTGTGCTTCTCTGGACACCACGCTGTGACAGCATAGCCTGAGAGTGGGCACCGTGTGCTTCTCTGGACACCACGCTGTGACAGCATAGCCTGAGAGTGGGCACCGTGTGCTTCTCTGGACACCACGCTGTGACAGCATAGCCTGAGAGTGGGCACCGTGTGCTTCTCTGGACACCACGCTGTGACAGCATAGCCTGAGAGTGGGCACCGTGTGCTTCTCTGGACACCACGCTGTGACAGCATAGCCTGAGAGTGGGCACCGTGTGCTTCTCTGGACACCATGCTGTGCACACTGTAGGCACTAAAGAAGCGTATGCTGAAGGGATTGGAATGAAATTGGATCATAGAGAGCATAGGCTTCCTTAAGCCTCTGGTAGGAGTCATTAATTGCTAGGACTCTGGCCGTGGGCTATCGTGTTCTAGGAGGAGGTTGCTGAGCAGTGCCAGATATGCAAGGAGCTTGACCCTGGAGTAAGGGCAGGGCAGGGAGGGGACCCAGTGGAAAGAAAGAAAAATGCCATGGCATAGTTCCCACTTACCCAGTGGCCTACACTTCTCGCTCTTCAAACTCCTCTAGGATCTGTCTTGACTTCACCAGCAGCTGTGGCATGACCTGTCCATTACCCGTTAACAGATCCGAGATTGTTAATGTCAATTACCCATTAACAATTACTCATTAGCCCAAACTATTAATGGGTTGGGAGCACATGTGCTTGGAGCCCAGTGGCCTGGAAGGGCACTCAGTCCATGCAGGAGCAGCATCACCACCTCAGACCACTCACCCAAGCTTCAGAGGCCCCGTCTGTTAGCCACTTTGCGGGGACAAGGAGACATGTCTGAGGGTGGGGGTTGTGGGCTGGCCTTCCTGATGTGGTTTGGCTGTGTCCTCATCCAAATCTCATCTTGAATTGTATGTAGTTCCCATAATCCCCACATGTTGTGGGAGGGACCGGGTGGAGATAGCAGAATTATGGGGGCAGTTTCCCCCATACTGTTCCCGTGATAGTGAGTGAGTTTTATAAGGGGCTTCTGAGATCTGATGGTTTTATAAGGGTCTTCCCCCTTTTGCTTGGTTCTCATTCTCTCTCCTGCCGCCCTGTAAAGAGGTGCCTTCCGCTGCAATTGTAAGTTTCCTGAGGCCTCCCCAGCCATGCAGATCTGTAAGTCAATTAAACCTCTTTCCTTTGTAAATTACCCAGTCTCTGGCAGATGCTTATAATAGTATGAAAACAAACTAATACTCCCCCCAACGCTGAAAGCTCATGCTCAGACACCCCTGCCACCACTTCTAGGCACTTATAGACCTCTACTCAGCATCCGTCCTCCGACAGTGACTGTGCTGTGGGTGGACATGTCCCTGCGCCTGGGGCCACTTTTTGCAGGGTGTCTGCTGTGTTGATGCATGGGCAGGGGTGGTCAGACATTTGCTTGTGAGGCCCTTTGTGGTATAGGACATGGTGTAGACTGGTGTAGGCCATGGCTGAGGGCTGGAGCCAGCTTGTCCCACCCCACTAGGTTCCTGCAAGGAAATCCAAGGAGTCCAAGAACTCCAAGATTTGACTTGGCCTTCCAGGCCAGATGATGGCATATTTGTCAAGGTGGTAGGAGAGGAACATATTTCAATAACTTGTTAGCTAGATAGAACACTTCAATGTCTAGACCTAGGGTGTGTGGGCCTGGGCCCCACAAACATTAGGAACGGGGCTGAATAACTGTGTGACTGCCAGCTAGGTAAATAGTAACCTGGGCAGGCAAGTTACTGCTTCTTCCTGCACCTCAGCAGCCTCTTCTGTGAATGGGGCTTGTTGAAAGGATTGAGTTTATCTTTATGAAGTGCTTAGCACAGTTCCTGTCACACAGTAGGTGACTGATGAATGTTTATTATTGTTATCACAGTGGATGCTGAGATCAGACCAACACCAAACTTCTAGGGACTCCACTGGTGGATATGGGACTCTGGCTTCTGAGTCTACCTCACTGCGAGCCCATGTTCCCAGAAAAGTCCTGCATGTGGGAGAGATGAGAGGTGGCCACCACAAGGAGGTAGACTGGAAACCCTCTAGGACAGTGAGGACAATACAGAATAGTAGATTTGGTAGGAATATTTATTTCCCATCTCTATCCCTCATGACGTGATGATTCAGGGGCTTGCCTCTCTGCAAAATGGCAGTCTTGGTGATCCAGTGGTCCCAGCACACTGCTCAGCAGCACTCCCACCTCTGCCACTGACAGCCTTTGTCACCTGGGGAGCTTGGAGGTAATGAAAATGGGAGGCACCAGTTCCCCTGGGACAGGACAGTCCTGCCCAGGCTTGAGGCTAATACAATGCTTTACAGCCTCTGAAGGAGATACTAGCAGAAGGTGTTTTGTACCAATAAATTACAGTCATGCCTCATTACTAGCCATAGTTCAGTTTTATAAAATCACCTCAACTGCTGAATTAACAAATACAGAGCCATCGCTCCTAGGAAAAATTCAGAGGTAGGTTCCTGCAAGCCTCTGGTCACATTTTTGTCAACTTATCAACACAAAATCTTGTTTTATGTGCATTTCTGTTGAAACACACCTTATTTACTATGTATTGTTGATGTACTAACATTGAACTCAATAGCCAACAATACTATAAATCATGCCTGAATGAAGTTTACTTAAGACATGTATTTTGGGGGACCTGGCAAGATGGCCAAATAAGAACAGCTCTGGTCTGCAGCTCCCAGTGAGACCATCGCAGAAGGTGGGTGATTTCTGCATTTCCAACTGAGGTACTGTGTTCATCTCACTGGGATTGGATAGGCAGTGGGTGCAGCCCATGGAGGGTGAGCTGAAGCAGGGTGGGGCTTCGCCTCACCCAGGAAGTGCAAAGAGCCAGGGGTTTCCCTTTCCCAGCTAAAGGAAGCCGTGAGGGACTGTGCTATCCAGCCTAGATACTACACTTTTGCAATCCACAGACCAGGAGATTCCCCCTTGTGCCTGCACCACCAGGGCCCTTGGTTTCAAGCACAAAAACTGGGCAGCTGTTCAGCAGACACCGAGCTAGTTGCAGGAGTTTTTTCTTTCAAACCCAGTGGCACCTGTAACCCCAACAAGACAGAACTGTTCGATCCCCTGGAAAAGGGGCTGAAGCCAGGGAGCCAAGTGGTCTCACTCAGCAGGTCCCCCTCCCATGGAACCCAGCAAGCTAAGAACCACTGGCTTGAAATTCTCACTGCCAGCCCAGCAGTCTGAACTCAACCTGGGACTGTTGAGCTTGGTGGGGGGAGGGCATCTGCCATTACAGAGGCTTGAGTAGGCGGTTTTCCCCTGTCAGCACTAAGGAGGCCTGGAGTTCAGATTGGGCGGAACTCAACCCAGTGCAGCAAAGCAGCTGTGGCCAGTCTGCCTCTCTAGATTCCTCTTCACTGGGCAGAGCGTCTCTGAAAGAAAGGCAGCAGTGCCAGTCAGGGGCTTATAGATAAAACTCCCATCTCACTGGGACAGAACACCTGGGGGAAGGGGTGGCAGTGGGTGCAGCTTTGGCAGACTTCAACATTCCTGCCTTCTTGCTCTGAAGAGAGTAGCAGATCCTGACAAGGTGGGCTCTCCCAGCACAGTGCTCAAGTTCTGCTAAGGGACAGACTGCCTTCTCAAGTGGGCCCCTGATACCCATGCCTCCTGACTGGGAGAGACCTCCCAACAGGGGTTGACAGACACCTCATACTGCAGAGCTCCAGATGGCATCAGGCCAGTGTCCCTCTGGGATGAAGCTTCCACAGGAAAAAGCAGGCAGCAATCTTTGCTGTTCTGCAGCCTCCACCGGTGATACCAGGCAAATAGGGTCTGGAGTGGATCTCCAGCAAACTGCAGCAGACCTGCAGAAGAGGGGCCTTACTGTTAGAAGAAAAACTAACAAACAGAAAGCAATAACAACATCAACAAAAAGGAACCTCACCTAGAAACCCTATCCACAGGTTATCAGCCTCAAAGATCAAAGGTAGATAAATCCATGAAGATGAGGAAAAACCAGCACAAAAATGCTGAAAATTCCAAAAACCAGAATGCCTCTTCTCCTGCAAATGATCACAACTCCTCTCCAGCAAGAACACAGAACTGGACAGAGAATGGTTTGATGAATTGAGAGAAGTAGACCGTGGGTAATAACAAACTCCTCTGAGATAAAGAAGCATGTTCTAACTCAATGCAAGGAAGCTAAGAACCTTGACAAAATGTTGCAGGAACTACTAACTAGAATAACCAGTTTAGAGATGAACATAAATGACCTAATGGAGCTGAAAAACACAGCACAAGATCTTTGTGAAGTATACACAACTATCAATAGTGACATCGATCAAGCGAAAGAAAGGATATCAGAGATTGAAAATCAACTTACTGAAATAAGGTGTAAAGACGAGATTAGACAAAAAAATTTGAAAAGGAATGAACAAAGCCTCCAAAAAATATGGGACTATGTGAAAAGACCAAACCTATGCTTGATTGGGGTCCCTGAAAGTGACAGGGAGAATGGAACCAAGTTGGAAAACACTCTTCAGGATATTATCCAGGAGAATGTCCCAAACCTAGCAAGACAGACCAACATTCAAATTCAGGAAATACAGAGAACACCACTAAGTTACTCCTTTAGAAGAGCAAACTCAAGACACGTAATCATCAGATTCTCCAATGTTGAAGTGAAGGAAAAAATGTTAAGAGCAGCCAGAGAGAAAGGTCAGGTTACCTACAAAGGGAAGCCCATCAGACTAACAGCAGATCTCTCTGCAGAAAACCTACAAGCCAGAAGAGAGTGGGGGCCAATATTCAACATTCTTAAAGAAAAGAATTTTCAACCCAGAATTTCATATCCAGCCAAACTAAGTTTCATAAGTGAAGGATAAATAAAATCCTTTACAGACAAGCAAATGCTGAGGGATTTTGTCACCACCAGGCCTGCCTTACAAGAGCTCCTGAAGGAAGCACTAAATACGGAAAGGAAAAACCAGTACCAGCCAGTGCAAAAACATGCCAAATTGTAAAGACCAACGATACTTGGAGAAACTGCATCAACTAATGTGCAAAATAACCAGCCAGCATCATGATGACAGGATCAAATTCACACATAACAGTATTAACCTTAAATGTAAATGGGATAAATGCCCCAATTACAAGACACAGACTGGCAAATTGGATAAAGAGTCAAGACCCATCGGTGTGCTGTATTCAGGAGACCCATCTCACATGCAAAGACACATATAGGCTCAAAATAAAGGGATGGAGAAATATTTACCAAGCAAATGGAAAGCAAAAAAAAAAAAAAAAAAAAGCAGGGGTTGCAATCCTAGTCTCTGATAAAACAGACTTTAAACCAACAAAGATCAAAAAAGACAAAGAAGGGCATTACATAATGGTAAAGGGATCAATGCAACAAGAAGAGCTAACTATCCTAAATATATATGCACCCAATACAGGAGCACCCAAATTCATAAAACAAGTTCTTAGAGACCTACAAAGAGATTTAGACTCACACCCAATAGTAGTGGGAGACTTTAACACCCCACTCTCAATATTAGACGGATCAACAAGACAGAAATTAACAAGGATATTCAGGACTTGAGCTCAGCTCTGGACCAAGCGGACATAATAGACATCTACAGAACTCTCCACCCCAAATCAACACAATATACATTCTTCTCAGCACCACATCACACTTATTCTAAAATTGACCACATAATTGGAAGTAAAACACTCCTCAACAAATGCAAAAGAATGGGAATCAAAACAAACAACCTCTCAGACCACAGTGCAGTCAAATTAGAACTCAGGATTAAGAAACTCACTCAAAACCTCACAACTACAGGGAAACTGAACAACTTGCTCCTGAATGACTACTGGGTAAATAACAAAATTAAGGCGGAAATAACCAAGTTCTTTGAAACCAAGGAGAATAAAAAGAAAACATACCAGAATCTCTGGGACACAGCTAAAGAAGTGTTTAGAGGGAAATTTATAGCACTAAATGGCCACATCAGAAAGTGGGAAAGATCTAAAATTGACACTCTAACATCACAATTAAAAGAACTAGAGAAGAAAGAGCAAACAAATTCAAGAGCTAGCAGAGGCCAAGTAATAACTAAGATCAGAACAGAACTGAAGGAGATAGAGACACAAAAATACCCTTCATAAAATCAATGAATCCAGGAGCTGGTTTTTTGAAAAGATTAACAAAATAGATAGACCACTAGCCAGACTAATGAAGAAGAAAAGAGAGAAGAATCTAATAGACACAATAAAAAATGATAAAGGGGATATCACCACTGATCCCACAGAAATACAAACTACCATCAGGTAATACTATAAACACCTCTATGCAAATAAACTAGAAAATATAGAAGAAATGGATAAATTCCTAGACACATACACCCTCTCAAGACTAAACGAGGAAGTTGAATCTCTGAACAGACCAATAAGAAGTTCGGAAATGAGGCAATAATTAATAACCTACCAACTAAGGAAAGCCCAAGACCAGACAGATTCACAGCCGAATTCCACCAGAGGTACAAAGAGGAGCTGATACCTTTCCTTCTGAAACTATTCCAAACAATAGAAAAAGAGGGACTTCTCTCTAACTCATTTTATGAGGCCAGCATCATCCTGATTCCAAAACCTAGCAGAGACACAACAACAACAAAAATTTCAGGCCAATAAACCTGATGAATATCAATGCGAAAATCCTCAATAAAATACTGGCAAACCGAATCCAGCAGCACATCAGAAAGCTTGTCCATCACAATCAAATCGGCTTCATCCCTGGGATGCAAGGCTGGTTCAACACACGAAAATCAGTAAGCGTAATCCATCACATAAACAACAAATGAAAAAAAGACCACATGATTATCTCAATAGATGCAGAAAAGGCCTTTGATGAAATTCAACACCCCTTCATACTAAAAACTCTCAATAAACTAGGTACTGATGGAAGATATCTCAAAGTAATAAGAGCTGTTTATGACAAACCCATAGCCAATATCATACTGAATGGGCAAAAGCTGGAAGCATTCCTTCTGAGAATAGGCATAACACAAGGATGCCCTCTCTCACCACTCATATTCAACATAGTATTAGAAGTTCTGGCCAGAGCAATCAGGCAAGAGAAAGAAATAAAGCATATTCAAATAGGAAGACAGGAAGTCAAATTGTCTCTGTTTGCAGATGACATGATTGTATATTTAGAAAACCCCATAGTCCCAGCCCAAAAACTCCTTAAGCTGATAAACAACTTCAGCAAAGTCTCAGAATACAAAATCAATATGCAAAAATCACAAGCATTCCTATACACTAGTAATGGACAAGCAGGCAGCCAAATCATGAGAGAACTCCCATTCACAATTGCTACAAAGAAAATAAAATACCTAAGAATACAACTTACAAGGGATGTGAAGGACTTCTTCAAGGAGAACTACAAACCACTGCTCAAGGAAATAAGAGAATACACAAACAATGGAAAAACATTCCATGCTCATGGATAGGAAGAATCAATATGAAAAATGGTCATGCTTCCCAAAGTAATTTATAGATTCAGTGTTATTCCCATCAAGCTATCATTGACTTTCTTCCCAGAACTTGAAAAAAAACTACTTTAAATTGCATATGGAACCAAAAAAGAGCCTGTATAGCCAAGACAATACTAAGCAAAAAGAACAAAGCTGGAGGTATCATGCTACCTGACTTCAAACTATACTACAAGGCTACAGTAACCAAAACAGCATGGCACTGGTACCAAAACAGATATATAGACCAATGGAGCAGAACAGAGTCCTCAGAAATAGCACCACACATCTACAACCATCTGATCTTCAACAAACCTGACAAAAACAAGCAATCAGGAAAGGATTCTCTATTTAATAAATGGTGCTGGGAAAACTGACTAGCCATATGCAGAAAACAGAAACTAGACCCCTTCCTTACATCTCATACAAAAATTAACTCAAGATGGGTTAAAGACTTAAACGTAAAATGTAAAACCATGAAAACCCTAGAAGAAAACCTAGGCCATAACATGCAGGACATATTCATGGGCAAAGACTTCGTGAATAAAACACCAAAACCAATTGCAACAAAAGCCAAAATTGACAAATGGGACTTAATTAAACAAAAGAGCTTCTGCTCAGCAAAAGAAACTATCATCAGAGTGAACAGGCAACCTACAGAATGGCAGAAAATTTTTGCAATCTATCCATCTGACAAAGGTCTAATAACCAGAATCTACAAGGAACTTAAACAAATTTACAAGAAAAAAGCAAACAACCCCATCAAAAAGTGGGCAAAGTGTATGAACAGACACTTCTCAAAAGAAGACATTCATGTGGCCAACAAACTTATGAAGAAAAGCTCATCATCACTGGTCATTAGAGAAATGCAAATCAACACCACAATGAGATACCCTCTCATGCCAGTTAGAATGGCGATCATTAAAAAGTCTGGAAACAACAGATGCTGGTGAGGATGTGGAGAAATAGGAACACTTTCACACTGTTGGTAGGAGTGTAAATTAATTCAACCATTGTGGAAGACAGTGTGGTGATTCCTCAAGGATCTAGAACCAGAAATACTATTTGATGCAGCAATCCCATTACTGGGTATATACCCAAAGGATTATAAATCATTCTACTATAAAGACACATGCACACATATGTTTATTGCAGCACTGTTTACAATAGTAAAGTCTTGGAACCAACCCAAATGGTCATCAATGATACATAGACTGGATAAAGAAAATGTGGCACATATACACCATGGAATACTATACAGCCATAAAAAAGAATGAATTCATGTTCTTTGCAGGGACATGGATGAAGCTGGAAGCCATCATCCTCAGCAAACTAACACAGGAACAAAAAATCAAACATTACATGTTCTCACTCATAAATGTGAGTTGATCAGTGAGAACACATGGACACAGGCAGGGGAACAACACACACCAGGGCCTGTTGTTGGGTGGGGGCAAGGGGAGGGAGAGCATTAGGACAAATACCTAATGCATGTGGAGCTTAAAACCTAGATGATGGGTTGATGGGTGTAGCAAACCACCACAGCACATGTATACCTATGTAATAAACCTGCATGTTCAGCACATATATCCCAGAACTTAAAGTAAAAAAAAAAAAAAAAGACATGTATTTCATCACAGATTTCCTGCGTGTAATGATATTAGATAGAACTTCAGCACTATGCTTAAGGGACTTCCTTTTTTTCTTTTCTTTTTTGAGACAAGGTCTCACTCTGTCGCCCAGGCTGGCCTTGAACTCCTGGGCTCAGGTGATCTTCCCACCTTGACCTCCCAAAGAGCTGGCATTACAGGCATAAGCCACCATGTCCAACCTTTAGGGGCCATTTTTAAACAGCAAAATCACCAAAAAAAAAGCACAAAAATGTGAACAAATATGATACTAAATAGATCAGGAAAAGCCACTTTACAGTATGAAAGCTGAAAGAAGGCAGTAGAGAGGCTCACCTTGTTTGATTTCAGCTGGGAACGGCAATCAATTCAGATTTTTCTCTGCTCTGCAAATGACCGTAATAGTGCCATGATTATTAATTTGGGGGTAACAAATTTTGTTGGTAGGCAAATTTACAAACTTGGAATCTAAGAATGATGAGGACTGACTATTCCAATCCTCAAATCTCTGTAGCCACATACACACTCCCTTAAAGGAGTCTTCCAAGAGTTTTCAGAGAGGAGGCTTTGTGCTGGAGGTGAGGACATGAGGCTGCCCTCCAGGAGGGGGGCTCTGGGGGAAGCAGAGGCAGGGCTGGACCATGACGAGATTTAGCAGACAGGATCAGGGGTATTGTGCCCAAGGGAAATTAGCAAAAGCAGGCAAGGAAGGGAGTCTAGCTTTACTGAACCTAAGCATGGTATAAAGCTGCAGAAATTAAAACAGTGTGGTATTGGCAGAGGAACAGACCAACAGGGGGATACAGCAGAGAACAGAAATGGATCTAGTCCCTAAAGGAATCTGACAGATATCAAAATGTTTTGTGTTCAGTCTGCTTGGTCAACCCAGAGCCTACAGAGGCCAGGCCGAGGAACCAGGGTTGACTCAGTCCTGGAGGCAGGTTCTCTCCTGCTTCAAGGGCTGGTCTGTGTGTGTACTGAGCAATGGCCAGGCCGAGGAACCAGGGTTGACTCAGTCCTGGAGGCAGGTTCTCTCCTGCTTCAAGGGCTGATCTGTGTGTGTACTGAGCAATGGCCAGGCCGAGGAACCAGGGTTGACTCAGTCCTGGAGGCAGGTTCTCTCCTGCTTCAAGGGCTGATCTGTGTGTGTACTGAGCAATGGCCAGGCCGAGGAACCAGGGTTGACTCAGTCCTGGAGGCAGGTTCTCTCCTGCTTCAAGGGCTGATCTGTGTGTGTACTGAGCAATGGCCAGCCCTCTCACCCTAGCTCAGGAAGGCTCTGAAGGGTCACTCCAGCTTCAGAGCTCCCTGTGTAGCAGCTGAGGCCGCCAGGGGAGAGAACCCAGCCTGAGTTCTCCCTCTGCGCAGTCCTGTCCCTGCCTCCTCCTGCCACCAGTGTGGTTCCCCAGAATGCTTTCAAATAAACCTTTACACACTAATCCCTTTCCCAGTCTATTTTTCCAGAAAACCAAACTTATGACAGGCCCAGTCTAGGTGACTTTTTTACCCCTCATGTATTAGTGATCTATTGCTGCATAACAAATTACCCTAAAACTCAAGGGTTTGAAACAATAAATATTTATTATCTCACACAGCTTCTGTGAGTCAAGAATTTGGGAGCAACTTAGCTAGGTGCTTCTGGGTAGGCGCCTTGCATGAGAATGCATTTGAGATATGGCTAGGGCTGCAGTCTTCTCTCTGAAGACTTGACTGGGGACTGTTGGGCTCACTAACATGGCTGTTGGCAGGAGGCTTCAGCTTCTCTTCATGTAGACCTCTCCACCGGGGCTGCTTGAGTTTTCTCACAATATGACAGCTGGCTTCCTCAAGGGCAGGTAATCCAAGAGATTACCAAGGGCAGGTAATCCAAGAGACAGTGGGGAGGAAGCAGCCATGCCTTTAATGACCTAGTCTTGGAGGTCATGCCCTGCCAATTCCCACTGGATGATGGAGCCATTAGTTGATGACACCTGGAAGAGGGCAGGTTAGGAGAGTCTGTGTGTAGGGGGCAGTATTCGAGGTGAGCTTCGAGGAAGGATTTTCCAGATGCAGCATCTCTCAGGCCCTTTGGAAAGTGTGCCATTCATGAAAAACCTTGTGACTCGTAAGGCTTTAGTTGGCAAGAGAGATTTTTGTGGAAAACTATGCATAAGGGAAAAGCAATGGAAACATCAAACAGACATTTATTTATTTATTTTTATTTTACTTTAAGTTCTGGGATACATGTGCAGAATGTGCAGGTTTGTTACATAGGTATACATGTGCCATGGTGGTTTGCTGCACCTATCAACCCATCATCTAGGTTTTAAGCCCCACACACATTAGGTATTTTTCCTAATGCTCTCCCTCCCCTTGTCCCTCATGCTCTGACAGGCCCTGGTATGTGATATTCCCCTCCCTGTATCCATGTGTTCTCATCGTTCAAGTCCCACTTATGAGTGAGAACATGTGGTATTCGGCTTTGTGTTCCTGTGTTAGTTTGCTGAGAATGATGGCTTCAAGCTTTATCCATGTCCCTGCAAAGGACATGAACTCATTCTTTTTTATGGCTGTATAGTATTCCACAGTGTATATGTGTCACATTTTCTTTATCCAGTCTATCATTAATAGGCACAACCAGACATTTAAAATCCACTGTGTTAAAGTTCTAGTTTCCAAGCAGATCAGATTCTCTGATATTTAAAACCTACATTCCCTTTGTTCAAATCAATTTCTTCAATGGTCCAGGAAACCCCACCAAGTTCCCCCAGGCTCTCCACAGACTCTTTAAAGACCTGCAAGGCGGTGCCCTTGCCGCTGCATTTGTTCTTCATATGGTTCAGCTCAGGCTGCTTTAATAAAGCCCCATCGACTGGGGGCTTAACCACATACTGATTTCCTACAGTTCCTGAGGCTGGAAGTCCGAGATCAGAGTGCCAAGATGGTCAGGTTCTGTTAAGGGCCCTCTTCCTGGCTTGTAGGTGGCCTTTCTCACTGTGTCCTCACATGGCAAGAGAGGAAGATGAGTTCTCTGGTGTCTCTTTTTATAAGGATATTAATCCTATTTTGTATTGTTTCTGTCACTTTCAGTCCATGCTGATGGCGTTTCTGCCAACCATTTAAAACCTTTGTGAGTTTCTTGTAAATCTTAGTGGGGTTCACTTCACTAAAGACAAAAGTCACCCTTACAAAGCTTTCTGTTTGTTTGTTTTTGAGATGGGGGTCTCGCTCTGTCGCCCAGGCTGGAGTGCAGTGGTGTGATCACAGCTCACTGCAGCCTTGACCTCCTGGGCTCAAGCAATTCTCCCACCTCAGCTACCGAGTAGCTGATGCTACAGGTATGCACCACCACACCTGGCTAATTTTTTTTTAAGTTTTTTTTTTTTTTTTAACTCTCAGAGCCCCAGCTCTGCTCTGTAGACATAGGGTCTCACTACGTTGCCCTGGCAGGTCTCCAGCACCTGGGCTCAAATGGTCTGCCTGTCTCAGCCTCCTACAAACCTTTTGGATAAGCCCTTCTCTACTGTGGACTTCTACTGAGACTGTAGCCCTAATTTTGCATAAATAGTTCTCCAAGGCACCTCCTTTAACTACCTTAAAAAGCAGTTCCATCATATCCTGTTTCTCTTTCTTTTAGAGACAGGGTCTTTCTATGTTGCCCAGGCTGGCCTTGAACTCCTGGTCTCAAGTAATGCTCAGGCCTCAGCCTCCTGAGTGGGCCTATGGGCACGCACCATCGCAACTGGCTTCCAGAACCTTTATTTGTCTCAGTGTGGTTTCACTCTGTGAATAGCTGTTCTGGGGTCTCTAGCCAATGTCCCATGTGTTCAAAGAACTCCCCGTTCTTTGGCTGGTAGAAACTTGAATGGTTCCTGGCTCTGTGTAAGATGTGAGAATTATTTGGCATGCAGTCATTGTTCTTTCCCAGGTACTTGGGTTTTTTTGGTCTGGCTTTATGGAGTTTTCGCCTTATTCATTCACATACTGATATTCAGCCAAAAAGCTTATGTGACCCCTATTAGTATTTCTGGAGCTTTTCTCCACCTGGATTCTTTGTCTCTGGTACTCTGCTTTCCAAATTCTGATTACCACAGCCTAGCAAACACCGATTCCATTGTCCTCTACTCAGCAAGACTGCCACACCTTGCTGGGGATGCCCTTTCTATACTACACTCTGGGAACTGCCTCCAGGTAGGAAATTGGAGGTCACAAAGCTCACTCCATTGGCTTTCTTTCTCTCCTGTCCCGTGCTGCTCAGCCTCTGCAGTTGTTTCGTGTATTTTATCCAATTTTCCGACTGTGTGTTTGTACTGAAAAAAATTACCAACGTGTCCATTGAGATTTGGGTCAGGACTTTTCTATGTACTTATATCAAAGGACCTGGTCCAGTGACAGAAGTGGTAAGTGGAAGGGTTTTCTCATGGCTTGAAATAGAACTCGCTTTTGGACAGAGTGGCAGATTTGGGTTCAAGCCCGAGCTCTGCTCTGTAAAGGGTTTGTGGCCAAGGGCAGTGGCAGAGCCTCTCTGAGCCCTCCCCTTGA
This sequence comes from Pan troglodytes, assembly GCF_028858775.2. NCBI lineage: Eukaryota > Metazoa > Chordata > Mammalia > Primates > Hominidae > Pan > Pan troglodytes. The sequence continues at coordinate 26,606,483 of NC_072410.2, read as the reverse complement.
CCCTGAGGTCAGCTCTGGGCCCCACTCTAGAGTGCTGGGCCATGGGCCTTCAGCCAGCACTGAGTTGGGGTGCTCCCCTGTCCCTAGTCACTGGGTGAGAAGGGGGCAGTTCTCCAGTGGCATTCACCAAAACTTCCCTGGTTTAAAAGAAAAAAATGTTCTTTTTTTTTTTTTTTTTTTTTTTTGAGACTGAGTCTTGCTCTATCGCCCAGGCTGGAGTGCAGTGGTACAATCATGGCTCACTGCAACCTCCACCTCCCGGGCGCAAGCAATTCTCCTGCCTCAGCCTCCCAAGTAGCTGGGATTACAGGTACCCACCACCATGCCTGGCTAATTTTTGTATTTTTAGTAGAGACAGAGTTTCACCATGTTGGTCAGGCTGGTCTCGAACTCCTGACCTCAGGTTATCTGCCTGCCTCGGCCTCCTGAAGTGCTGGGATTACAGGTGTGAGCCACCGTGCCCAGCTGGAAAAAAAAAAGAATGTTCTTTATTGATGCCTTTTAAATTCCAAAAATGAAAAACATCCTAGTAGCCAGTGAAACCAACCCAAAATGTACAGAGCCAAAGCCTATCACCTCCATTGAAGTCAATGCCTGACCCGGTCCTCTGCCCTTGGAGGCAGACAACATTGGCAGCCAAGGCTGTAGGACCTTTCTCCTCACTCACCTGCATGCTCACTCATCCCACTTGTGGGATGGGGAATGGCTGCTTTAGCCAAAATTGTGTGTACACATATGGGTGTGAGTGGGTGGCATGTACACATATGTGGGCACGTGTGTGTGTATAAAACCGCCCCTTGCCCATGCCACTGCACAATATGTGTCATGGGCCTTGCTACCATTAGTAGATATAAAGTTATATCTTTTTATGTCTCTGAGCATATATTTACTACATAAATAATTTTACACAAATTAAAATATATAATATATGCTTTTGTCTGTCTACTGTGAAGATTTTTTTCCTTTTACCTGCCTGCCTTTTTCCTTTCAAGCCTCTCCTTCCCTCCCAGCTCCCCATTCCCCTTCCTTCTCCCCACCTTCTCTCTTTTGTAATTTTTTCCTTTATTTTTGTTTTTAGTAGAGACGCAGTCTTGCTATGTTGCCCAGGCTGGTCTCGAGCTCCTGAGCTCAAGCATCCTCCTGCCTCAGCCTCCCAAAGTGCTGGGATTACAGGCGTGAGCCACTGCGCCCAGCCCCCATCTTCTCTCTTATGTCCTTCCTCTCTCTTTTCCATTTCTCCACCCCACATTGCCTCACCCCACACATGTAACCTTGCCCATATTCTTTCAGAACCTTCTCCATACTGATATAATCATATGAGGCTTACATGCCCAGGTGTGTGCGTGCATGAGTGTGTGTGTGCACGTGCATGTGTGTGTGTGCACGCGCTTGTGTGTGTACACAGACATGCATAGGAGATTTTGGCCCTTATTTGTTTTACAAAAGTGGAATTCTATTAAACATACATCTTTGCAAATACCTCGTGGAAAGCTTACAAGTTAAAGAGCAGAGCTCCAATTTCTTCATCTCATTGCTTCCTGCCACTCACCTTGAGGACGCATCTTAATCCACCCACCTCCTCATTGATGAGCGCTCCCTCTGTGCTCGGCCTCTATTCACAGTGCTGCCATTGACAACTTTTTTCATGTGTTCTGATGTGGTGGTGTGTCTGTTTCTAGAATTACAATAGTGAAAAGTATGCGTATGTTTTATTTTAGTACAGGTTGCCAAATTGCTGTTTACCAAAACCTGAAGCAGTGCCCTGTAGGGGGAAAACTCCAGCCACAGCTCTCATGGCTGCCCTCCATGATAACAAGTGATACAGCATTGTGACTTTAATTTGCATTTATTCAACCACCAATACACTTGAGAATGTTTTTATAGTTGAGTGGCCATTTGGATTGCTCTTCTGTGAATTTTCTATTTGTGTCGTTTGTCCACTTTTTAAACTTGTGTTATCTTTTCTTGCAAATTTGTAAGAGTTCTTTGTATACTACGCACTGTATTCTAGAGAATGATCCTTTGTCCTTTGGGTTATGAGATAGTATTATTAGATAGTATTTTCCCAATCTGTTTCTTTTTTTTTTTTTTTGAGACGGAGTCTCACTCTGTCACCCAGGCTGGAGTGCAGTGGCACGATCTCGGCTCACTGCAAGCTCCGCCTCCCGGATTCACGCCATTCTCCTGCCTCAGCCTCCCGAGTAGCTGGGACTACAGGTGCCCACCACCACGCCCGGCTAATTTTTTTTTTTGTATTTTTTTAGTAGAGACGGGGTTTCACCGTGTTAGCCAGGATGGTCTCGATCGCCTGACCTTGTGATCCGCCCGCCTCGGCCTCCCAAAGTGCTGGGATTACAGGCTGAGCCACCGCGCCCGGCATCTGTTTCTTTATTAAATTTGCTGATGGTATTGTTTACCATGCAAAGTTTTAAAATTATTATATAAGCAAACATGTCTGTCTTTTATAGCTTCTGAATTTCCTATTTTGGCTAAGAATCAATCTCCTAGGTTTCTTCAGTTTTGCTTTGGTTTGGTTTTGGCTATTTTAACATTTATAACGTCATCTAGAATTCAGTTTGGGATTGTGGTGTGTGAGAGGGTCCAGTTTATTTCCTTCTGATGGAGAGACAGGTTGGCCAGGGCCATTGAGGGGACACGCCAACTTTTCCCTCTTACTTGTAACGCTTCCTTTTTAATCCGTTAACCTCGCATATACTGGACTCCCTTCCTGAACTGTCTCACTGTTCCAGGAATCTAGTTGTCTCTTCCCACATAGACACTATATCGGTTGGTTACAAAATGTCCTCATTTGGTTCCCCCGGCTGCTGTTTTTCATGCTTATCTTGCAGACCTTGGTCATTTATTTACCCATGCAAAAATATTCCTATGCAAGAATGTGATATGCCTTCCATCTGTTCAGATTTTCTCTGATGTCCTAAGGCTGGTTTTATAGTTCTCTTCCTAGGGTCCTTCCCTTTCAAACGAAAGTCTCCTGTGTATGATTTATTTCCTTAAATCACTTCAACAAATGTTTATTGAACACAAATAGTCAGACGGAGCCCGAAGCTGCAGGGTCCGCGGTACTAGGAGCCTGCAGGCTGGAGGGGAAGGGGCAGAAGAAAACTGGGGAGGCAGGATGGGACAGGGCGGGAACAGGAGACCCCTTGAGGGGCCTGCGCAGGGTTCCAGCCCCGCGACCCACCGGCAGAGGGCGGTACCAAGGAGGGTCCGTGCGGGCTTCTCGGTCCCTGGCAACCCGCTGGTCACTGTCTTCCAGGACTGGTAGAGGGCGGCCTTGGGCCCCTGCAGGCGGGAGGCAGGAGACGGGGCCTGCCCAGCTCGCCCCAGGCTGCTGTGCCGCACCCAGGGTGGCCCAGAGCCGCGGTGCCAGCGGTGCCAGCCTGAGGCAGGGTGCAGTATGGGGACCCGGGCCAGGCCCCAGGGGAAAGCGCTTCCCTCCAGCCGCGGACACCCCAGGGGCCACGGCGGGGTTGGCGGGAGTCCGGCCAGGAATCCGAAATCGGGTTCCAGGAATCTGGGGCCGCGGCCTGGGTCCAAAAGGCCCCTCCGCTTATTCCTGTGGGGCGGGTAAAATCAGACCCCAGGGAGTACATGGATAGGCAAAATCGTATAATTCAAAAGGAACAAAAAGGGTGCACAGTGCCCCTTGCCCCCATTCCATCAATTCAGGACCTTTGTCAGTCTTATAGATGAAAACGCCTACTAGAGATTTAATTCTCATTTTCTCTTACGAGTGAGTCTGGCATCATTTCATGTTAAAGCCCTTTGTAATAATCGTATGATCCAGCAATTCCACTTCTAAGTATACATACATCCAAAAGAATTGAAAGCAGGGACTCGAACAGGTATTTGTACACTCATGTTCACAGCAGCGTCACTCATAATAGGCCAAATGTGGACATAACCCAAGGGTCTGTCTGCAGATGAGCGGGTAAACAAAACGTGGTACAGTAGTCCCCCTTATCGGCGCATGACAGTTCCATGACCCCCGGTGGATGCCGGAAACCATGGATAGCATTGAACCCTACCTACATATGCCAAGGGTTTTTTTCCCCCTTTTCCGTGTGTGTGTGTGTGTGTGTGTGTGTGTGTGTGTGTGTGTGTGTGAGAGAGAGAGAGAGAGAGAGAGAGAGAGAGAGAGAGAGACAGGGTTCTCACTCTATTGCCCAGACTGGTCTTAAACTCCTGGGCTCAAGAGGTCCTCCCACTTCCACCTTCCAAAGTGTTTTTCAGGAGTACAGGCCTGAGCTACAAGGCCCAACCCTGTTTATTTCGTATACATACATCCCTATGATAAAGTTTAATTTATGAATTAGGCACAGTAAGACATTAACAATAACGAATCATAAATAGAACGGTTAAGTAAAATAAAGATTGCTTGTACACAAATGCTGCAATACTGAGATCGCCAATATGATAACCAAGCTGGGTACTAAGTGACTAACAGGCAGTGGCATAGATGCGGGAAATTTTGTCACACTACTCACAGCAGTGAGAAATTTAAAACTCATGAATTGTTTATTTCTGGAATCTTCTGTTTAATATTTTCCGACTGCAGTTGACCCCAGGTAACTTAAACCATGGAAGAAGAAACCCCAAAAAGGGGGGAACTGTTGTATATACATACAGTGGTGTATTATTCAGCCTTAAAAAGGAATGAAATTCTGACACGTGGTATAAACATGGACAGACCTCAAAGGCATTATACTAAAAAATAAGCCAGACACAAAAGAACAAATATTGTATGACTTCACGTATATGAAATATCTAGAATAGGCAAATTCACAGAGACAGAATCATGGTTGCTAGGGATTGGGGGTGGGGGGTATAGGGAATTATTTAACAGGTACAGAGTTTCAGTTTGGGGAGATGAAAAAGTTCTAGAAATGGATAGTGGTTAACCACAATATGAATATATTTGTACTACAATATGAATATATTTAATGCCACTGAATTTTATACTTAGAAATGGTTAAAATGGTAATTTTTACATTATATATATTTTACCACGATAGAAAAGAGAACTAGCCATTTAAATAAAAATATTAACAGGTCGGGCATGGTGGCTCACACCTGTAATCCCAGCACTTTGGGAGGCTGAGACAGGTGGATTGCTTGAGCTCAGGAGCTGGAGACCAGCCTGGGCAACATAGTAAGACCTTGTTTCTACTAAAAATAAAAATTAAAAACTAGCCAGGTATGGTGGCACGCGGCTGTAGTCCTAGCTTTTGGAGCAGGGGTGAATGTGTACATGGTGCCCAGGGCTGCACACCTACAAGGTGCCTGTCTTGCAGCTGGCTGCCACCCCAGGGTGCACACACGCAGCAGTGGATCCCACCAAGGGGCCTCAGAGAGGAGGCGGGGGGCTGAGAGTGGCATCAAGACCCTGCTCAGGGAATCAGCTCATTCAATCCACAGGAGGGCTGTTTCTTCCTTAAGAGAGGCCAGGCTGGACGCGGTGGCTCACACCTGTAATTCCAGCACTCTAGGAGGCCAAGGCAGGTGGATCACTTGAGCTCAGGAGTTGGAGACCAGCATGGGCAACATAGCAAAGAGTGTGGTGGTGCTGTGGTCCTAGCTCTTTGGGAGGCTGAAGTGGGAGGATCATCGAGCCCAGGAGGTTGAGGCTGTAGTAAGCCATGATTGTGCCATTGCACTCCAGCCTGGACAACAAAGCGAGACCCTGTCTCAAAAAAAAAAAAAAAATACTAACAATGAAAAGAAGCCATTTTTATTGCCTTTTCTGTGTCTTAGTGTCATGAAAGAGATTTTGCATTGCAGGTTAAACGGTTTATTTCTAAAATTTACATAAACTTCTGCAAAAAAGAAATGATTTACTTATTCCTGGAAAGTCTACATTTTATTATACATTGGTTGGGTTAATCATATCAGTCAATGGTGTCATAGTCAGTGGGTTAAATATTATGAACTGTAACAATTATAGTTAACTCCAAAATACAAACAGTCTTCTATAACATGTTAACCCTTACCTTTTCCTTTTATAAACCTACATTATAAACACCTTAAGATAACAGTTTTGGGTTAAGGGTGTCAAAAGGCAAAATTACAACTAACTTAGTTATGGATCTAATTGGCTTTTTGAGATTCATGAATTGCAGCAGCCTCCATTCTACAAACTAGTATGAGAGCTCCCACTGGGTGGGTTTTGTAAGATGGGAATAAAGAAATAGGATTTTAAAAAGCTGATTGGTTATCAGGTTACTTTTTTGTGAGAGTTAAAACAGAGGAGACTCCCTTATTAGCCTGGCTCAGGTTGACTGAAATCTCCTGTTTTCAGAAAAAACTGTTCTGGTTGGTGATCTACCTATCTGCTTCCTTAAAGTTTCAATTAGATTATGTGACATTTAGCATGAGGGACTCCATTTCGGTTAGGTGTGGCCTTTTGGGGCCTAGTGCAGCAGCTCAGTCCAAAACAATAGTTTCCCATAATATTTGTTTAACAGAGGTTACATCTGATAAGAGATTAACAATAAATATTTCTTATTGACTAATTTATCATTGTTGTCCCATGCAAAGTTCTTCCCTTGTTTTATTTATATTTTAAATTTTGTTTATATATGTGTGTATATATATTATATATATATAATATATATATTATATATATTATATATATATTATATATATATTATATATATTATATATATATACTTTTTTTTTTTTTGAGTGGTGCAGTCATGGCTCACTGCAGCCTCTGCCTCTTGGATTCCAGCAATCCTCCCACCTCAGCCTCCTGAGGAGCTAGAACTACAGGTGCCCACCACCACACCCAGATAATTTTTGTATTTTTTGTAGAGACAGCATTTTGCCATGTTGCCCAGGCTGGTCTCGAACTCCTGTACTCAAACAATCCATCCTCCTCAGCCTCCAAAGTTTTGGGATTATAGTCATGAGACACCGTGCCTGGCCCTTTATTAATATATGTATTTGCATTTACCCCAACTCCTTTTCCATTCTCCCCATAGGCAACTGCTCCAGTCTTTAATGTGTATCCTTTTGCATGTTTTCTAGCCAGTGTTTTCTGCACATGCATTTTTAATTTATGACAATAACATTGCACTATATAACTCTGCTTCTTTTTTTTTCCTCCAGCAGCATGTTTTCACGATCCGTTTATGTTGTTCTGTGCATATCTAATCTGGGGGCTGTCCACCCTCCCCCAGCAATGCCTGGAGATTCCTACATCCCTACAACCCCAACAATAATTTCATGATTCAGCTTTCTAATTTTTGCCAGTTTGTAGATGTAGGGTAATTTCCTCATTGATATTTTAATTTACCCTTTTCTGGCTGGGCGCGGTGGCTCATGCCTGTAATCCCAGCATTTTGGGAGGCCGAGGCAGGCAGATCACCTGAGGTCAGGAGTTCGAGACCAGCCTGGCCAACATGGTGAAGTCCCGTCTCTACTAAAAATACAAAAATGTGCTGGGCCTGGTGGCACATACCTGTAATCCCAGCTACTTGGGAGACTGAGGCAGGAGAATTGCTTGAACCCTGGAGGCGGAGGTTGCAATGAGCCAAGATTGTGCCATTGCACTCCAGCCTGGGCAACAGGAGTGAAACTCTGTCTCAAAAAAAAAAATGAAGAAGAAGAAGAAGAGGAAGAGGAAGAAAGAAGAAGAGGAAGAAGAGGAAGAGGAAGAGGAAGAAAGAAGAAGAAGAAGAAGCAGCGAAGGAGGAGGAGGAGGAATAGGAAGAGGGAGAAGAAGAGGAGGAAGAATTTGCCCTTTTCTGAGCATATCTTTTTATATTTACTAGTCTTTAGGGTTTTCTCTTGGATTGCTGGATATATCCTTTGCCTATCTTTCTGTTGTGATTTCTATCGTGTTCTTGATGATTTGTAAGAGTTCCTTTATGTTCTAGACCTGCACTGTCCAACAGGGTAATCACTAGGCAAATATGGCTATTTATGGTTAAATTAATAAAAATGTAGTTCCTAATTCACAGTAGCCACATTTCAAGTGCTCAGTAGCTACATGCAGCTGGTGCACCGAGCAGCTATAGAACACTTCCCTCACTGCAGAGAACTCCACCAGACGCACTTGTCTAGACTAATGTTCTAGATATCAGCCCCTAGAAATTACAAATATTTTCCCCTAGTCTGCACCAGTCTTAAATTTGTCCATAGAGCCCTTGGTTGAACATAAATTTTCATATTTGATGTAACCAAAATTATAATTTTTTCCTTATAACTTCTGCTTTTGAAGGTTTGGTTAAGTCCTTCCATAGCCTTAAGTCTCAAAAGATGTTCTCTTACATTTCTGTCTGTTAGTTTTATAGCTTTAAGTCTTTATTCCATGTGAAGTACAGCATTTTTCTATGGTGTTAGGTAGAGATTTGGCTTTATTTTTTTCTTTTTTCTTTTCTTTTTTTTTTTTCATTTTCTGAGTCACTTTCTCAACACCAAATACTAGACAGTCAGTGCTGAATGCTCATGAATATAGACGTCTGCCTCCAGTGTCTCTATTCTGGTCCATGCCCTGGTTGACTGTTTTTGTTCTAGCACGGCACTCTTCTTAGCTGTATATTTGGTAGCATGTTTTAGATACTTGTGGATCTTTCATCTCCTAGATAAATTTCAGAGGGAGTGCCCTAGTGCTGCTGGAATGAGCTACCACAAACGTGGTGGCTCAAACCAATGGAAAGTATTCTCTGCATTCCAGAGGCCGGAATTCTGAAATCAAGGTGTTGGCAGGGCCATGCTCCCTCCAGCCCCAGGAAGAACCCTTCCCCACCTCCTCCTGGCTTCTGGGGACCTTGGCATTCCTTGGCATTTTTTAGGTTGCAGCTGTATTGCTTCCATCTCTGCCTCGGTCTTCACACAGCTTTCTTAGAAGGATACCAGCAGCAGTATGACCTCATCTTAACTAGTTACATCTGCAAAGACCCTATTTCTTAAAAAGGTCACATTCTCATGTTTTGGGTGGGCATGAATTTCAGGGGGAAACTACTTAACCTAACACAGCAAGTTTATCAACTTAAAAAAAATTCAGATTTGCTTTGGAATTGTATTGAATTTACAGATTGAAATTTGTAAGAATTGATATCTTGTCATATTAAACCATCCCATTCAAGAGTATGTCTGTCTCTTCATTCATTGAGATCATCCTTATTACAGTCTCCGACTTACAATGGTTTGACTCATAATTTCTCAACTTTATGATGGCGGAAAAGCTATATGCACCCAGTATAACCTATACTTTGAATTCTGAGTTTTGATCTTTCCCTGGGCTAGCAAATTACAGCGCGATACTCTCTTGTGATGCTGGGCAGCAGCGGTGAGCACAGCTCCCAGTCAGCCTCTCAATCACAAGGGTGAACACCGATGCTGTGCTCTCCAGTGTACATATTCAGTGAATTATACAAGATATTCAACACTTTATTATAAATAGGCTTAGTAGGTTTTGTGTTACACGATTTTGTCCAACTATAGGCTAATGTAAGTGTTCTGAGCACATTTAAGGTAGACTAGGCTAAGTTATGACAGCCTAGTCCATCTTGTGATAGATTTATGATAGCCTAGATGATGATATTCAGTAGGTTGGGTGTATTAAATGCATATTTTCAACTTATGATGGGTTTATAAGAACATAATCCCCGCATAAGTCAGGGAGCATGTGCAAATGTCTTTTATTAAAGTTTTAAAGTATTTTTCATACACATCTCATATATTCTTAGTTAATTCTTTGATACTTCATGGTTTTGTAAATGTTAAAAATTGTATCTTGTTTTTTATTAAAACTTTTAATTGACTATTGCCAGCACTGGTTGATCTTGAATCCAGCAAACTTAATAGTTGCTAAAGATTCTTCCTGATCCGAAAGTTTGTCTGTTGATGTTTTTTCCCTAGGGAGATGTCATATCATTTACAAATAATGATAGTTTATTCTCTTTCCCTTCAATTCTTATCAATTTTATTTATTTTACTTTTCTTATTAATGCTGTTGGTCAAAATTGTTTCTGATCTTTACGAAAATCCATGTAAAATTTCTCTACTAAGTGTATTAATCTATGTCTTGTTATTTCTACCTTTCTTCCTATATTTTATTTGTATCTTCTGTTTTTCTTGATCAGTCTTGCCAAAAACATTATTAGTCTTTCTAAAGACTAATACATTATTAATTATTAATTCTAAAGACTAATTAATTCTAAAGACTAATACATTATAGACTAAAGACTAATAATGTTTTAAATTTGTATTAACCTTCCCTATTTCATTGTTTTCAGCCCCTATTTTTATTATTTCCATCATTTTTCTTTCTTTGGTATGCTTCGATGTTCTTTTCCAATTTATTGAATTGAACATTTAGCTCACTTTTTTTAACCTTTCCTACTTCCTAATGAACATATTTTAAAGTTACAATTGCCTTCTGTCCACAGCTTTAGCTGTGTCCCATAAACTTTGAAACGCAGTGTATGATTTCTTTCTGTTCTTTTCATTCAGTTCTAATACTTCTTTTATAATTTCCTTTCTAACCTAAAGGTTATTTAGAAATATGTTGTTTAGTTTCTAAATAGAGAGATCCCACCATAACTATTTTGAACATCTTCAAACATGCAGAAAAGTTGAAACAATGGGACAATGAATGCTTATACAGCTTACACTTCATTTCAAAAATTGTCCATATTTTCCCACTTTTACTTTATCACTATTCCTATCTCTCTCTTCATTTCCCTTCCCTTTCCTTCCTCTCTTATATTATCTCCCTCCCACTTTCTATCCTTTGTAAGTGAGCCTTTAAAGGTTAGTTGCAGACATGATGACATTTCACCTCAAAATATACTGGCATGAATCTCCTAAGAATAAGGATATTCATTTAGGAATTTTTAAAGCTAACCTTTCCCCCCAATTACATTGCAGTCTAGCTGGGTGCTCTCCTCTAAATCAGGTATCCTTCTATCTGATGGAAATGTCTGTAATGATGAAAATGCTCTTCACTGCCTAATATGGTAGCTGGTGGGCACACATAGTAATTGAGCATGTAAAATTCAACTAGTGTCACCCAGGAACTGGATTGTGATTTGTAATTAATGTTAATTTAATTTAGACAACAACATGCAGCTAATGGCTACTATAGTGGATGGCACAGTTCTGAAGGGTATTGATCTTTTGGAATTTATTGAACCTTCGTTTATGGCCTAACACAGTCTATTCTTGTAAATGTTCAACAAATGCTTGAAAGAATGTAAATTTTCTTAGTGGCTGTTGAATAGTAAGAGTTACCTACATATGATAGCTTGAGCTTATTAGTAAAATTGTTTCAATCTTGTATTCTTTGATTTTTGTTTTTTTGCTCTGCCAGTTTCTAAGAGGGGTGTGTTAAAATCTCTAATCATAGATACTGATCTCCTTCCTATGGTTCTTTCACTTGTCGCTTGGTATATTTTAAGAGTATATTCTTAGGTGTATTTAGGTTTATAATGGTTTGGCTTCTTGTTCTATTGCTTTTATTTTCTACCATTATATAATTTCCTTATTTGCCTCAAATTCTATTTTATTATATATTAAGTTTGCTACCTCAGATTCTTACTTATCTGGTGTATATTTTTCTACCATTTTACTTTAAAATGTTTCATGTCTTTTTGTTTTAATTGTGTTGTTTGTAGTTCATCCTTCCTTTTTCTGGATGAATTATCTTCCATCGTTATTCTATACCACATCTTCTCGATCCATTCATCGGTTGACGGACATTTGTGCTGGTTCCATCTTTTGGCTGCTGTGGATGGTGCTGCTGTGAACATTCATCTACAAGTATTAGTTTGAGTACCTGCTTCCAATTCCTTGGAGTACCTATCTAGGAGTAGAATTGCCAGGTCATAGGGTAATTTTTAATTTTTGAGGAGCCACCATACTGTTTTCCACAATGGCTGTACCATTTTACATTTCCACCAGTAATGCACAAGGGTGGAAACATTTCCAGTTTCTCCGCATCCTCACCAACACTTGTTATTTCATTTTTGTTTTGTTTTGTTATGGCCAAGCTAGTGTATATAAAATGATATTTCATTGTGGCTTTGATTTTCTCTAATGACTAACAAGGTTGAGCATCTTTTCATGTCCTTTGCCCATTTGTGTGTGTGTGTGTGTGTGTGTGTGTGTGTGGAGTTTCACTCTTTGTTGCCCAGGCTGGAGCGCAGTGGCGCAATCTCGGCTCACTGCAACCTCCGCCTCCCAGGTTTAAGCAATTCTCCTTTCTCAGCCTCCTGAGTAGCTGGGATTACAGGCGCCCGCCACCACATCCAGCTAATTTTTGTATTTTTAGTAAAGACAGGGTTTCACCATGTTGGTCAGGCTGGTCTTGAACTCCTAACCTCAGGTGATCCGCCTGCCTCGGCCTCCCAAAGTGCTGGGATTACTAGCGTGAGCCACTGCGCCCTGCACCCGTTTTTTGTTTTTTTTTTTAAGAGACAGTGTCTTGCTCTGTCACCCAGGCTGGTGTACAGTGATGTCATCATAGCTCACTGCAGCCTCGAATTCCTGGACTCAAGCAGTCGTCCCCCACAGTCTTGTCAGTAGCTAGGACTGCAGAGACACAACATCAAGACCAGCTTCCTTTGCCCATTTTAAAACTGGGTTGTTTGGCTTTTTTTTTTTAATTGAGTTATAGGAGTTCTTAATATATTATTGACACTAGACCCTTACCAGATATATAATTTGCAAATATTTTCCCTCATTTTGTGGGTTTATCTCTTCACTATATGGGTAGTGTATTTTGGTGATCAAAAATGTTTAATTTTGATGGAATCCAGTTTATCTTGTCTTTTTTTTTTCTGTTGCTTGTGCTTTTGTTGTTTTATATATATATATATGTGTATATATATATTTTTTAAATCCTGAGACAGGGTCTCGCTCTGTCTCCCCAGGCTGGAGTGCAGTGGTGCAATCTCAGGCTCGCTGCAACCTCCGCCTCCTGGGTTCAAACCATTCTCCTGCCTCAGCCTCCCAAGTAGCTGAGACTACAGGCATGGGCCACCACACCCAGCTAATTTTGTGTCATATCTAAGAAACCATTCTCTAATCCAAGTCATGAAGATTTAACCCATGCTTTTTCTAAGAGTTTCATAGTTTTAGCTCTTACATTGAAGTCTTTGATTTATTTTGAGTTAATTTTTAAATGTGTTTTTGCATATGTAGGGCTCCAACTTCATTCTTTTGTATGTGGCTATCCAGCTGTCCCAGCACCATTTGAAGAGACCATTCTTTTCTCTATTGAATTGTTTTGGCACCCTTGGAAAAAATCAATTAATCATAAATGTAACAGTTTATTTCTGGATTCTCAATTTTATTCCATCAAACAATATGACTATCCTTGTGCCATTACCACACAGTTTTGATTACTGTAGCTTTATAATAAGTTTTGAAATCAAGAAGTGTGAGTACTCTAACTTAGTTTTTTCTTCTCAAGATTATTTCAGCTAGCTTGGATCACTTGAATTTCTATTTGAATTTTAGAATCAACTTCTCGATTTCTGCAAAATAGACAGGTGGGAAATTTGGTGAATCTGTAGATCAATTTTGGGGAATATTGCCATCATAGCAATATTAGGTTTTCCAATTCATAAACATAGATGTCTCTCCACTTATTTAGCTTTTCTTTAATTTATTTTAGTGATTTTTTGGGTAGTTTTTAGAGTACAATTCTTGCACTTTTTTGGTTAAATTTATTCCTAAATATTTTATTCTTTGATGCAATTGTAAATGGAATTTTTTAAAATATAATTTTCAGATAGTTCACTGCTAGTGTATATAAATACTAATGATTTTTATTACAACCAATTTTTTATATTGAGCATATATCCTGTGACTTTGCTGAATTCCCATATTAGTTTTTAAGAGCTTTTTTGGTAAATTCCTTAGGATTTTATACATAATCAGGTTGTCTGAGGAAAAAAGACAGTTTTGTTATTTCTTTCGAATATCTCTGCTTTTCCTTTGTTTTCTCTTTCTTTTTTCTTTTTCTATTTTTCCTTTGCTGGGAGGACCTTCCGGCATAAGTTAGGACTCTCCCAGCACAATGTTGAACAGAAGTGATCTTTTAATCTTTAACTATTCACTGGGATGTTAGCTATAGATTTTTTTCAGAGATATCCTTATCCAATTGAAGTTTCTCTTTCTAATATTCTGAGAGATTTTTTTTTTTAATTATGAATGCAGCCGGGAATGGTGGCTCATGCCTGTAATCCTAGCACTTTGGGAGGCTGAGGCGGGCTGATCACTTGAGGTCAGGAGTTCGAGACTAGCGTGGTCAACATGGTGAAACCCTGTCTCTACTAAAAATACAAAAATTAGCCGGGCTTGGTGGCACTTGCCTGTAATCCCAGCTACTTGGGAGGCTGAGGCAGGAGAATCACTTGAACCTAGGAAGCGGAGGTTGCAGTGAGCTGAGATCACACCACTGCACTCCAGCCTGGGCAACAGAGCAAGATTCTGTCTCAAAAAAAAAAGAAAAAATTATGAACACACATTGGAATTTGTGAAGCATGTTTTGTGCATGTATTGAGATGATCACTGCTGCTTATGAAAGTGCTGCTCTAGGTAACTGGACATCCTTGTTTGTTTGGTAGGGAGATGGATGTGGTGACAAAACTGTGCATGAGAAAGAAGGGATACTGAGGTTAGTGGAGGGAAAACCATGGTGCCGCAGCCTGGAGCTGGCAAAGGTGATGGATGCCTGGGGGAAAGGGAAGGAATAGATCCCCTAGAGGGTGGCACAGCCAAGCAGAGGGACATGGCAGCCAGCGCCATGGGGCGAGGTGAAGGGCGTGCAGAACGCTCCACACACGCCGGCCTCTCCAATCACATGTGCTCCTCTCACCAACGCTCTGGGGGCAGATTTTCTTCTGGAAGAATAAGAAAAAGTGATGAATCCTGCTTCAAAGTAGGTGTGGAATAAAAACAGAGGTTACCTGAGGGACACCCACTTGTTTCACAGGTATGGGACCCTCCCTCCCCACAAGTATTTTAAGCAAAATGACACCCAATACAGATGTGTGTTGTTGCTCAGGATAAAGCGTCTCACCTGCTTCCCCGCTGACCTTCCATCTGGGCTTCATTTATATTTTATCAGAACTTGGTTAAGGTTGGATCTGGGAATTCCTTGAGATAAGGATATAAAGCAAATAACGTTTTTACTCTAAAGTAACATGCTAAATTTCTGCTATTCCAGAGTGAACAAACAGACCCAGGAAGCCTTACGGAAGTGACCCTGCTGATTTCCAGAAGATAGCCTTCTTCTTGGTCCTTCCAGTCAGTGCGGCGCATTCGATCAAGAAGGGCTGTTGTGAACATCCCCAGGGAGTGCCCCAAAGACAGATGGCCTGGTTTCTAGTCACCAGGCAGGAATCAAAATTTCATCTGGAAGGCTGGGCCCACTGGCTCACACCTGTGATCCCAGCACTTTGGGAGGCCAAGGTGAGTGGATCACTTGAGGCCAGGACTTCGAGATCAGCCTGGCCAACATGGTGAAACCCCATCTCTAGGCCAGGTGCCGTGGCTCATGCCTGTAATCCCAGCATTTCGGGAGGCTGAGGCAGGCGGATCACTTGAGGTCAGGAGTTTGAGACCAGCCTGGTTAACATGGTGAAACTCTGACTCTACAAAAGATACAAAAATTAGCTGGGCGTGAGGGTGCATACCTGTAATCCCAGCTACTCGGGAGGCTGAGGCAGGAGAATCGCTTGAACCTGGGAGGCGGAGGCTGCAGTGAGCCGAGATTGTGCCACTGCACTCCAGTCTGGGCAACAGAGCGAGACTCTGTCTGGAAAGAAAGAAAGAAAGACAGAAAGAAAGAAAGAAAGAAAGAAGGAAAGAAAGAAAGAGACGAAGGAAGGAAGGAAGGAAAGAAAGAAAGGAAACGAAAGAGAAAGAAAGAAAAGAAAGAGAGAGAGAGAGAAAGAGAGAAAGACAGAAGGAAGGAGAGAAGGAAGGGAGGGAAAGAGAAAGAATGAAAGAGAAGAAAGAAAGAAGAAAAAGAAAGAAAAGAAAGAAAAGAAAGAAAGAAAGAAGAAAGAAAGAAAGAAAGAAGGAAAGAAAAAGAAAGAAAGAGAAACCCATCTCTACTAAACATACAAAAATTAGCTGGGCATGGTAGTCCCAGCTACTGTATCTGTAGCCCATGCATCTGTAGTCCCACCTACTCAGGAGGCGGCTAAGGCACAAGAATCTCTTGAACCCGGGGGGCAGAGGTTGCAGTGAGCCGAGATCGCACCACTGCACTCCAGTCTGGGCGACAGAGCCAGACTCAGTCTCAAAGAAAAAACTTTTCACCTAGAGCCAGATGGACCTGAGTTCCATGGTGGCTCCTCCTCTTCCAGTAACCTCGGTTTTCCTCCAGAAAAGGGGACGGTTGTGAGGATGAAACGAGAGCTTGAATGGAAAGGGCCCAGCACACAGTAGGTGCTGCATTGCCATTTCTCCCTGTTGGCTCCCAGCCTCGCGGATAGGCACAGGTGGTCCTCAGCCCACCTGGCAGCCTCGCCTCCTGGCCCTGGGCAACCCCTTCATTCCCCACCCAGAAAGCACACAAAAAGCCCTCCTGGCCACTGTGAGGCCTGGTGCCTCTGATGTAATTCAGCTAAAGAATTCATGACTAGGTCATGCCCCTCCCAGACACTCCATCTCTTCCCACGACCCTTTCCCAGCTTTTGTTGGCATGAAGGACCTTAAAGCCAGAGAAAACCATGAGCAAGATATGGACACTACAACAATAGCAATTAAATATCTAAGGAAGATGTGGCCTTCCAGACAGGAAAACAGAATCAATCACGAAATACAAATGACGGCGACGAAAGAAGCTAGCGATACAGCAGGAGCGACACTCGATGTTTTGTGCTTGTTTAATGCTCACAGTATCATGCGATGAAGGAGGCATTATTGTCATCCCCATCTTACAGATGAGGAAATCAAGGCACAGTGAGGTGATTTACCTAGATATTTTCATCTGCAAAGTGGGGATGATGCTGAGTGTTGGTGTGAGCATCAAATGCGTAACTACGCGTGAAGTGCTTAGAGCAGCTGGTGGGTTGGGAGCAGGGATCTATCTGAAGCCCCCTTCTGCGATGTGGTTTTTCCAGTTAAACATGATATTTTTGAGATTTGTCTATGTGACACTCATAGCTCTAGCTCATTCACTGCATGACCACACGTCAGTTCATCCATTCTTTTGTTGGACACTGTAGAAGTTGGGTCTTCCCAGAAGCAGATACCAAGACGAAGTTGGACATATGAGACACTGACTGGGGGAAATGCCTATGAAGGAGACAGGGGGGTGAGCTGGAGAATGTTGCACTCAGATGCCTGGGAAAGGAGAGGGGAAGGAAAGAGGGTGGACAGGAAGAGTCTAGGGCTGCAGGGCCATTCTGGGAATTGTTGGGCCAGGCTGATAAGGAGTCCTCTAAACAATGTCACCATTACAGGCATCCCACATCCCCCAGGAAAGGGGATGCCCAGATACCGCCTCCCTATACTTCTATCTGGTGCTCCCACATCAAAGATTGGAGAAGCATGGCGTCAGGAAGGATGAGGCGGAGGGAAGCTCACGACAGGCTGGGTCTGTCAACTGTGCTCCTCACAGCAGGAGTCTGAGCAGGGCCTTTCTACAGCTGCCATGGGCATGTGGGCTGTTTCACACTTCTCTCGGCTTTACCCCAAGGAGTAGGGGTGACAGCTGCTCCCACTGCGTGCTGACAGCATCGAATTTCTGGGCCTCATACATTCACTGGGGGTGAAAAAGCCAGCCTTGGGCCTCTCAGAGGCCAGCCCCCAGTCTGTCCCCCAAGAGGACACACACTTCCTGACATCTCCTTGTGACTGGGAGAACACACATTTGCTACACAGGTATGGGACCCTCTCTCCTCACAAATGTTTTAAAAGGGTTCTACCTTAGGGTAACCCAAGGGCCTGCCTCCCCCCATTTTAGCCAATGGTCATATCCTCTTAGTCTCAATTTAGGGAAAGGACAGGCAGTCTATTCCCTCCAATATAATACTTGGTGCTGTGGTTGAATGTCCCCTCCAAAACTCATGTTGAAATTTAATTACCATTGTGAAGACCTTAAGAGATGGGTGATTAGGCCATGAAGCCTCTGCCCTCATGAGTGAAACAATATTGTTATTGCAGGAGTGAGCTAGTCACTGAGGGAGTGGCTTCCTGATAAAAGGGTGAAGTTCAGTCCCCATCTTCCCTCCTACCCTCCACCTTCCACCTTGGGATAACTCAATATGAAGGCCCTCGCTAGATGCCAGAGCCATGCCCTTGGACTTCCCAGAGCTATGAACCAAATAAACCCTTTTCTTTATAAATTGCCCAGTCTGTGGTGTTCTAACAGTAAAAAACAAACAACAACAACAAAAAAACAGAATAAGACACTTGGGCTTCTCCTTCCAAGTCCCTGTCAGCCCCAGGACTGCACATACTCCTGGGGGGAGACAGGCAAGGAGCCAAAATGTATTTGATCCTTTAAGTCAACGGAATCCAAGAGCATTTGAGGGAGTCAGGGGGGGTCCTGAACAGAAAGCCAGGAAGATGTTTAGGGCCAGAAACGGGGATTAGGAAGTGCCCTCCTCTCGTGGTCAGTCTCCATCTCAATCGCTGTGTCCAAGTTGGCCCTTTTTTTGTTGAGAACTTTGTGGGGAATGGGGACTGTTCAGGTGATCCGCCTCCATGTCAAGCCATAAATGGCTCAGCTTGAGGCAGAAGGGAGTCTTGGCTGGGATTCAGCGATTCCAGATCTGGTCCCAACCATACCATGGGCTGCTGTGTGGCTGCAGGCAAGTCACACAAAGCCTCTGCGCCTCAGTTTCCTGGCTATAAAATGAGAATGTCACCCCCTGCTGTGCCCCTCGCACTTCACACAGATCTGAGAGAAACAAGCTGGCTGCGCCAGAAAACCACAGAGGCACCACCTCTAGATTCCTGTGGAGATCCTACCACCCATTCCTTCAAAGGAAGGGACTGGGGAGCAGGGCAGCTGGCAGCAGAGGCTAATCTGCTGTGCAGGTCTGTGGAGGAAGGGACCGTGCGCGGTTCTCTTCCCTCTGCCTCCAGGCTTAGGAGTCATCCCCCACACGCGGGACCCCCAGTCCCCACTGTAGACTTCTTCCAAGTGGAATTTCTTCAACAGTTGATCAGCAGGGGGGTCAGGGCGTGCAGTGCAGGGGTGGGGGTGGGGGTTGCGAGAGGAGTGCCATCAGGGAGTAATGCTGGCGAGGCCTCATGAGGACAGCACGCTGGGGCCCTGTGTGCGATGGGCGCCAGGGGCAGGTGACATGGTGGACCCGGTCTCCCCCTTCCCTCTCCAATTGATCTAACAGAAAGCCTGATGTGAAAGTCTGGACGAGGGAATTTTCCCATATCTGCAGGAAAGCCCCGTAGCAGGTCCCTGGAGCCAGCCCGGGCAGGCCTCCGCTTACAGGA
This sequence comes from Pan troglodytes, assembly GCF_028858775.2. NCBI lineage: Eukaryota > Metazoa > Chordata > Mammalia > Primates > Hominidae > Pan > Pan troglodytes. The sequence goes on along the minus strand of NC_072410.2, from coordinate 26,587,031 downwards.
CGCTAAAGATCCCTGGTTGCAGTTCTACTTTCTTTTTACTGCGTGTATTCTGCCCCTGTGATAATGATTCATTACACGCTTCCTCTATTGTTTTACTCCAGTGACCTCACGTCAAGGGAACCTGTGATCTCAGGCTTCTAGGAAAGCGAAACTTAGCCGCAGCCTGCCTCTCTCCCAGCCTGCCTTACAAGCACTGTGAGTTGCTGGCTGGCC